>NC_137126.1:12149252-12749252 GCF_949319135.1 Squalius cephalus
TACGGCTGGTAAGACCACCGTGAAGAGAGACAGCGCACGACAGGTTGCACATTTCCTGTCTGTGTCCACTGCGAGAGCTTACATGGGTGTGAGTTGCGTCTTTCTAAAGATGACATTCCACTAGGGCTGAACGATTTTGGAAAATAATCTAATTGCGATTAGTTTTACCAATATTGCGATTGCGATTTAATATGCGATTATTTTTTAAGCTCTTTATCTTTTCTATAATTTCAACAAAAACAAGCAATACATCATTGTAAAATAGGATGGGAAGCCGATCAAAATTTTTTCTTATTAATTAATCTTATAATTATAAATATTTTAAGTTTTATTAATAAGTACTTTTAAAAAGAATTACACATTAAAAAAATAAATACAACTATATGTTAAGAATTTTAACTAATATAGCTTCAAAACATAAAAGCAAATAAAATAAAAACATTAAAAACATTACAAGCAATAAACAAAGAGTGCTTTCAGTATTTAAGGGTAGGCTGTCTTAACGTTTTCATCTCTTTTGAAATATAAGATGTGGTTTGTCCTGTCTGTTAAAATAACTGACTGCGTTTACATTAATTTCGCGTCATTAAAGCATTTTGAGATGCAAGTACATTTAACCACGTAGACGGAGTCGCTCACAGCCGCATGCTCAAGCGCTCTTCACAAAGCGCGTGTGACTATTTGAAATTGAAAGCAGCTTATTCTGTCGGTGATTTTCATATTTTTAATATATAAGCCAACTGCATTCCAAAAGACATATGATGCCTTCTTAGAGCATTTGTAAGGAAAATACCGGCGGGCGAGACTACAGGAGTAACATCAAGCAAAACACGCGTATCTTATAGCGCATCTTGTGCAATTTAGCCCACGAATGTCCTTGTAATTCGCTTCAACTTTTCCGAACTTTATGAAAGATTATTTTTCGGAAGGTTCGAGTGGTGTCGTGTGTGCGTGTGTGTGTGTGTGAGACAGAGGAATTAGAAGCAAGCAGAATATGGTTGTTTATAAAGCACACGCAGCGCCATCACGTATCTGTGTTTAAAACTAAGCTCAGACTCTATTCTGAAATTATCTGAATAGATACAAAATCGTTGGAGAGAATCTATAACACAATATCACATAAATTAAACACAAACTGTTCTTTCCTGTAGCCTATGCCAGGTCTATGCGTAGCGTGCCAAGTTGATGCTTCCTCCGTAGTGCAGACTGCTTTACTCTCGCGTGTCATGTGACCAAAGTTTAATCGCAGCTTTTGCGGTTAGAAAATCGCGTTTCATCATATCGCGATATTATCGCAAATGCAATTAATCGTTCAGCCCTACATTCCACCCATGTGTTTCTGGTTGCGGTCATTTCCTGTCCTCACTGACGGCCATGAGGCACTATCTCGCATGCCTGGGAAACATGTGAGACTGTGTTCGTGGGTGGTTCATGTTCATGCCGCTGCTTGTGTGTAAAAGCACAGCTGCAGGTCTGCTCGACACTCTGGGAGACCGTGGAGAGCAGCAAGAGCTTCTGCCGGGCACAACCCGACGGGTCTCTCGTTCCTCAGCGTGTCATGTGCCGTCGAGCTGCTGGGCTGCAGCGCAGGTTGTCACGGCAACCCAGCGCTCGCTCGGCGCTCTAGGTGCGCGGCCTCCTTGTCTATTCTCCGTTGTAACGCCCTTCCTGGTGGCCACCAGGAGAGGTCTATTTCAGTAGAATGGCTTGGGTGATCTGAGAGCTGAGGGCTTCTCCTTCAGGGAACCAACTCCCTACAAGCTGTGCAGCTTCTGGATGGGATTGCTGGTCCTTCAAAAATGGAGGAACCTAGCGTTTCATTCAGGGCTCCAACTGAGGGCAGATGTCGATTGCTGCATCGGAGAGAGGGGCTGTTTCATTCTGGAAATGATGATGCTGAGTTCCCACTGTAATAGTGTATGCTTATGCTGAATCAGATTCAGAACTGACAGCCATGCTTTCCCGGGTCTTTCTCGGATGTGTATTGAAAACTTCCAGTGCCAAATTCTGCATAAAAGTTTTCACCTCTCTCACTACCCTCGATGATGGGGTGGCTGTGCCTCTGGCGAGCCACCTCTGCCCTGCATGCGAGGCCAAGGCACTCTTATTGCACAAGGGTAATTCTGAGCCGGGGTTGAGCTGCACTTGTCAACTGACCATGTTCAAGTCACAGCGCAGGCACTCGGACAGACGATGTCCACCTTGGTGGTCCATAACCGCCCCGGCTGTCCTTGCAGTGGTGCGAAACCCTATTTTCGTTTTAGAAACTTGCGTTGGTTGGTCCGATCGATTTTCGAACGTAAAGTGACAGCCCTAGTGTCAGGCGTGTGGACGGGCCCCCAACTGCATTGGCACATCAACTGCCTCGAGTTGCTAGCAGTACGTCTCGCTCTGAGCCACTTAAAGAGGCCGCTACAGGGCAGAGACATGCTGGTCCGCACGGACAACACTGCGACTGTTGCGTACATCAACCGACAATGCGGAAGGAAGGACCTTCTGACTGAAGGCACCCTATGGCACCCGCGTCCGGACCTCTGTAAACTCCACAGAGGTACTTAACACCATCACTTCTGCACAAGCACCGTCTACGAGACGTGCGTACGCCTTGAAGTGGAAACTGTTCGTCGAGTGGTGTTCTTCTCGCCGAGAGGACCCCCAAAGATGTTCGATAGGGTCCATGCTTTCCTTCTTGCAGCAAGGATTGGAGCGAAGGCTGTCATGCTGCATGAGTACATGCTGCCGTTATTTCAGCTTATCACGTCCGCATAGATGGCAAAACAGTTGGAAAGCACAACCTGGTCATCAGGTTCCTTAGGGGGGCAAGACGATTAAATCCTCCTCGACCCCCCTCTATACCCTCTTGGGACCTTTCCCTGGTGCTTCGGGCACTTCAGGATGCTCCCTTTGAGCCTTTGCAGTCAGCAGACTTAAAGCTTCTCTCCATGAAGACTTTGCTGCTGATAGCACTGGCCTCTATCAAGAGGGTAGGGGACCTGCATGCATTTTTGGTCGACGAATCATGCCTAGAGTTCAGGCCAGGTGACAACCATGTCGTACTGAGACCCCGGCCTGGCTATGTGCCCAAGGTTCCTACCACTCCCTTCAGAAACTAGGTAGTGAACCTGCAAGGCTGCAAGGCTCCTCGCTAAAAGATATCTGTAGAGCTGCGGGCTGGGCGACACCTAACACGTTCACTAGATACTATAGCCTACGTGTAGAGCCGGTGTCCTCCCTTGTTCTCACCCTAAACGGGTAGAAGCACTGTGAGTACCGGCTCTGTCAGCTTGCTGCACCCTACTGTGCACCCTTATTTCTCCAGAGTCAAAACCTGTTGAGTCCTCTAACACCCTCGGCCCGGACATGGCGGAGCGTCCGGTGCCAGGCCTTTTTTTCCGCTGAATCCTTGAGAACCGGGTCTAGGCTGGGCCCCATATGTGTGACCCTATGGGGATCCCATATGTGTATATTCTCCACGGAAGCACGTGTCTTTCCCTTGGGCTAAGTCACCCAGTATTTTCATATGTAGTACAACCTTTTGGCTAGTCCATATGTATTTTCCACATAACTCTTTGAAGAAGTGGCTTCTACAGCGTTCTCCTTCCTAAACAGAAAGGACAAGCTTCCCAGTGTTATCCAATAGCCTCACTGTATGGGTTATCACGGAACAACTATGACAGATACACTCTGTGTAAGCCTCCTCCTATCGTCGTTCCAGGCAAGAAGGGGTAGAGGCTTGCACAGGGCGCTGGATGGGGTGCAGCAGTTGTGGCCCTTTGGTAGGGATTCCTATTCGTCTCGACGTGGCGTCGACTGACCGACTGAAGAGGAACGTCTTGGTTACACATGGTAACCCTCATCCCGTCTCGTCCCAGTGTCATGGAGACACCACGTCCCGTCGCTACATCTGCTGCCACCCGCCGGGGCAGCCAGCTCATCGGCTTGGCTCATCAGCAAAAAACTGATGTGCAATCGCACCTTCTGCTCATTATATACCCGCGCTGCATGGCTGAACAGCTGATGCAAATGATTGCACACCAATGTGCATTAGCTCGTTTTAGTTTCACTCGAAGTAGATTGGCCTCTCTAGCGAGATTTCTATTCGTCGGCATCGATGTGGCGTCTCCGTTCCCTCCTTCAAGGAACAAGGGTTACCATATGTAGTCAAGTCACCTTCATTTATATAGTGCTTTTAACAATATGAATTGTTTCAAAGCAGCTTTAAAGTGTAATAGGATTTTAGTAAAACAGATTGTTTTGACTTTACAGCAGCTCTAGGATAAAGTTATTGTCCAGCAAAAGTTAGTTTTGATTGATTGATTCACTTCCATTGTGAAGATCATTAGTTATTAACTTAGGGGCCACTAACACGACACCGTTCTAACAGAAAACCCTCAACACGCTCCGGCCGCCCATCCACACAAAACAGTGCCTGGTGGCTCGAGAACGCACTCCCGGAAATAGGTTGCAAGGTGCAAACAATTATCAGTTATCTCTGCACAAACCTCTGTGCAAACACTGATGTCGCACACTTGCACATCACGTGTTCAGTGTATAGGTATGTGCGTTTGAATATATATGTGCGCAGGCGTGTAGTCCTTCTATACAAATCAACCCTCAACAAACTACTTGTCTGGCCTTAAAAAATTATAATACATAATTATTTATTGCGTCCACGTTTTATCGACAACGGTTTATCTGTATAGAGGTAAAGGGAAGGGAAGGAGGCCTTCACAGGGGAGAGCCTAAATGACACTTCAGGACTGCATTGTCGGCGTGTCCAGGCGTAGGTCCTTCATCAGATCTGGATGTACATCAGGATTTATGGGAAGTGTTCCCGGTTCCTACAATATATAGGATGTCCTATATATTGTTTGTCACTTCATCTTGTCTTTGTCAGATGGTTGTAGAGGTTCTTTCTGGGACTACTCACCGTATTCTCCTGCGTTCCAGTTTCTGTTTTCCATGCTGTGGACTTCAGTGTTTCCCGAAGGATTATCTGCCTGTTTCCAGCTTCGTTGTCTGCCCATTGCGTCCCTGCGTTGCCGAGCCTGAGAGTTTCCGCCTGCTTCCATTTCTGACCTGCTCTACCTTCTACTACCTTGTGTTTAATAAACATCATTTTAACTCGCTATTGAATCCTTGACTGTTTCTTCCGAACCATGACACAACGGTCCTAGTACTGAGCCTTGTGGTATGCCATACTGAACTTTTGATCGATAAGACATCTCTTAATTTACTGCTACAAACTGATAACGGTCAGATAAGTATGATTTAAACCATGCTAATGCAATTCCACTAATGCCAACATGATTTTCGAGTCTATTTAAAAGAATGTTGTGGTCGATAGTATCAAATGCAGCACTAAGATTGATGGTCTAAATCCTGACTGAAAATCCTAGCAGATATCATTTCTTTCTAAAAAGGAACATAGTTGTGAGGATACTGCCTTTTCTAGTATCTTTGACAGAAAAGGTAGATTCGAGATCGGCCTGTAGTTGACTAATTCTGTAGGTTCAAGTTGCGGAAAGTACAGCCCGGAAAGTACTGCGTAATTAAAACGATTTTACAGTGTAACTTTCTATAATTATAGTGTACCTATAAAGTACTTACATGTAAGTATAAGTGAACAACATGTAAAGTTTGGGGAACAAAGGGGTAACAACCAGGAGGATAAATATATATATATATATATATATATATATATATATATATATATATATATATATATATATATATACTGTAAGTATTATAGAACTAAGAGGTACTTATTCTACTATTATTATACAACAATCACATTTGGGACCAATTTAACAAGAACATACACTGCGTACCTTTTTGTAATAATGGTGTACCAATACATACTGTATAGGCTTTTTAAAAATTACAGGGTAAATTATGCATTTATACAGTAATCTTTTTAACAAAAGTGCACTGAAAACTAAAACATTTGCAACTTTTGCTTAAATATTGGGGAAAGATACTCTTGTTTCATATAGTGGTGCTTGTTACCCTCTTGTTCCCCTCTTGTTCCCCTCTTGTTCCATGTAGTTACAGGGTAAGTGTGACATTGCAGGCCGTAAATTAAAGTGGTGCTTGTTACCCTCTTGTTCCATGTAGTTACAGGGTAAGTACAATAAAAATACATACACACAATCTAATATCACTGACTCAGAAACATTTATTTGAAAAACAACTTAATTCAAAACAGATTTACAACACTTATTTTTCGTTTAAAACTGCTTTTTTAAATCAACGATTCATTTCAAATGCTTAAGTCTTGACAGAAAGTAGCATGTTTTGTCCCCCCTTTTTTCTCTTGCTTGGCTTCTTTTGTTCCTCTTCTTTTTCTTTCTTTCCACTGATGAATCTGAAGAAGAAATCATGTCTCTTGCTATTCTGTATTATGTATTAAAAGAAAATGCAGTACACCCAGAAATATGTCCTCACCATTTACTCATCTTTTGCCCTCATGTCATCCAAGATGTATACGACTTTCCTTCTTCAGATTAGCACAAATGAAAGTTTTTAGAAAAATAAAAAATACATCTCTGGGAATACATATAATGCAAGCTTGTGTTCCTAAAAGTTGGAGCATCAAACAGCATACTGCAATAACTGTAGTAATCTATACGACCCCAATGGATGGATCAATGTCTTATGAAGTGAAACGATAGGTGTTTGTAAGAAAAATTACAATATTTTAAACTTTTTAAACTGTAGACTATCGCTTCAGACCAACTGTGTAATATGTTGTTTTTCAAATAAAGGTTTCCGAGTCTGTGATATTAGATTGTGTATGTATTTTTATTGTACTTACCCTGTAACTACATGAAACAAGAAGGTAACAAGCACCACTTACCATGTAACTACATGGAACAAGAGTATATTTCCCAGTATTTAAAAAAAATTGCAATCATTTTAGCTTTACTTGCCTTGAAACATGTAAGCCCAAACTTAAACATCTGCACTTTTGCTATCAAAAAAAACAAACAAAAAAAACACTGTATAAATGCATTGATTTGTACCCTGTAATTTTAAAAAAGCCTATACAGTTTGTATTGGTGCACAATTATTACAAAAAGGTACACAGTGTGTGTTTGCTTCCAAATGTAAGATTGTTGTATCATAATAGTAGAATAAGTACCCCTTAGTTCTATAATACTTACAGTATAAATATTTTTTTAATTCTCCTGGTTGTTACCCCTTTATTCCCCAAACTTTACATATTGTTCCCTTATACTTACATGCAAGTACTTCATAGGTACACTATGATTACCGAAAGTTACGCTGCAAATTTTTCTTAATCACGCAGTACTTTCCGGCTGTAATCTAAAGCGTTACCGTCCCAGTGGGCCGACACTATGTTGCTGTCTGGGGTGTGTATATATATATATAAAGACCTATACATACATACACACACACACACACACACATACATATACATACATATATATATATATATATATATATATATATATATATATATTTGTGTGTGTATGTGTGTGTGTGTGTGTGTGTGTGTGTGTGTGTATCCACATCATCACTAGGATCTGTCATTCAGAAACATGTTTTTTTCTATCACTGTTATGCTCATGACACACAACTCTACCTCTCATTCCAACCAGAGAATACGACGGTACCTGCTCGCATCTCAGCCTGCCTGACAGACATTTCTTGCTGGATGAAGGACCACCACCTTCAACTAAACCTTGCAAAGACAGAGCTGCCTGTGGTACCGGCCAACCCAACACTAAATCACCACTTCTCCATTCAGCTAGGTTCGTCATCCATAGCCATCAAGGTCAGCCAGGAACCTTGGAGTTGTGATTGATGATCAGTTAAGCTTCACAAACCACATTGCTACAGTAGAACTGCCCGGTCCTTCAGATTTGCCTTATATAACATCAGGAGGATCAGGCCCTTCCTATCGGAGCATGCTACACAACTCCTTGTCCAAGCGCTTTTTCTAACCAGACTTCCAGCTTGCACTGTCAAACCTCTACAACTGATACAGAATGCTGCAGCTAGAGTGGTCTTTAATGAGCCAGAGAGAGAACACGTCACACCTCTCCTCACAAAATTGCACTGGTTGCCAATTGCCGCTCACATCAAATTCAAGGCACTGATGCTTGCCTAAAGAACAGCAACTGGCTCTGCTCCCTTTTACATAAACTCATTACTCCAGACCTATGTGCCATCCAGAAGCTTGCATTCTGCAAGTGAACGGCGTCTCGTGGTGCCATCTCAAAGAGGCACAAAATCACTTATACAGACCTTCATCTGGACTGTGCCCTGCTGGTGGAATGACCTGCCTTACTCAAACCGAGCTGCTGAGTCCGTAGCCATTTTCAAGAAATGGCTGAAGACGCATCTTTTTCGGCAAGACTTGATCCATTAATACTAACACTTTCTTTTCTATTCTATAGCTATAAAAAATTACATGTACTGCGTTAGACTCAAGGTTATTATAGTTTTGCATTTGGGGAACAATATAGCAAGTGCTAAGTGCTAAACTAACAACAGTTACTGAAAAACGAACTGAAACAAAAAAATAATTAGCAAAAATAAATAATCGTTTTCGTAATTAATAAACTCTCATCCTGTAGCCTACCAGAAAATTACTTATTTCCATTCCACTGCGCTACATTATTTTTCAATGTATGACCGTTGCGCTCGAGTCTCGCGTCTTCTGCAGCATCACGTGCATGACACGACGCTCTAAAAACGCGGCACTCAAGTTAAAATAAGTTCAACTTTTAAAAGACGCGTATCGAGACCTTGTGCTTTTTCCCCATTGTGCCCGCATCTTTTTTTCCATTTTTCAAAGCAAAACCACTTTCTGTGTGAACCAGCCCTAAGAAGCAGAAAGGCCCAAATAAGTATTTCCACCTTATACAGCTGTACCTTAATTCCAGGTAAGATAACCATCTCATGTGAAACTAGCTTAAACAAGATAGGCCTACCACACACATATTAGACAAGATACCACACTGAGCAGAAAACGGAAAAAACAAATAGCATGTCTAGGCTATAGCCCAGAAATAGACATATATTTGCCAGAGTATATACTAGCCTAAATGTCTGGTCTGCTGAGAACATTTGAATATGTGTATAACTATGAGATTTTAAACAATGCGTTAGACACTTAGGTAAAGTTGGTTTTATATTAGCATATTGGCACATTCGCGGACTTCCGCGTTCAATAACTCGTGAACTAAACGTTGTTGCTACAGAAAACTATAGATCACATATAACTATAGATAAAACACCAGAAGCTACAACATAATTTTCCTCAAAACAATCTTTCCTTCGCACTGGACAAAATACATTGATCTCTATGCGCAGGCTGCTAAGAAGGGACCATCTGCAAAGTGCAAACCCGAAGGAAAGCTCGTTTTGAGGAAGATTTAAATATTAAAACAATGTTATGTGTGTAGTAACAATATTCAACTAACGAGATATTGAACGCGGAACGCGGTATTGTCGCGAATATGCAAATATAAAACCAACTTTACCCAAGTTGCAGACTTGATCATGTAGGACCTCAGTACCACATACGTGGACAGCACCATGAACATAGTCAAGTAAAAAAAAAAAAGTTGCCAACCAGGGTAAAAATAGTTTCAGGTTTGATATTTTCTGCGTATTCGCTTTAGTGTACTTTTGTGTAGGCTACTGTACAGTACGCAAATATGTTTTATGTAAAAGTTACAATAATTCACCAAAGGGATTTTTTTCATGTTCCAAAGGTAGTGCTATCCTATTGACCAGACTGACTTACTACAGGTGAAATTTTGACAATACCTCCTTTACTGTACGTTAGGGATGGGACGATTACCGGTTTCACTACTGGTTTAGTACCTATGATCATTAACGCGCGTGAACTCGACAATCGATTACTATGGACTTCGACCGAAAACAGGATGTAAATACAGGTATGTGCGCTGGCTGAATAAACATCATTTTTATTCATATCTTTCACATCTACTGCAGTCAGATTGACCCGCGTTCACTCCGAAGGAATCACTCACATGACCTGTGCACTTGTAATGACACATCAAGGATGTTAAGAGGCTAAAAGCAGGTTTAAAACTTGCCTCATTGAAGTCAACAGGGTGCAAATTTTAAAAAGAGGATAACACGGTGTAGGCAACACCGATTTTTGTCGTTGTTCTCTGTATTGACAGCACTCCAAATGTACAAAAAATTGACCAGAGTTCTCCTTTAATCAATAGTTTTTCTTCTATATATCAAATGAGTTGAATGACTTCTCTAGGCTTATGAGATTTTACTTTGTTATAGAAATTACCAGTGTGATTATCGAAAATGTTATTTCATGTATCCTTTAAATGTCTGTATTTGATATCTGAGGTGTAACGTAAGGGTCTGACCCATGCCAGGAATGCAGTAACAGTGCTTGCTCATTTAGCCTGGCTTCCAGAGATGAAATATGGACTTCTTTAACAGGTGTCACTACATCCATCTGCTTTTCTAGGCTACCCTGATAGCAATGGTCTCAGGAGTCATTGAAACCTATAGTTGAGAGACCATTTCTTAGTTAAAGTCTTTCCTTTACAGTTAGATTTAAAGTATCCTCTCCTTGAGAGAAAGAACATGTTATCTTAATGTTTTGAGAAGACTCTCCTCCTCACCAAATCCAATCTTGAAGAAACTGTGTCTGTGTGTGTTAGTATTCTTGGTTACAGGTTGAGGAACAAGTGGAAATATAGCTGCAAGCAGCGAAACGGGGCCAAGCCCCTGAAGCAGCAGCAAGAGCAGGAATAGTAAAAACACCAGAAATTGAAGAAAAAAGAGCTGGTTTAGAAGTATAGGTGAAAATGAACTCAAAATGAACAGAAGTTCAGATGAGAATGAACATAGAATGAACAAGACATACATTAATCCAAGAGGAAGAAAGATTAGTACAACGTTGAATAATAAAGGAATCGACATGACACAACATTACACACAATTTTTTAAAATCATGATGTGAGGCTCGAACACATTATCTCTGGGTCAGATACCTGTCACTCATATCATTGCGCCACTGGGAAGTTGTGTTTTTTGCAAGATGAAGAAGGTCCAATAGTCCAATAATTTTTGTATAAATTTGCTGCATGTTGTATTTATCGAGTTCGTTCACATATAGGCACCATGTCTGGAACAGAAGCAACTTTTCCACCACTTAAGGCCACAATACCTCTTGCGATCTGGGAATGTGCCACACAGCATTCAAACCCACAACCGGAATGGTTCATGGTTCATGCTAACCAATTAGCATGCTAAGCTAACTACCATAAGGTAACAAATACAGGTCAAATTTGGAGAAAAATATATCGGGAACGGTAGCAAAAATCAAAAATCTGTTCAGTCACTTCTGTGTGGCTCGGTCCAAAGATCATCTGAGCCATTTTTTGTAAAAATTGAACAAAATTTGAATGAGTAGCACAAAAAATTGAAAAATGTACTTTTCAAAATGGCCACTACTGTAATGGGCAGAGTCTTATTGTAAGATATTGATTGTGATTACCATAATGAGTGGAATCAGGTGTACTAAGTTTCATTTTACATCTATTTACATTCACATCTACATCAAAGGGTTCAAAAGCTATAACCCTTTTAATGTGGAATTTTTGAACTGGTGGTGGCGCTATAGAGTTGGTCCTACAGACTCAAAAATTGGTCCAATTACTATTCATTACAATCACTACAAGTGTGGAAGGTCACGACGTGCCTAAATTCAGGGTCCGAATGTCAGCCACATAACTGATGGAGATATGCTTCAGTCTATCTATGTGTAGAAAATGTGTGATTATTTATTAGCCAATCAGAATCATTCAACCTGAAGCAATGACAAAGCTTAGACCTTGGTGAAGGGTATAATTGCTGTGATTTTTGTAAATGTAAGGGGAAGCGGCCTACTTTTGATCACTGGAGTAATCACTCCTTGTGATTCTTGAAGCTGACTTCTGCCTGATGAAACTATCTTCAGTAAAATTTCCTTTAATTGATTATAATTCTGACTCTTGTCTTAAATTGACTGCACTTCTAACACCTGGTCTTAATAAATCCTATCTGGTCCTTGGGTCTTTAACTGTAAGTCCCAAAATACAGATATACAGTGGTAATCCATATTGAAACAAGGACAATAAAGCAGAAGTTTCAGCAGATATTCTTTAATGATGTTCCACTGTTTAAGGTACACAGTGAGCACAACCATTGGGCATCTTTTCCAGGTAGCTTGTCTGGTGATAGTCCAATGCAGCATACATTGGGTACCATCTTTGGCACTGTTCACATTGGTAAACATGACAAGGATTAATTATGTAACAAACCACTAACAGTTATAGTTATGTGTGTTAATCAATTACATAATGCAATGAATAAATATTAAATAACATGTTCAATTGCTTAAATATTTTTGTTTACCCAAAGTAGTCCTAACTGAAAACTGTATTGTATTCAAACACACACATTTGTTTTACTTAAACTTTTACGGCACTTCACTAAACGAAAATATAGTAAAGTCAAAAGTACTTGACAAAACAATCAGTTAAAGGGTTTATGATAATATAAGAACAACTTAAACCAAGAGAGGATCAACAACAGCAAAATTTTGAAGAGGTGAAATTGAAATATTACTCTAACCACGAGGAATTAATTACAACTTTTATGTATAATCCCAGTGGTATTCCATGAACAATTAGAAAGATAATAGAAATAAAACAGTGCACTGTACAGTATCTTGAATGCCTCCATGATCTTGCTGTTCATTATCTGTCAGATTTGCTGCACCAATGCGTACAGGTTCAGTCACTACTGTTAATAATAATGTAGCCCCTATTAATGTACTACAACCTTAAACAAACAAAAAAAAAATTACAGTATTATATCATTAAAACAGTATTATTAGGTATTGTCAAAATTTCACCTGTAGTAAGTCAGTGTGGTCACTAAGAAAGCACTACACCCTTTGGAACACGAAAAAATACATAGGGTGAATTACAGTAATTTTTTTAAAAACATATTTGTCAACTGTACGTACAGTAAGGGACTTGTTGTCAAAATTTCACCTGTAGTAAGTCAGTCTGGTCTGTAGGAAAACACTACAGCCTTTGGAACACGAAAAAATACTTAGAGTGAATTACAGTCATTTTTTAAAAAACATATTTATCAACTGTACGTACAGTAAGGGAGTTTTTGTCAAAATTTCACCTGTAGTAAGTCAGTCTGGTCTGTAGGAAAACACTACAGCCTTTGGAACATGAAAAAATACTTAGGGTGAATTACAGTATTTTTTTTAAAACATATTTGTCAACTGTAGGTACAGTAAGGGACTTTTTGTCAAAATTTCACCTGTAGTAAGTCAGTGCTTTCACTAGGAAAGTACTACAACCTTTGGGATATAAAAAAAACACTATAGGTGATTTACAGTTTATTTCATAAACATATGTAATAAACATATGTAATAATATGCTCAGTACATAAACATGTTTGATAATTGTACAGTAAGGGAGGTATTGTCAAAATTTCACCTGTAGTAAGTCAGTCTGGTCACTAGGAAAGCACTACACCCTTTGGAACACGAGAAAATACTTAGGGTGAATTACAGTAATTTAAAAAAAAAAAACATATTTGTCAACTGTACGTACAGTAAGGGACTTTTTGTCAAAATTTCACCTGTAGTAAGTCAGTCTGGTCTGTAGGAAAAAACTACAGCCTTTGGAACACGAAAAAATACTTAGGGTGAATTACAGTAATTTTTAAAAAAACATATTTGTCAACTGTACGTACAGTAAGGGAGTTTTTGTCAAAATTTTACCTGTAGTAAGTCAGTGTGGTCACTGGGAACATGCTACAACCTTCGGATAGTAAAAAATCCCTTTGGCGAATTAATGTAATTTTATTCTAAAAATATTTATGTACATTATGTACAGTGAGGCAGGTTTCCTAAATACAATCAATATAATGCACTTTTTATTGTTGCTAAAGTACAATCAATAGCATTAGAACACATAATGTGAGAGAGATTTGCTGGTACATCTGTACTTTGCAAAAATGTAGTTGTCTGTTTGCACACAATGGAAAAAAATAGAACTTTAGACGGTCCCTATATCTTCTTTACCACACACATTGAATGTTCAGTGAACAGTCGCAACTTTGTATGCCATTAAAACAATATTTGCCCATTTTGATCGATTGTGGAGAGTGTTGTAGTTCACCATCTTCGTCCTAAAGATCATGTAGCTGCTTATTTTTTGCAAAAATGTGCTTTATTGCGCTTGTTATTGAGACAGTTTTTAAGCAAAAAAGTGCGAATGTGCGAATATAAAACCAACTTTACCTAAGTGCAATAGACAAAATGCATAAATGGATCGATACAAGAATAATGTTTGAAAGGATTAGGCTAATCATAGAAATAACCTTAAAGAATAATCATAATAATATATTTTTCTTATACACCACCTCTTTTAATCTACCCGAGGAAAACGTTTAAAAGCATAATTAGAATGGAAACACCACTTTTAAGTTTGACCGTATTTTCGTTTTAGGTTAAGGGAAATGCCTTGTGAATGGGGCACTTTTATGATTGCATAAAAAATAAATCACTATTTTTAAAACACTAGGAGGCTTGATACAACATGAAACTTTGCTCAAAGTATCACCAGGAACACATGAACTCGAGCATTGAGAACATTGTTTGTGTACACAGAGTTTACTAAAAAGAAAGATTTTGAACAACTCACTGTGTTTCTGTCTGCCGGCATTTTGTCAGTCAAAAATAGTCGATCTCCGTAATAGGGAGGAGAGTAGAGATGGAAAGCTCCTAAAGCTTAGTTCAATATAAATTCACGGATAATTTGTTGTTTTCACTTTAGTGAAAATCAATATTGACCTTGTATTTGAAAAATATCCTCATATAAGAAACAATACTAAAATTAAGAGTCAGTTTTGACTGTCAAAATGCCGGTGTTACGGATCTGGGGATCATGTTAACTG
Source organism: Squalius cephalus (assembly GCF_949319135.1). Lineage (NCBI taxonomy): Eukaryota > Metazoa > Chordata > Actinopteri > Cypriniformes > Leuciscidae > Squalius > Squalius cephalus. The sequence continues at coordinate 12,164,253 of NC_137126.1, forward strand.
GGGAAACGCGCGTGCACGCAGATAGTTTTACGGCTACAGATTCGTCGCAGCCATTTTTCACGGATCCATGATTAAAAACGTATGTTTCACCAGTTGTATACACACTGGCATGCATAATAAAGCGATTTGTTTTTGAAGTGTATATTCCTGCGTATTTGACGCAATTTCAAATAAGTTTAACATACTTAAGTGTCAAGCTCAGAAACCACGCCTATGTTAACATGGGGCATTCGGTTTCATTACAGACTTGTCAGTGCACTTCAGAAGATGTGTAAGAATCTTCTTCTCAACATTAGTGTATCATATATTCTGTAGTGTGTTGTCATGAGTTCTAATCACAAATAACAACAGATGTAGATTAAATTAAAGTAGCTAGGCTACCTAAAAGAAACATAAATTGCAAAGTCATTTACATTTTTTTCAAGTTGCATTTATTGATCTGCATATAGCCTAATTTTATAATGGATCTATTATTTTTTATATAAAAACACTTATCAGCTTATTTTACTCTGCTGATTATATTAATATCTATTTTCTGTACAACCAGCTCTGACGCCTCTGTATCCTTTTCCCTGGACATAAAGCAGCTATGCTTATACACGTAGGGTCATGAAGTTAATTATCTCATGAACTTGTAACATTTTCAACAGATTTATAAAATAAATAAATAAAAAATAAAAACGAATTTTGACTCTTCTTCTTTCAGAACAATTCTATATAGCAAATATATAGTAGCTAATATTGAATTACATTGTGTCGAGCTTTCCTGTATCTCAAACAGTAGAGCGTTAGTGCTTATAACGCCAAGTTCATGGGTTTGATTCCCAGGGAAAGTAAGAACTGATAAATGTACATGTGTACTTTTAAACGCTATGTAAGTCGCTTTGGATAGAAGTGTCTGCCAAATGTGTAAATGTTATACATCACATCAGTAGGAGCATGAACTTGAATGTTGTGTATCTAATGTCTTGTATTGGACATGTAGAAAACACTTTGTCTTTAGTGATTAAAGTCCTGTGAAAAACACTGAAAGGCAACCACAAATTGTATTACTGAAGTAAGCAAAATATATGATATAGTGATAATGAATTATTACAAATATATACTGATATTCTCTATGGCTAATATTCTCATAGGCCTACTGTCATTAACCTCTTAATCATTTGTCACCTCACATGCATAGCATGACACTCTCTAAAACAATAGGAAATGCTTTATTGTTTACTTTTTTGCTGACCTCTTTAACAAAAGAAATATGACACAATCTTTTTATGTAATATAAATTTAAATTATGCCAGTTCTCTTCATTTGACTGGTACCATGAATCTCATTAACATATTCTCTTTACTTGTTATTCATCACATCATGTGCTTTCATTATTGTTGTCTGCTAACCGTTAGGAACAGATTAAAAGGTCTATAAATTAAGTGTCATTGTTGTTAGGCCATATACTGCCACAGCAAATGGATGCAATTAAAGTTAGACAAATCAAAAACTTTGCAGGATAACCAATATCCCGATCGCTGCTTAAGAAAGGAGCGTGATTATATAAAGAGGAGATGTGAAAATTTCACAATGAAGGGTGATGGTGTGTTAAATTGTTCTTAAAAAGATAATACAACTGTGACATTTATTTACTAATATAACATGATTATATTAGATGGAGAGCAGCATAGGTATGAAGGCCAAACTGGCCAATGGGTAAGAAAAATGTATACATATACATTGCAAAACAAGTAACTGTTCTTCATTAACATGTAACTTATTCTATAGTTTGTTCTTCCTTAGATTGAATGTTCAGACTGTGGAAGGTGGGACTGTGTGGTCAGATCTTCCACTGTTGGCAAATACAGCTGTCCTGCATGCATGCACATTTGCCTATTTTTTTTTTTCCTTTTTTTATTGTTACTAATATGATACAAACATTTACCAATAACATGGAAAGCTTTTAAATCTGCTCAGTGAAAGATTCGCTGTGACGAATCTGTCACCGTTCAACATCTGCTGGAAATCCAGGTAAAACTATCTGCGTGCACGCTCGCGTCCCCAGTTAACATGATCCCCAGTTGATCCGTAACACCGGCGGACTGCAGCTACAGTGAGTTGTTCAAATTCTTTCTTTTTAGTAAACTCTGTGTACACAAACAATGTTCTCAATGCTCGAGTTCATGTGTAGAGCCCCTGGTGATACTTTGAGCAAAGTTTCATGTTGTATCGAGCCTCCTGTTTTAAAAATAGTGATTTTTGATGCTATCATAAAAGTGCTCCATTCACTCCCATTCACAAGGCATTTTAACCTTAACGAAAATACGGTCAAACTTAAAAGTGGCATTTCCATTCTAATTATGCTTTTAAACGAAAGTTTACCTCGGGTAGATTAACAAAAAGAGCCTAGGTTGCATTTTGGCGAGAATTACCCTTTAAAAGAACCTTTTCTAATAATAACAACATAATAACCTGCTTTTAATTCAGTTTATTGAACAAAATATTATACAATGTCTTGGATATACATATATACAAATATTACATTGATAAAACATCACTCTGACAACCACTATTCAATGCGCTTAACGCTTTAAGAAAATGTCAAATACACATCACCGGTTTCCAAAAATCTGAATATAGAAAGCACAAAAAATAAGAATTTCACCTGGAAAGACGTACTCTCTCAGCACAAGAAAACTTACTATAAAATAACTATACAATTTTTGAAGTGTTTAAGCAGGTATGAAATATACCTGAATTGACCTCCCTCAAAAGGTATTATAATGTGTTGTTCTATGCAAGAGCGAGACACAGAACAAATATAAGAAGCAGTGGCTCTGATCCTGGTGACTTCCTGTCATCAACCATGATCTCAGATAACATAGACTTCTGTCTTCTCTCCCAGAAGCCAATACGTTCTCATTTTGCCTTTACCCTGAAAGAGAGGAACAACACCGATCAATAGCATGCATCAATGAGCACTCAGACAGCACACTAGAGGAACTAATCAACAATATGTCAGCAATATGCTCTTTCTTAATGAAAAGACAGAGGCATAGGCCGCGTTTACATTACATGGTTCAAGTGACCTAATTCAGATTTTTTCACTCCCATGTGTCACAGATCGGATATGACCCATAAACGTGTAAGCAGGAAAAAAGCACATGGATTCTGATATTCTTAGATTGGTTTCAGGCCTCATTCATATGTGGAAATAAATCTGATATGAATTGGATACGTGCATTTGAGTCTGCCATGTAAGCGAACAGATCAGATATTCCCCTGTTAATGCGAGTCGTACGTCATTAAAAAAGAATGATGTCAACTCAATCACATGACTCTTTTTAATGGGTCAAAGGAGGACGAAGGCTCAACCCAATGTTTTGTTGGCCTTTAAAGATGGTGCAGAAAGCAAACACTTGAATTATCATTTTTATCTGCATCCATTGCAAATCACTTCCTTTTCGGCCTAAGCTTTTCTGGGTCAGGCCTACGTCTAACTTGGGTTGTTTGGCGTAAATGTCGCTGTAAAAAAAAAATCCTAATTTTACAGAAAATAACTGATTTTTTGACGATCATTTTCTTTAATTTTAAATTGTACTCAAAAGACTGTAAAATTACAAATAATATCTGTAAAATAAAAATTCAGCTGTTATTTTAGGTATTGTGACATTAATGACAAATTCCAGTAATTCACATTTTTTATACAGAAAATTGATTATATTTTTCATACAGTATCTTTTCTGTTTTCTTAAATTACATAAAAATGTATGTAAAATTACAAATATAATCTGTAATTAAACAGTAACAAAACAGTTTAAATGATAAAATGGTCAAATGACCGTCAGCCCCCCAAAAAACTGTAAAACATCCTAAATTAAATAAACTGAAAAACACTGTTATTTTTCAGGTATTTCCTGAATAATCATGATCATATACCTTCATTGTAAAAAAAATCGTAAAAAAAGGGTCAAATGACTGGCAGCTACGGCTGCCAAACAAAAACCATAAAATTAAAGTAAAATATGCTAATTTAAATAAACTGAAAAAACACTGTTATTTCACAGGTATTTCCTGCATTATTATGATCAAATAACTTCATTGTAAAAAACAATTGTAAAAAAAAAGGTCAAATGACTGGCAGCTGTGGCTGCCAAATAAAAACCATAAAATTAAAGTAAAATATGCTAATTTAAATAAAGTGTAAAAAACTTTAAAATAAATTTGATGTCACCATGATTGAGATCAGTGTCTGCTTTAATTGGGCTCATGACCCTTGAGTTTATAACTTTTGTTTTTTTCTGGCTGCTTTAACTGTGTATTTGATACACATTTGTTAAAGCAATAAATGCTGGAAAAAATATCAGATGATCTTGGTCATTCATTGGTGATGTTATAGTCATCATATGATGATCTGATTCACTGACATGACAGTAAAATCTCTGAATTAATTAGCTTAGATTAAATAATATGTAGATGGAATTTAACTTTATACAAAGTCTATAGTTAATGTCAGAATTTTTCACATGACCTTTGAAATATTGTGGCATCAGTATTATAACAATCTGAAATTTAAAAAAATATATATTATACAAAAAAAGTTTTGAGCTGGTTCATTATTTTTGTAGTAGTATAGAGACATCAAGAATCAACATATGAATCTCAACAATGGTGACAACCAACAAAGCCTTTTTGTGACTTTATAGTAGTTCAGATTTTTTTTTCATTGTCACCATTGTTGCGATTCATACGCTGATTCTTGATGTCTGAGTGAGTCTATATGATCCTGTCAAAACATTTTCTGTATAATGACTTCATAAAATCTGAATATCACAGCACTGCAGGATCTTCTATAGCAGTTTTGACATGCAAAATTAACAACTAATATTTATCGACTTAATCAGATATTACACTTCAGATGGTATCGATGAACCAGGACACTGCATGATGACTATTATCACTAAAAAGTGACCATCATCACCAGATCTGAGTTTCTCTTGGATTCCTACCATAACAAATATGCATCAGAGACACAGTTAAAGCAGCCAGAGAAAAACTCATGTTAAAAATTATAAGGTCAAGAGCCCAACTAAAGCAAACACTGATCTCCATCATGGTGACATCAAACTTTATTCTTTTCAATAAAACTTCAACTTCTAAACCACTGTTAATTCTCAATAAGAATGTTAGTATGAAAGAAATAAAGTCTGGATTGTAATAAGTGAAGATTCTGAGATCCTGAGAGATCTGGTAGTGTTTAATGTTCTGTTGGGGTTTAAAGTGTTTCTGTATGGTGTGTGCTTCAGTTCAGGATGAGCAGAGAAACACTGATGATATGCTGCATGTTGCTTTATTTAACTGACAGTAACTGTGTAGTTGCTGATGCAGTGACGTATATATAGTCACAGCAAATCATGCATGTAATTAACTGCATGTTTTTCAGTAAAAAATTCAGAAAATAAATGTGAAATAACTGTGTTTCTGTTAAAAAAGATTAATGAAGATTTCTGTAAAAGTATTTTGCACTTATTTAAATTAGGATATTTTACATTAATTTTACGGTTTTTGTATGGCAGCCATTGTTTGTTTATGGGATTTTTTTACAGTGAAGGTGTTTGATCGTAATAATTCAGGAAATAGCTGTAAAATAACAGTGTTTTTCTGTAAAACATTTAAGGAAAATTTCTGTAAAAGTTTTTTGCACTTCGTTTAAATTAGGATTTTTTACTTTATTTTTACGGTTTTTGTTTGGCAGACGTAGCTGACAGTCATTGACCGTTTTTTTAAGATTTTTTTTTTTTTTAACAGTGTAGTGTAAATGCAGATATCGGATATGGGTCACTTTTAAATGATGCAAGATGGTCGTCAAAAAAAAATCAGTGTTCTCTGTTAGAATAAATCGCTTTGTTACTGCAGATCGTATACATGCACAAATAGATCCATTACACATTAACGGAAAAGGAAAACATTAAAAAGCATCATATGACCCCTTTAAAATGCTGTCATTAGATATTATTTAATCTTTATCAGAACTCTGTTTGAGTTTTAAAATCCTGAAATAGTGTTTTTAAATTCCATTTGATGTCCTGCAGGGGCATTTTATCCTATTGAAAATCTAAATCTACGCACTCTAAAATATCTTTTAGTTTATTTTTGTGTTATATTGGAATAAGAAAATTACCAATGGGATCCTTTAGAAAAATCTGTACACATTCTTTAAAATCACTCACACAAAATAGCAAAAACAAAAAAACTAAAATTAAAACAATGGATATAAAAATAATTTAGCTCATTATATATACATTTTAATCACTTCAGAATGCAAGCACGACTGGAACTCCATACCTTCATCTCCACGTCTCCTCGCAGCTGGAGTTCAAAGTAGCCAAACTCGTCCAGCACGTCTTTGGTGGCTGAGGACACATGTATCCTCAGAGCTGTGGAGGACATGATAATCATAAATGAATAGTCAACCGGAAGATGAAAATTGTTTCATCATTTTCAAAACTTAATTTCTTTTTCTGTGGAACACACTTACAAATATTTTGACGAATGTAAAATCTGCACTTTTTCATACAACATAAGCACACAGTGACTATAAGGGCTGTTGAGCTGCAAAAAGGCCAAAAAATACCATAATTTTATTAGTCCTTATTTGCAATAACCTTTCCTTCAGTGGTAGTTTAAAAATATCAACTCAGACTAATTCAAACTTAAAGTATTTAATATGTCCAAGCACTATGAGACTTGGGGACAGTTTTACTAAACAGGGCAAATTAGTGCAATTCCAAAAATGCGCAGATGGGAGTGGAAAGTTCTGCGAGTGATCTACTGACAACATGCAAATTTAAAAAACAGATGCAGCCGGATCATTTCAATAATGACCAACGCATCTACCAAGAGCAGCGCAAATTAGCGTCTGATTTATGACAAGCTTTTTTGGGCATTAAATAATGGCGCAAATACCAGTCAATTTGACTTGCACAAACCTTAGTAAATCACCTTGCATGATTCATTTAAAGACTCTCCTCCCATAAAAGATTTAATAATCTTCATAACTCAAATATTGTAGTACAGCTGTATAGTTTATTATAAAATGGTTAGTTCCAGTCCTTGATTCTGATTGGTCAATAGCTGTGTTTTATTCACGATAAAACACGGCTATGTCCGCTTCACCCAACGGTTCTATGTATCACTACACAAGACCTCTAGCAACCACTCTAAGCAACTTAAACACATGTTCTCATTGATAGTGTTCATTGAAGCTTATAGAGTAGAGTATTGTGACAGATCGAGTAAGCGAGTGTACCTGCATTTACAGTAGATATGTGCATTTTCCTTCAGGTCAGTCCTATATTCCTAATAAAAAATCAGTTTGAATGTCCGTAGTGATTTCTTGTCCTTTTAATAGTTAAGGGGTTTTTCCCGAGCCCTCTAGTCATTTGCGTCTTGCTTCTCCGTGTTCACAAGTTTCAGTCCTTTCAATATAAAATATAAAAGTGTTCTCTACTTCTTCTTTTTTTTTTTTCCTTTTTTTCTCAAGGCTTGCACCTTGGAACCTTTTTCAAGGTTTGCGTTCTCGAGCCACCAGGCACTGTTGCGGTGCGAATGAGCAGGCCAGAGCCCATTAAGGGTTTTCTGTTAGAACGGTGTCGTTTAATCAAAACTAACTTTAGCTGGACAATAACTTGAGCTGCTGTAAAGCCAAAACAATCTGTTTCTTTAATTTTCTATTATCACTGTAAAGCTGCTTTGAAACAATTTATATTGTTAAAAGCACTATATATATGGGACTATTTTTTCTTATTATTCACATATTCACGATATAGCACAGCATCTTGTTCCTTATTGCTTACGTAAATGTTAAATTTGTTTAAAATTCAGTGGTCCTTTATGTTTTGTTTATAGTGGGAGATTTCATAACTATAGAAACCACTTCTCCATTGCCGTGTTTTGCCAGAAACTATCGCAAAATGCTTAGTATAAACACTTGGTATAAAAACAGAGTGACGGTTAAGATGTTTGTTGCAAAGCTTTTTTCCCCCTCGGGGATACCTTAAGTCAAACTACTTCAGAGGTTTCATGCAACCGGGCCCTGGCCCTTAAGGTGAGATCCACATAAAACTGTTATATTATTTCAGAAGAATGTATGGATTACTTTTATAGAATGATACTTTTTTTGGTCACTGAAAGCTTTGATTGTGCAGAAAATTCTCCATATTCTCCAGTAGAAAGAAAGTAATGTGAGTTTGAAATGAAATGAGGGTGGGCAAACAAAGACTTTTCATTTTTGAGTGAACTATCTCTTTAAGAGTCACAGCCAATAAGTGTAAGTGCACAGCTGTGAGTGACAAATGACACCGTGCTTGATAAAAAATGATTCATCACACTTAAGAATGACGACAGGCACTCAACACAAATGGAGTCCAAGTAATGGGCAATCTGTCCTGTCTATAAGAGGACCAACATATCTGTAACATGCTCCAGAAGGTGTGGCCTTTAAGTGTGTGAAGCATTAAGCTCCAACAAGCTGTAAACATATTATTACATGTTATAAATCAAACCGGATACACGTTGAGCGTCCTTGTCACTAATTATGAATTATAAATGAAGCCCATCTCAGGAAGTGGACTGTGAGTCGATACATGTGGTGGTAAGTCTCATGAACAACAGCTGTTACTTGTAAATGGGTGAAACGCATATTAAAGTTTTATACAACACTACTGAGCAGCTCTGTTCCAAACCCTAGTAAGCTGCCATCTTTGTCTGCTGTCTACAAAGGCAGCTACTTTCTAAGGAATCCTAACCATCACAGAAGTTACTGATTTAAAACGTTCTATATAGGCAGCAACATTCACAACAATCATCTCGTGAAGTGCGTGAGAATATTAATTATTTTTTGGGTGATTCCAATAGTTTGCCGTTACCATGTTTTTAAGCTAACAATGTAACACTCTAATAAGCACAACAATATACAACTCACAAATAATGGATATGGATGCTATTTTTATTACTTTTCAGTATTGACTAAAATACATTGCTGTTAAAAATAGTTTTGAGCACAAAATCAGCATATTAAAATGATTTCTGAAGTCATGTAACACTGAAGACAGAAGTACTGACTGCTGAAAACTCAGCGTTTACATCATCATAGAAATAAATTACATTTTAAACTATATTAAAATAGAACAGAAAAGTTATTTTATATTGTATGATCACAATATTCATATTTTTGCAATTTTTTTAATGGTATTGGATATGTATAATTGGCATTTCTCTCAACTCACAATTATACAATTATGCTGCATTCCATGAACCCAATGAATCTCTATTGACAATTGTACACCTGCAGCACTGCATAGAATCATTTCTCCACCTCAGTTTGGTTGCATAGTGTGCCAGGGGGTATTCCAGAAGGCAAGGTTAAAGGGATAGTTCACCCAAAAAATTATCCCGTAATGTACTCACCCTGAAGCCATCCTAGGTGTATATGACTTTCTTATTTCAGCCAAACACAGTAATTATATAAAAAAATATCCTGGCTCTTTTAAGCTTTATAATGGAAGTGAATGGTACCATAGATTCTGAATCCCAAAAAGTGCATCCATCCATCATAAAAGAAATCCAAAATGGCACATGCCTGTGCTTTCCTATGAGTCATAACTTTACACCACCGTTCAAAAGTTAACAATATTTTGATATATTTTATATAAATATATCAAAATCACAAACAAAGATTTAGTTAACTTAAGATGTTTTTCCACCGTTGGGCCAAACCGTTCTCGTTCCTTAACCATTCTATTCTGTGCCGGTAAAGATATGGTTTAATTTTCCACTGCTTGGCTGATACCAGAGCTCTTTGGAATGTAATCCAAACTCATCAGTCGATGCAATAGGGATGTAAATAGCGTAAATATCTCATCATCCTCCATAGCGTAAATTACGTTATGGAGGATGATGAGATATTTCTTTTAATTGTATAGCGCGTTTGGCCAGCTACAGAGAAACTGGTAGCCAGGCAACCAACCAATACTGTGACCAATACTGAGTGGCGATATCACTACATGCATTCTACCTGCATGTTTAGCCAACAGTGCTAAGAATTCCAGATGAGAAATCATGTTGTGACGAACCAAGCTTAAGTGGAAATAAAATATTGCTGTTCTTAGAACCGTTCGGCCTGATGGTGGAAAAGCAGCTTTAGTCTCATGCTGCATTGTCATAGTGTGGTAAAAATTCTGCATTCTGAACAAAGATAAAAAAAAAAATTTGTCACCAACCTTCTCCAGTAGATTCCATTCGGGATGCTGTGTTGACAGTATCTCCAAATAAACAGTACCGGGGCATCTTAAGACCCACTACACCAGCACAGACAGGCCCTGCTCAACACACACACACACGCAGCATAGAGGGAGATTAATTCACTGTAGGAATCCAGTAACTACTAATACACAGTCCTAATGCTTCCTCACAGGTTGAAAAAAATAAACTAAACGACAACAACAGGCTGCAATCAGATTGCATGTAAATGACATATATTCCTTACATCTCAAATGAACACACACACACATACACACATGTTGAGTTTTCCTGTTTTATGAGGACATTTCCTTGACATAATGATTTTTATACTGTACAAACTGTATATTCTATGCCCTAAACCTACACATCACAGAAAACTTTCTGCAGTTTTTTTATTTTCAAAAAACAATTCCTTATGATTTATAATCTGTTCTTCATGGGGACCATAAAGTGTCCCCACAAGTTCAAGGATTTCAGATATTGGCGTCCTTGCAATGTAGGGTTTACCTGAACCACACACACACAGACATTTTATATATATATATATATATATATATATATATATATATATATATATATATATATATATATATATATTATATATAATATACAAAAAAATTATAATTTATATTCATATGTAATTTGTTTAAAGCAATAATTATCTGTCCTTAACTTGCACCCAGCGCAACTGACTTTGTACACAGACCTCATAGTCGGGGAGCCAAAGTCTCAAAAATGGGTTGAACCTGACATGGTCTGTTATACTTTTTATTTGTGTTTTTTCTGTTAACTTTGACTCTAAGAACCAATAATTGGAGGGTCTGCTCTGCCGGAAATATCGTGAAAAAAAATTGTGGCCATTTTAGTGTATGCACCCTTTATTTTTTATCAGAAAAATGTGAAAAATGATTTTTTCCCTCAAATCCTCAGTGGGTTTGGTAGGCTGTCAATAAATGCACTCCAGATACAAAGAACACATTTGCTGACAACATCCACTGAAAAAATAACTCTTAAAACACATTTCTACATGATTTTGCATCAATTTAATGCAAAAAATTAGGCGTTTTCTCACTTTTTTCCAATATTTTTATCTTTACTTCATTGGCAATCAACTATTCCCCCAAGTTATGACATCAGTCAATATGTCATTCTTTTCACCAAACAGTATACTCACTCCACAGAAAAAATCATAAAAATCCAACCAAAATCAATGGATCTGTGATGATTTCACTAATAGTTGATCAGCAGGCTCAGAACCTCAATAGAATTGTAGGCTACTCTCAAAATTCCGAAAGACATGTAGTCCATGAGCCAGGGGGGTTGATCGGTATCATCGGGGGAAAAAATGCTATCATTGTTATTTGGCAAGGTATACACCCCTAGTATTAGAAAAATCACTATAGCAGTGCAGGGGTGGTAGCGAAATCACTTTTTTCAGCTCATGAAGTTACTAACCCCCTAAGATAAATTCCGTTTTTGAAATCTGGTGTATATCTGGTTTAGGCTCATGCTAGGGATATTGTCAATATTCTATAATATGGTGCTTGGTATCGCTGGAAAGGGGACCTTTTAGGCTTTCATTTAAGCCCAGTACTGAATCTGTCTGACAAACACAGAGGTCACATGACTTCTTTAAACCAGAAATAACACACATTTTTTCACAATTTCCGCCTAAACTAAAAATCCGCCTAAAATCGCTGTGCCATGAAAGAACACCACGGACACAAAAGTCAACAACTTCAATACTCAAGGCACTCTGATGACTCAGAAAATGTATAATATACCCATACTATTTATTTGTGAGAGCCTTAAATTAGACTTGTGCAGCCAGCACAAGTCTTCAAAATAGAATAGAGCCAATAGAATGGACAAATAGAATACCCTAGTCCAGGGCCAAATGTTGTAATAAAAACACTTGTAATTGGTGTAACAAAATGTTTCTATCATGTATTTTGTTATTCACCCACTTTCAGTTAGAATGTCAGAATGTAGCTCATGCACTGAATGTTGATGGATTTTGACAAGGTTTTGTCAGTTTTGTGAAAAGATTGTTGGAATCAATCGCTGTAAAAATCTGTTATTGTCTATCCATTCTAAAAGTGCATCTATCCATTATAAAAGTCCATCTATCCATCATAAAAGTGCATCTATCCATTATAAAAGTGCATCTCTCCATCATAAAAGTCCATCTATCCATTATAAAAATGAATCTCTCCATCATAAAAGTCCATCTATCCATTCTAAAAGTCCATCTCTCCATTATAAAAGTGCATCTATCCATCATAAAAGTGCATTTATCCATTATAAAAGTGCATCTATCCATCATAAAAGAGCATTTATCCATTATAAAAGTGCAGATATCCATCATAAAAGTGCATCTGTCCATTATAAAAGTCCATCTATCCATTATAAAAGTCCATCTATCCATTATAAAAGAGCATCTGTCCATTATAAAAGTCCATCTCTCCATCATAAAAGTCCGTCTCTCCATCATAAAAGTCCATCTATCCATTCTAAAAGTCCATCTATCCATTATAAAAGTGCATCTATCCATCATAAAAGTGCATCTATCCATTATAAAAGTGCATCTGTCCATCATAAAAGTCCATCTCTCCATCATAAAAGTCCATCTCTCCATCATAAAAGTCCATCTATCCATTCTAAAAGTCCATCTCTCCATTATAAAAGTGCATCTATCCATCATAAAAGTGCATTTATCCATTATAAAAGTGCATATATCCATCATAAAAGTGCATCTGTCCATTATAAAAGTCCATCTCTCCATCATAAAAGTCCATCTCTCCATCATAAAAGTCCATCTATCCATTATAAAAGTGCATCTCTCCATCATAAAAGTCCATCTATCCATTCTAAAAGTCCATCTCTCCATTATAAAAGTGCATCTATCCATCATAAAAGTGCATTTATCCATTATAAAAGTCCATCTATCCATTATAAAAGTGCATCTCTCCATCATAAAAGTCCATCTATCCATTCTAAAAGTGCATCTATCCATCATAAAAGTGCATCTATCCATCATAAAAGTGCATCTGTCCATTATAAAAGTGCATCTCTTCATCATAAAAGTGCATCTCTTCATCATAAAAGTGCATCTCTTCATCATAAAAGTGCATGTCTTCATGTTCATTTTATGAAGTATACTTAAGTAATTTTCAAGTATATTTTTAAGTATACTTTATGTAGTAAGTATACTAATATCAATGTGTACTTGTAGTAAAATTGTGTACTATTTCAATACTGCTTGGGACTAAATTGGCTCACTTTTCGTATTTTTAGTATTTGTAAGAGTAGTAAACTAAGTACACAACTAGGTTTCTCATTTGTAATGCATCTGTACTACAAGTGAACTTATAAGTATACTAGTAGTTTACTGTTTTAATACAAGTAGTACATTTTTTAGTTTATGAAAGTACACACTGATGTGTACTCTCAGTAAACTACTAGTTTCGTAGTTTATACTGCAAGTGTACTTGTAAGTTTTCTTTAAGTAAACATAACATTATACTTTGCACTTAACATGTAACATTATTATTTTTGCACTTGAAAAATACCTTTAACTGTACTTTAAATTTAAAAACATGTTATTAGCTTCATGCATCCTTTTTTAATCTTAACACTTGAATGTCAGTAAGTTTCATAAAGAAAGGCAACATTTTAAACAAAAAAGTAGAATTAGAGTAAATTGATTTACACGACCAGTGGACTAGCCTACAAAAGAGTTAACACAACTACAAGACAAGTATACAGTACTTTGAATTCTTAATTCTTAATTCTTTTAAGCAGGGTTCACCAATCTCGGTCCTGGAGGGCCGCTGTTCTGCAGAGTTTAGGACAGCGGCCCTCCAGGACCGAGATTGGTGAACCCTGCTTTTAAGTATATCTGGATCAAAAGATTGAGTTCAAGTACAGGCCAAATATACCTGGGCCCGTATTCATAAAGAATCTTAATGCAAAGAGTAGCTCCTAGTGACAAAATTCTAAGAAAATTCTTAGACATGTGGCCGTTTACTCTTAAAATTAAAGAAAAAAATCCCAGTAAAGAAAAAAGTAATTCAGAAAGCATCTTAACCCTTAAAAGAGGTCTTAAGGTCAAAATTGTTAGGAGCACGGACGAGGACTTTTAAGAGGCTGAAGAGTTTCTTCAGCAGAGGAGAACATGGCAGAAAGAAGGAGAAGAAATCTGTTGCAGACAATGGATGACAGTGAGTTAATAAGACGCTAAAGATTAGATCGTGCATGGATCATGTTTGTGACTGATCTTAGAGACGTGCTAACATCTCCGACAGCGCAGAAATGCAATAGCGCCAGAAATGAAAGTAATCACTACATTACGATATTTGGCAACTGGGAAAATGCAACAATGCAGCAGTGTGTAATGTACACAGTCGCATGTAATTTCAAAGTGAAGGCTTAGACAAATCACAATTTTTTTCCTTCTTGGACTACCAGCCAATCACAGTCTTCAAAAGATTGTGTCATACATAGCAACGGGGTCAGCCCCGCCTCCTCACTAAGATGAAAGTTTTTGTCTTTTCCTTGCTCAGAGTTGTTCTCAGATTGGCCCCGAATCGCTCTTAAGCTAAGACTCCTACGTAATAGTTTTTAAAGGAAAACTCCGGTCAATTTTAACATTGAGCTTATTTTTTTGTAAATTTGGAGTGCTGTTAATACAGAGAACAACGACAAAAATCGCTGTTGCCTACACCATTTTATCCACTTTTTAAAATGTGCACCCTGTTGACTTCAATGGGGCAATATTTAAACCTGCTTTTAGCCTCTTAACATCCTTGATGTGTCATTACAAGTGCACAGCCAATGTGAGTGATTCCTTCAGAGTGAACGCGGGTCAATCTGACTGCAGTAGATGTGAAAGATATGGATAAAAATGATAATAATTCAGCCAGCGCTCACATGGCTGTGCACTTGTAATGACACATCAAGGATGTTAAGAGGCTAAAAGCAGGTTTAAATATTGCCCCATTGAAGTCAACAGGGTGCATATTTTAAAAAGAGGATAACATGGTGTAGGCAACACCAATTTTTGTCGTTGTTCTCTGTATTGACAGCACTCCAAATGTACAAAAAAATTAGCTCAATGTTAAAATTGATCTCCTTTAAGCAAAATTAAGAGTTTTCTGAGAGGATTCTTAGAATCTTTATGAATACGGGCCCTGGACTTTTCTCTCAGTATACATCAAGTACACTGAAGTGTAATTTTAAGTATATTTCTGAGAAGTACATAAAATGTAGACTGAAAGTATACTTTCTTATTTTAAGTTTAAAAGAAGTATACTAAGTGTGAAAAACACCAAGCTTACATTAGCTACTGCTACTATTCCCCACCAATTCACAAGCACAAGAGAAAAAGTATTTTGTACTTACATTGAATACCCCTGGAACTCAATGGAAGTTGATTGAAGATGGTATAGTTATAGTGTTGTTATAACCAGTCAACTGAACCAACAATCTTTTCACAAAACTGACAAAACCTTGTCAAAATCCATCAACATTCAGTGCATGAGCTACATTCTGACATTCTAACTGAAAGTGGGTGAATATCAAAATACATGATAGAAACATTTTGTTACACCAATTACAAGTGTTTTTATTACAACATTTGGCCCTGGACTAGGGTATTCTATTTGTCCATTCTATTGGCTCTATTCTATTTTGAAGACTTGTGCTGGCTGCACAAGTCTAATTTAAGGCTCTCACAAATAAATAGTATGGGTATATTATACATTTTCTGAGTCATCAGAGTGCCTTGAGTATTGAAGTTGTTGACTTTTGTGTCCGTGGTGTTCTTTCATGGCACAGCGATTTTAGGCGGATTTTTAGTTTAGGCGGAAATTGTGAAAAAATGTGTGTTATTTCTGGTTTAAAGAAGTCATGTGACCTCTGTGTTTGTCAGACAGATTCAGTACTGGGCTTAAATGAAAGCCTAAAAGGTCCCCTTTCCAGCGATACCAAGCACCATATTATAGAATATTGACAATATCCCTAGCATGAGCCTAAACCAGATATACACCAGATTTCAAAAACGGAATTTATCTTAGGGGGTTAGTAACTTCATGAGCTGAAAAAAGTGATTTCGCTACCACCCCTGCACTGCTATAGTGATTTTTCTAATACTAGGGGTGTATACCTTGCCAAATAACAATGATAGCATTTTTTCCCCCGATGATACCGATCAACCCCCCTGGCTCATGGACTACATGTCTTTCGGAATTTTGAGAGTAGCCTACAATTCTATTGAGGTTCTGAGCCTGCTGATCAACTATTAGTGAAATCATCACAGATCCATTGATTTTGGTTGGATTTTTATGATTTTTTTCTGTGGAGTGAGTATACTGTTTGGTGAAAAGAATGACACATTGACTGATGTCATAACTTGGGGGAATAGTTGATTGCCAATGAAGTAAAGATGAAAATATTGGAAAAAAGTGAGAAAACGCCTAATTTTTTGCATTAAATTGATGCAAAATCATGTAGAAATGTGTTTTAAGAGTTTTTTTTTTCAGTGGATGTTGTCAGCAAATGTGTTCTTTGTATCTGGAGTGCATTTATTGACAGCCTACCAAACCCACTAAGGATTTGAGGGAAAAAATCATTTTTCACATTTTTCTGATAAAAAATAAAGGGTGCATACACTAAAATGGCCACAATTTTTTTTCGCGATATTTCCGGCAGAGCAGACCCTCCAATTATTGGTTCTTAGGGTCAAAGTTAACAGAAAAAACACAAATAAAAAGTATAACAGACCATGTCAGGTTCAACCCATTTTATTGAGCTTTTGAGACTTTGGCTCCCCGACTATCATGTTTCATTCCTATTTTGCACCCAACGCACAGCGGACTTTTCCCTCGGCAGATGCACGTCTGTAAATTAGGGAATGAACTTGCGCTCCCGGGGGCGGTTAAGCGAAAAGAGGAGGCGTGTTCCGGCGCAAACGTTCCCTGGTGCTATTTTGCAGTTCCAGAAAACAATTCCGCCACAGAAAAGTCAGTGGCGCATTTTCAGTGGTGCGTTCAGATGCTATTTTAAGGGCGCATGCTTGGCCATAATGTTGCGTGTGCACAACGCACATACACTTTGCTTCTCTCATCTACACAGATGCAGCAGTTGACATTTTTGCAAACCATATATAATTACAAGGAAAAATATTCCACACGAGTGAAATCATTGTGGTGTCCATGAAGATGTAAAAAAAGGCATAAATCTAGCTTACACATTTACCCAAATTATTATACGCCTGTTTAACCGAAGCTTATTTGGGTTGTTTTCTTCCATCCCCATACAATGTCACTTCTCGGAACATCGGTCTCCTCGGCTGTGAACCACTCCTGGTGTGCGCCTGGCAAATCCGCAGTTATAATAGCAATCTGCCATGGAACAAGCGCACCTGCTTTTAAAGGGAATGTGAGATGACGCTCTGATTGGTTTATTTCACGTTATGCCCAAACCACACCTATGAGTAATGTAGGTACTTCAGACCAACCCATTTTAGATTTGCGTTGGGCGCAAGAGTAATTTATCCCGCCGGTATAATAGCACCAGCGCCCGAGATCCATCCACAAAGTTACTTGCGCTTCGTGTTTGATACTTGCGTTTCAGATCGTTAAAATAGGGCCCTAAGCCTGAAATGAATGAAATCTGGGAAACAGATACCTGTGTGGATTCCTATCCGCAGTCGTAGCTGATCGTTGGGTCTGTGTCTGATTTTGAAGGTTTTAACCTGTTCCAGTAAAGCCAATGACATGCCAGCTATCTCACGTGCATGTACCTTCCCATTCCGCACAGGCAGACCTGACACCACCATGTATGCATCACCGATTGTCTCCACCTAAAAATACAAGAACATGCACAAAGCCATCTGCAAAAAGTTTTTGCACATTTTAACGCCTTTAAAAAAGCTGAAGAAAGTTGAAATAATTAAAAAATACTTTCTCTAGAGAGAGTGCACTATATACTCTATATAGTGCATTATAAAGGTATTCATCTGCATTAATACGATCAAGCACATTCCACATCATATGTGTTTGAATGCATTGTGTTTTTGAAAGGTATAACCCCATGAATAGATAATAAAAAGAATGTAAACATTTTTATGAAAAGATATGACTGCACTGTGAAAATTAAAGTCGCTCACCTTATATACATCAAAATTGTCAATAATGGCATCGAAGCATGTGTAGAGATCATTCAGTAATGTCACCACCTAAAGAGAGGCACAGGACACTGTTGAGAGCAGTATTGAGTTGTGAATGACATTAGCATGACAACATTATAAAATAATGATGGCTTTTGTATCAGATCATATAACTTAAATTACAAAGAAATTAAAAGATAGTTCTAACCCAAATTCTACCCCTTAACCTAACCTTAATACCCGTAACCTATCCCTAAAACCAGAGGGAAATGATAGGTGAATAAGAATGGTGTCGTAGGACTAACCCTTGTTGTAAGCCAAAACTTGACATTCCCTATCAGTCAGTCAACGTTACATCAGAACTGAACTGACAAATTGGAATCTCGCCTGAGAGCCCAGTCATCTTTAAGTGTAAACTACTGTAAACGAGTCAATGCACATTGGCATGCGAGATTTGCATCACAAGCCCCACCCAGTGAAGCTGGTATATAAGGAAGCGTGTATGCGATCACACTTCAAGCTTTCGCTTCAGAGCCGAGCGGTTGTTGCTGTTCTGCTCTGCAATCATCAATGAGTGTGCTACGAGTTAGAAGAAGCTCAAAGTAGCAGAGGGCTACTTTGAGGAACCCAGTGGGGGCTAACCTGCCGAGCCAAACTCCGCTTCTCTAGCACATCGCAAGCTGTAGAGCTTCCGGCTGAGACTGCTGGTCCTTCGCATGGGGGACCAAGTGTTTCATTTGGGGCTCCAGCGGAAGACCAGATGTCTATCGCTGCATCAGAGGGTGGGTTAGAGTCCTCCGGGGATTAAGATTATACTGCGTTGCCCCCTTCAAGAAGAGTAGCGTTGACCGAGTCTGACCCAGAGCTGACGGGCCGCTGAGAGTGTCGGGCTCGAGTGGAGGACTCCACCGTGTCCCGAACGCTCAAGCCAGGGGTTTTCAAACTGTGGGTCGCAGAGTGGGAAGAGGTGGGTCGCACAGTCACTTGGCTCCAGCTAAATTTAAGTTTCAGTGAATGACACACACACAAACAGTCTAGGGTTGCTCCCTACGGGCATAATGTGGTCTCCGTAGCATCCCTTACCATAGGTACGCTTTCCCAGTGTTATCCAATAGTCTCACTGAGTGGGTCAGAAAGAACAGCAGTGATTGACCTTCTCTGCGTGAAGCCAGCCCCATCTTCCACCCTAGTAGGTGTGGGGTGATTAGGTAGCCTACGCGGGGTGCTGGAAGGGGCAGCAATAGTGATGCTTTGTAGGGATCCCAATTCGTCAGTTCAGTTCTGACGTAACGTTGATACACCATCTCGCACACACGCTTCCTTTTATAACCGCTTTGGGATTACAATTTGTCCGTTCAGTTCTGACGTAACATCTCTGTTCCCTCCTTCAGGGAACAGGGGTTACATTAGTAACCTAGATGTTAACTGTAAACCTATCCCTCAAATCTATTTGGTAAATTATAATGCTGATTGGAATGGAATCACAATTTTAGAGTAGAATGTAGACAAGTAGTTTTAAAACAATTAATTTAATGTAATTAAATTAATGTAATTTAAAACAATTACAATAAACAATTGAATGTTTTCATGTTAACACCACTAACCCACTATATTTATATAATTTAAATCCAAAGTACTTTAAAGTGTTAATAATAATTATTATAATAATAATGTAATAATAGAGGTACTCTCCTTTTAATCAGCCAAGATACTCTGTTCAGATACTTCAAGATACTTTCTCTGTTTAGTTCATTCTCTCAAGAATTCATTTGTTTGACTATTCAGACGAGACTTCCTCCGATTCCAAAGTTTTTTTTTTCGCACCTTTTTAGGTGTGATGAGAACCTGACAGAAATAGTTCTGCATCTGTGCTCACAAAACTCAGTTCAAACAGAATGTATAATAAAAGTCTATTGTGTCTGCAGCTCTGCCATGTCTCATAGAAGCTGAGTGAGAAATGACTGCTGTGATGCGTTTCTGCTTGAACTCCCTATGGTTCCCTCAAATTAAAATACTTTCTGCCCCCCACACCAATCCTCTCCCCCCGTCCCATCCCTTTGGATGTACGCCCAGAAAAAGAGGCCTTACAGAGTGATATATTTGCATACATGGAACAAAAAAGATGATGAATTAAACATGGAGGCCAACTTCATTATGAGGTTGTTATGCTATAACCTTAATCACTGAAACACTGCTGGATTTTATCATTGCATCTTTGAACAGCTGTTGAACAGCGTGATCCAAACATCATGACAGTTAATTTTTGTTGTCTGCATTTGGTCTAATTTCAGAGTAACTTTCCAAACTCAGTTGGTCTATTAGTTCAGATTAGAAGTAAAACAAAATGCAACAATGGCCTCAAATGTCTCATAATTTAAAGGAGTATGCAACTTTTTCCACTTATGGGTACCCCTAAAGAAATTAATTACTTTTGAAAAATATATTAAAAATCATGTTTTATTTATAATGATATTCTACATAGTGAATCGAGTTTGCATAGCTATAATCATTTGCATGTTTACGTAGATAATGATTCAGAACTTAATCTCACTGATTCCAGAAACCATGTTTTAGGCTAAATAATATCAAAGTACATACTATATCTGGATTTATTACATGGGTTGTGAAAGTCTTTGCATTTGCTAATCTCATTTGCTAAATCCTCTTCTTTGCAAAACTTTATGGAATGCCTGGCATAAAATGTATTACACAAGCATTAAAGGAGAATACTTGAACATCTTGGGGCAAAACTTTGCAACCTCTCGTCAAAAAGTGATAAACGTGATCATCGTATTTTGATCATCAAAATACATGGGAATGTGAAGGAAGGAATGCCTTTTCTGTAACTCAGACCGAAGAATTTGGCAGTCTAAATCTCTGTTTGACAATATGAAGGTCAGATATGTTGCTTGGAATAGCATTGATGCATAGTGCTTGCATAATCATAAAATATTGCAGGATAGTTGCATACTAAATATGGTTATGTTAAGTCCAATCACAGATAAACAGATATGACAAAATATAAAATATGTGCATTGATCATTCATTTTGTTTTTACAGAGTAAACATTCCCAGTGAAATAAGCCAGATCTCAGTAGTCTAATGCATCTTACACTACCTAGCACTCAGAACCAACCTAACCCTTGACTGTTTTTTAAATACTATATAAGATTATGTATAATATAATCTTAGTGGATTTTATTTGTCTTGATCCACAATAAGTTTTTTTCACTTCTTGTAAGCACTGATTTTAGAATAATGTTCTTTCATTCTGAAATCATGCTGGAGAACATGATCATCAGGTTTTACATGAATTTTGAAATAAAAGGGAGGTGTACTAAATACTAAGAAATTCTGTGTTATTCTTCTGTCCTCAATATTGTTATGATAATATAATTTGCACACAAAGCTTTTTGACCATCGGTCTCAGATTTGTTGTCCCCACTGTTTATTAAATAATATTTTATTTATTAGAATAGTCCCAGAATGTTGTATCTAACAATTCTTGTGCAGACCTGTAAAGGTGTACTCTCAGCAGACATTGATGTAAAGCCCACTATGTCGCTGAAATAGATCGTGACACTGTCAAAGGCTTCTGCTTGTACGGTCTCCCCTCGCTTGAGCTGCTCTGCCACTGAACTGTGGGGAGAATTAGGTTACGATCAAGTGAACCATGAAATTATTTTCCATACACAAGTCCAACTACAATAGCAGACATGCAGTAGCAAACAATCAGTTAGTTTAACAATACACAGATGAAAGCAGAAAATAATTTAATTTAATAAAGAAGCAAAGACAAAGGTATAAACAAATCGGAAATTATTCAAAGCATGTTGAAAAATGGGAGCTTTGTCCAGCTGGGACTCTCAGACTTTCTGTTAATAAGACCCAGGATCCCATTTGAGATCAATTAGTGATAATTCATGTAATTAAAGAATGAAAGATCTTGGTTAATTCCTAGCTATTCTTTTAGAGAGTTTAGTACTATATAATTAGTCAGCTTGCCTGCTTCATCTAAAGCCGGTATTAAAAGTTCTCACCACTTACATAATTATCTCAAAAACAGCCATTTTTAGATAAGACAAAACAATATGGTAGAAGTTACATCACATGCAAGTTGTGTAGTAATAAGATAAGTCTTGAACAAATAGAAGGTCTTCATCAATCTCCAATTAAAAGTTTGGAAATTGCATAGGAAATATTAAACAACACGATTCTTACTGTGGAAGGATTTGGTAAAGAAGATTTTCGGCTTTCCGTTTCTCTTCGAGGTAGGCCTGGGTTCGCTCTTCTACCAAGTTCTCCAGGTTATTGGCATACTGTTCCATTCTGGACAGTAGGTTACTGAGAATACTGGTGCTGCCTTCCCTGCCAAAAAACAAACAACAACAAAAACAGACACTTGGTTCCACATCTGATGTGTAATTATAGCAGATATAGATGATTATAATTACAGCAGACAGATTACAGCAGAATATTACAATTATGTGAGATCACTGGCAAGTAACCCATGAATTATTCAACGAGATGAATTGGAGATATTGTAGCATATGACTTCTGAAACATGCATGAGAATAGTGCAGAAAAAAGGAAACAGGAATATGTACTATTATGCAGTGTACATCTGAAGGAGCAGGGCATAGTTGCATCTTATGAGGCGTAAAACGCAGTTATGATGAAGTGTGGTAATCATGTACTGTTGGTGTGTGGTTTGCTGAATCACATTGTTCTATTTTGGGGTCAGATCTCACTTCTACGTGCAGCATACAAAAAAATATGTAACACTTTACAATAAGGTTCATTAGTTAACATTAGTTAATTACCTTAGTTAACATGAACTAAGAATGAACAATACTTCTACAGCATTTATTATAATTTTAACATTTACTAATACATTATTAAAATCAAAGGTTGTATTTTTTAACATTAGTTAATGTACTGTGAACTAATATGAACAATCAATGAACATCTGTATTTTTAACATTACCAAAGATGAACTAATATAGTAACAAATGTATTGCTCATTGTTAGTTCATTCATGTTAGTTAATACATTAACTAATGTTAACAAATGAACCGTATAGTAAAGTTTTACCAAAAAATCAAATTATTATTATTTTTACAAAATGTACAACAATAAAAAGTTGATTTTATTGCTTTAAATGAAAGAAATAGAATATTAATACAATCTTAATATTACAGTCATATTATAGCTGCAGTGCAAAAAGTTTAAGCAATGTAACTGTATAGCACTTTAGCAATTTACAAGTATTCTAGAACATTTGTAGATCTACAGAGATTTTCAAGTACTACTGTAGTTACTACACTTTTGGGAAACGGCCTGTAATTCTAGGATGACTCATGCAATTGTTTATACAATCTACTTAGGCTTATGACGCTTTTCGGAAAAACACGGCCCTTGTCTATACCTAGATATCTGATTTATTTAAACTTTCTTAAATACCAACAAGATGCATTTGTGTAATGAAGACTGGGTTGTAGGCTAAGTCTTTTTCGTGAAACATATTAGGCATTTTAGTGGAGGTTTGTCAATGTCTGTCAACTATGTCTTAAGTGCCCCTTTGGGGAATTAACAAGGAAGCTTTCACTCACATCAATATAGGTTGTTTATCAATGAGCTGTCAGCTGTAGGACAAATGCTGCATTCTGTTCAAAGATACAATACTGCTTCTACTTCATGCAGTAAAACACAATCTGTGTGGTTGTTATATAAAAAGTTTTTCTATTTGAGATGATATTGATTGCATTTCAATGTAATTCCTATATCTTTCTTTTGTGTGTTTAATTGTGTGAATGAATGGTCAACAGGTCAAAACAATGCAGCAATGAATCATTTCAGAAAAAGAGTGAGCATCATTTGTGTAACTGGTCTGTTGTAATGAAGGTGAGGATTTATTTTGAAAGTATTGATGCACAGATTCCTCAGATTAAAAAAAACAGCTGATGACCAGCAGCAATTATTTCCCGTCAAACATGTCGTACTACAAACAGCTTGACTGTCCACATCATGAACTTATACAGTATAATAAAGAATGAAGAAATACATGACAATGTGGATAGAAATACAGTTAATATATTGGAATCATCTAATTGAGTCTATTTTGAAAAATTATGCATTTACATATTGCCCTACATTAAACAATTTGGTAACACTTTACAATAAGGTTCATTAGTTAACATTAGTTAACTACCTTAGTTAACATGAACTAAGAATGAACAATACTTCTTCAGCATTTATTAATCTTATTTAATATTAATTTCAACATTTACTAATATGTTATTAATTTCAAAGGTTGTATTTGTTAACATTAGTTAATGTACTGTGAACTAACATGAACAAACAATGAATCGCTATATTTGTATTAATTAACATTAAGATTAATAAATACTGTAAATGTAACATAAATGTAAATGTAACAAATGTATTGCTCATTGTTAGTTCATGTTAGTTAATACATTTAACTAATGTTATCTAATGAACCTCATTATAAAGTGTTACCAACAATTTTAAGTAGACTCATTGGTCAACTATCCATATTTGGTAAGGCATATTTGTAAATATAACAAATGTAAGTGATGTGTAGCAGGGTGCAGTGCTTACTTGTTAAATTTTGCAATGAAGATCTTGATGTGGCTGAAGTCAGCCCGTTCTGCAGGGTCTTCAGCCCAACAGCTTTCCATTAAGATGGTCAGCTCCTCACAGTGCAGGCTGTTATCTGTGGTAGGCCTGAAGTATGGCTTCTGGCCATTCCGCACCTTTTGGATTATCTCTGTAACAAACAAAAAAAACAACAAAAAAATGCTTGTCAGTGGTGTACAACAAATTAGTTTTAATGTACTTGATCTTTGAGGATGTTACCTTTGGGACTGAGATCCATGCCTTCAACATAAAATGGGCCGTTCCTTAGCGCTATCTCCTGTAGTATGATCCCAAAACTGTACACATCTCCTTTCTGGGTTCCTTGGGGTGGATGCCTATCATATATTAGCAACTCTGGAGCCGTCCATAGCTTTTCTGAAAAATCAGTTCGGTAAGCAGTCACAAAATCCTTTATCAGCACTGGACAACAGTCAATTGATGTTGCATGCGTCAAAACAGAAAATCTTAACAGATTCTTACTTGCATACAGTGCATGTGGTGAGTCTTCATTTTCACAAGAAGAACGGAAGCTTGCCAGACCATAATCTGTGATTTTCAAAACGAAGCGGCTATCCACCACACAATTAGATGATTTCAGATTGCCATGGGAGCCAATGTAACTGTTGTGCAGATAATTCATTCCCTGGCAGCATAAGCATTAAACAGAACATTATGTCTTTGCCCACAGTTTATGGGGCAAATAGAGCAGAATACACATGAACCACTGAAAAACATTCTGTAGCGTATAATGGTTTCATGAGAAAGCTGGAAATGTAAAACAATGAACATTAATCGTGTGTATTCCATTTTGTAATTCTCAACAATACTTCCTTGTATGCTCAAAGCATTAAGAAAATTACTGGGTTGATAGAAGCCAAAGAACATATTTCATAATTACCTTTGTAAGACAGAATACATAAATTACGATAAAATGTTATTGTCTTTTCCATTAAACAGCAACTGTATTTAATACTCAGGATCAGGATTAACTCAAGGTTAATTGGCCCACTAAATTCTTTCTGACAGACAAGTGCTCTTTTAAAAACAAACAATGTTTTTAAAGCAATTTTCTGTCTTAAAAGCAAAAATATGTTTTGTGCATTTAAGTAACAGTTTGCTTTGTTGTAATTGCAGGCCAATTTTCCAGCAAAAGTCAAATGCTTTTATGTGGCTGGGCTCTCAAGTACCTTTGACAATAAACAGAAGATTGGTTTACATTAATAGAGTTTACATTATTTTCATACATGTTTTCCAGAAACAATGTCATGCTATCTTTGACGCCAGTCCTTTTTATTTTACTAATGGGGCTCCTCTCAGAAAAGCAAATAATCAAACCAACACAGTTTTATGATTCTGTTTCCTGTCTGGCCTTTTCAACAATAAATTATACATTTTGATAGGTACACCGTATTTACTGGGTTTCAAAAGCCATAACAACATGGCAAGTATTAAAGTATTCTATGTTGTTTTTAAATCATGATGTTTTTAATACCAGAATTAAAGAGACATCATCTTTGAATAAATAAACTACTAAACTAAACTAGAATCAAATATATTAAAAATATGTGTGATAAAATAAGGTTCATATATGTTCTGTATTTATTTTCCATTTTCCCACAAACCTTCACAATGTCATTGATCAGTGAGTATCGGAACATCCAGTCCAGGTTGATGCTCTCGTTTTCAAGGATGTCCTGTGAAAGAACAAACTGGACTTTAACACTGCAAAACATCTAGATGCACAGGCATTGATTTTGTACAAGCAAATTATAGGCCTACGATTCACAGATATGATCATTAACATAAACAAACAAGGTCATTAACATGGAAATGAAGGAATAGTAATAACATTGTAATAGAGACTCAGTTACTACTGTATAGTTGCCAACTACTTCCCTGAAATGGGTAGAATAAAATGCATTATAACATTAGCGTAACCTTTCAAAAACCATTCACACTGCCTGTGAACACAGAATAATATGAATAAATGGTTAACAATAATGTTATTAGTTAACATGTTTACCTGTAGACTGCCTCTGGGGCAATACTCTGTCACAATGCAGATATTTGGTGGATCGATACAAGCGCCAATAAACCTCGTCAAATGGTTGAACTGCACATCTCTCATCTATATATATCAACAAAGTTTTGAATTAACATTTTGAATTTTAACCTTTAGGATGCTGACAATTAGTACTCCACTTATTCTGAAAATCTCAAAGACCACGGCCATTAAAAAATAATAAAATAACAAAATAATAATATCAAATAATATCAAATAAAAAAAATGTAATTTCTCTAAAGTTTCTCAAACAGTGTTTTTCCTCAGACCATTAAGTCATTGAGCTATAGTGGCAAAATCTGTATGAGGCCATATACACTTTACTTAGCATAAGCTTTGGCCTACAACAGTGAGGGCAAATATCAGTGGGAACAAAGGTTTCCCCCACATCTGTTTGGTCTTTCATTTGACTCTGGCCCAACAGCTAATCAGACCCCTAGGGCCAATGTCTGCAGGACTGGTGTTTCAGACTGCTGTCTTACTCTGTGTGCAAAAAGCCATGCAGCCTCTCATGTTTCCTATCAAAGCTGAGCAGGTTAGAATTGGCCACAAGTCAGCTAGTCTTATCAGCTTTCCTTCGGGATACGGACATCAAAATAAACTTAGGCTTTAAATAAGATTGTTATGGGAAGCTTGGACTCGCATCATGTTTTTCAGGCTCAGCCTCAATCATGGTGGTCTCAGATGATAGACAGATTTGGGATATGACCGGAATAGCATACTACAATATCCTTCTTACTGTCTCTGCTTGATGTACATTGTGCAAAGCGTGTGAATTTATGTATGCACAAAATACAGATGACCTACGACATTTGCCAAAATAATCCAGTGTATAACAGAGCACTATTACAGAGAACTGAGTACAAAGTACTGTATTGCAATATGCAGTGCACTCGATGTTCCAATGAACTTTCATTTCCGGTGTGACAAAAGAAATTTAAAGGGTTAGTTCACCCAAAAATGAAAATCCTGTCATTAATTACTTACCCTCTTGTCGTTCCAAACCAGTAAGACTTTCGTTCATCTTCGGAACACAAATTAAGATCTTTTTAATGAAATCTGAGAGCTTTCTGTCCCTCCATTGATAGCCACTTTCAAGCTCCAGAAAAGTAGTAAAGACATCATTGAAGTAATGTGACTCTGTGGTTTGACCTCAATTTTATGAATGGACGCGAAAAAATGCAACAAAACATAAAAATGTTTACTCTCGCGTCAACACAACATGGATCCATCGTGGTGCTCTCGTTACGCACGTTGGAGATGAATATTTTGTATATAAAGTGGTAAATTGTGTTTTTTTGCACAAACAAAGCACTCGCAACGCTTCATAAATTCGAGGTTAAATCATTAGTGTCACATGGATTACTTCAATGAGGTCTTTACTACCTTTCTGGGGTTTGAAAGTGGTAGTTGCTTAGGCTGTCAATGGAGGGACAGAAAGGTCTCAGATTTCATTAAAAAGATCTTCATTTGTGTTCCAACGTTTGGAACGACATTGGGGTGAGTAATTAATGACAGAATTTTCATTTTTGGGTGAACTAACGCTTTAAGCAATTTCAACCATGATTAGGTTCATGATGGTTCGGCTTTGTGGTTCATCAGAAAATAGGTCTAAATTAGACAATTACATTTTTTTTTTTTTTTACTTCTATTAATATAAATACATTTTTAAATCCTACTCCGACTGGGTATTCATCTTGGAGGGGTGTTTACATGAAGCTTGTTCTTGCATTCAAAAACAGACCAGTTCTTAAGGCCCATTCACACCAAGGATGATAACTATAAAGATAGATAACAATAAAGATATAGTTCTAAATATCGTTCTCAATATAAAAGAATAGCAGAGTTCACAACGCAGCTATAACAATAACGGCACAGAGAAATGATATCGTTGGAATCACTTTCAGAACGTTTTTATCCAATGAATGATAAAAACAATAACAGCCAATCAGAATCCATCCTGCTGTAACCAGCTTGAGCATATAAAATGACAAATAAGCATGCACTTAGAATAAACAGCATGATATCGTCCACTAGTGTGGATGCTAATATAGTTATCGTTATAGTTATCTTCATGGTTATCGTTCTTGGTGTGAACAGGTCTTTAAGATGAGTTTTAAAAGTTGCACAATTTTTAACTTGACATTTGGCATCTTAAAATGCTTGAAAGTGAAAACATGAAGTGATGGCCAAAGACATCTAATGTGTATTAGTGTAGCGGTGATACTTTAAAGGGGATAATTATTTTTAAAAAATGTAACATGCAAATCGCTAAAGCTGTGAAAATGGCTAAATTATTTAAAAATATATATACAAATAAATATCACCATAATGTCGCCTTCTTCCACTTCATTTCTTTAACATCTATTTCATTACAATGTTCTATGTCTGAAGTCAGCATTTCCTTTCCAAAACACCTTGTAAAAATCCAGCCACACCGCCTTCCCCCCGACCTCAGTGTCTACAGCCTCATATTGGCTTCCCAGCCCCCCACCAAAGAATGCAAGTTTATCTGTGTTTATATGTGTAGCAAAGGGCAGGGGGTGTTTTAACCATCTTGGGCACCAAGGCTGTCCAGTGGGGTCATAAACGATGGTCTAAACACTCACACATAACATGCATACCTTGTCTTCTCTTCCCAGATATAGACACGGATGGATGCAAACACAAATTTAACAAAAATACAAGAAAAAACACTCTTGTGATTAAATGCATTCTCTTACATGCTTTAGTTCAAACAGCACTTGTCTGGTGAGGTCAATCCTCTTCTTGTTCACATGTTTGATAGCCACCAGGTTTCCCTGTTGTGAAATGAAACAAGTGTTAAAAGGATCAGATCTATTGAGCCGCTACTGAATGGCAGACTGGAGCTGTCATGGTGGGAAATTGATTTCATTTTTATCTTCATCAAGTCATTGAGTTGGATAAATTAACATCTCAGAAAATTGTATTGATCAGATGTGCTTTTTCATAGCTCATGAGTCAAAATTAAGTTTTATTAAAGTAATTTAAGTAATTACATAATTGATTTATTTCTGCATTTTAGTAGAATCATCTGAGTCAAAGAAACTGAGAACTCTATTACTCTAACTCTCCTGAGATATGAAAGAACATTCACATTGTCCTGGCCATGGTGACAGCAGAAATATTCAGCTGGCTCAGTGGACATTTGATGCCTTAGTGTCCTTTTCAGCTTACACTGTGGGACAAAGAGGTGACAATGACTTCTTTGGTTATTCAAATTACATGCATTACATTTTCTTGTAATTAAAGCTTTCAGAGAAGTCCTCTAAGAGTTCTTGGTGGGTGACCCAAATATATTTTTCTATGCTTTAGATATGGGCTGTGTCCAAGAACTAGTGGGCTGCCTACCTAGACTTAAATATATTTGGGTTTAAGGCATCACAGACACACTCCAAACAAGCAGACAATAAAAATATGCTACCTTATGACCTTACTTAATTTTTGTACAAAAATTAAAACATGGGTAAAACAAAAAACATCACAAAGTCAAATTTAAATATAAGCACCTTCAAACGAAAGCGAGAGAACCCTCAGTTGATACTGTAATATTATATTTGCGAAACAGATTTGGCAAACGCTCCAGTGCATTTTTGTGTTTGGACTCTGGAGAACGTCAAATGTTTCTATTTACATGTCTTGTTACAAGTCATATTTGTTGATCTCTTGAACGCAATGGCCAATCAGAAGAGTTTAATTTAGTCAGAATACACTCACTGCTCAAAACGCCTGAGTTTTTGTCCACTGCTGAGCTCTGCACACTTGCGAATCCTCTCATTAACAAACAAAGTGTAGACACGATTTAAGTAAGAGATTCATTGTGCCGTGTAGACAACTTTATTGATTATAACAGAACTTTGTGAGATTGCGATGAACTGAGTGACATCTTTTTAGTGATTATAAAGGTAGCAGCTATATAATCCACTTAAAGTTTTGTTTTTCATGCTGCTAAGAGGACCGACGGCTAGTTCCGTGCTTCAAAATGTATCATATGAAATACAGGATTCACTCTCGAAATTATAATTGACATTGTGATAACTATAGCATGGAACAAAAACATGGCATGTCAAAATAGATATGTGCAATGTAAATGCAGACTAATAGAGTAAAAGAAAAATAGTCGTATCAATATGTTTTTGATATTCCATTGTAATTATTTGTAAAATAATCTTAAATGTCTCACTGTACATTGGTCTTCTTTTTATGGTGGAGCTGTTGCTTACACATTATAACATCATGCCCGAACAACAGTTTAGAGAGAATCTTGCTGAGCAAGTTACTTAAAGGCGACATTTATAGCTAGCTACAGGAATAATAGGTCATCCGTTTAATAGCTTGAAACTCTATCACACTCTTGAGTACTAATTTTTGCTATAGCTTTAGCAATGCAAGACTGTACATTAAAGTGCTCCTATTATGCTATGTTAAAATAAATGTTCCTCTTTAATCTTTAAATGTTCCTAATTTTGTTTTGAGACAATTTGTCTCACATACCCAAACCTTCAGACTCAAGACAGAAGGTCTGGACCCCATAGCAGCTTTCATTGGCCAAGGACTGGCAATAAGCCATCTGACAGGTAAAGCAACCAATCACAGTTCGTTTTGTTTAGCGTCATGTTTAGGGGAGTGAAAATGTAATGTCGATGTCCTAACAATAACAGACTGGCATAGTAAACTCTTGGCCCTATTTTAAAGAGTCTATGCCACATACTTCACATACTTTTGAAAATCCAGCATTTAGTTTATTCTGACAAGCACTCAGTAGCTATGTTTCCATTCGCAACTTTGCAAAATTGGAATATCGCATAAAACATTTGCGAATAAAGCACTGTTTTCTTCCATGAGGGGGTTTGGCGTCACCACGGGTTTGTTTCCACCATTAAAGAAGACGACACACATATCCCAGAAATCCTGTAGGATTCAACCAATCAGACGAAGACTTCAAAACTCCTGAAGTGTTTCCAATTTTGTGTGCCATATGCTCTAGACATCAGCCATCGGTTCGTGGGCGTGACGTCCAAGGCTGAGACTACCTACAATAGGTTTACATGCATCCAAGGTCAAAAAACACTTGCATACTGCAAAATCTTTTCCCTCCAGCTTACATTATTGGCATTTTTTAGATTTGTGATCCAATTATCACATAAATGGTGTAGCACAGATAGCATTGTGGATCGACATAAGGAGCTGCAAAGCTGCATTAAAGTGTGATCTTAAAGCAACACATTGAGCTGGTAGTGCACCCACTCTCCATTTCTCCAGTGAATACACATGTGTGTGGGTGTGCAGCAGAGGGAGGATGTCAGAAGAACTCATCCCCACCTTAAAATAGCCTGTTTTTGCAAATAGCTGATATTTTCCATGAGCTGTTATCAAGGAGCCATAGCTGGAACCTCTCTGGAAAGGAAACACAGAGAAAATACAACACTAACAAATATTCAAGACAAAGCAGTTTCATTATGCACGTTAGAAAAGAAAAAATGCATATCGGGGGGGGTCCAAAAGTCTGAGACAACAATTTCTATGATTCAAATTTGATACAAAATAGTTTGTTACAAATTATATAATCAGATTAGCAATTTGAGTGAAAAGTTTCATTAAATTTACCTTTGCAGCTCACAGTTATCAGCAGCTTTGCAGCTCACAGTTAACAATTTGCTATACCACAAATTTCTTTAAATATTTTCTGTCATTTTACATGACAAAAATTAAGACAAAACTTAATTTAAATGTGAACTTCCAGGTTGTTGGTTTTTGTTTGTTTGTTTGTTTTTTTATTCCAGGACATTAATGGTGGCAAAATGTCCCCACAAAGATGGCAATATCCAAAATCCTTGTCCTTGTGAGGACATTTGTATGGTTTGGAAAACTTAGATATCATATAGAATGATTTTTTTGTTGAAAATTTAAAAATGCAGAACGTTTTCTGCGATGGGTAGGTTAAGGGGTAGGGGTAGGTTTAGAAAATATCCTAGAATATCATTATGTCTATGGAATGTCCACATCATGATACATGATATGGTTTGATTAGAATACCAGATGGCCAGACAGGAGCTTGTTTGAACAATTGTTAGGGTTAGTCTGTTAGTCTGTATTGTTATGAGTCTGCTACTATAAAACTGAGCCACCTTCAACAAACGAGACAACTAGACATTAGTCAATAATGTATAAACTATAATTTCTGTGTTATTTTCTTCCTTTTTCCCCCTATTTTCATTTATCTATATAACTTTAGTGAAATCTGACAGGGTCGGTCTTGTACCCATTTTGAACTATTTTAGCTATTGAACAGACCAAGATTTGTAAATAGGAGCAAACCTCTGAGCTTATAATGAATTTGTATTTTCTCTAAATTAAAGAGAAAGAGAATTCAGTTGAACAAAATCAAGCTATCTTTTGTGACCAGCTAACTGACTAAGCCATCATTGTAATTCCCAAGAAATGCAGTTTTAAATGGACATTGAAAAACAGTCCCAGGAATTACAGCCAAGTCCAAAAAGGCATTTTTATGAGATAAATTAAAACCATATGGACTGAAACAGGAGGAAACCTCTTTTATTCAACGTTTTTTAAACAAAAACAGAAACACAAAGACATTTCATCTTTAAAATATAGATTTGATCCTTGCACTTTTAAAAATGCAT
The DNA here is from genome assembly GCF_949319135.1 of Squalius cephalus. Taxonomy (NCBI): domain Eukaryota; kingdom Metazoa; phylum Chordata; class Actinopteri; order Cypriniformes; family Leuciscidae; genus Squalius; species Squalius cephalus. Next base: position 12,198,097 of record NC_137126.1, read on the forward strand.
TTTAGATCTGGCTTAGAGTTGGCCAACTGGAAAACACATCAGTTTAATGCAGCTTTATCCAAGATATGAAAATACCAGCGAGTGCTTGTAGCCTACCTGTGAAAGAGTGAGACGGCTGCCCGCGCGTTTGTTATATTTGTTGGGATTTTCAAACTTCAGTTCCTCCCACCGTATCCTCCAAAGCATCCCAGCTAACTCCTTCTCCAACTTCAGTTTCCTAGAATAGAGCAGATCGCATTTAAGAAGTGCAACAAAAAAAATCATGTTTTGGCAATAGTAAATGCTGAACTAGATTTTTACATTTTCCAGTGTGTTGTTATGTGGGTGCAAAGGTGTTTTTGAGTGTTTTTGGTGTTATTATGTGGTGCTATGGTTGAGGTTGCTAGAGTTTTCTTGATGGTTGTTTATTGTCGCACCCAAACAATCCCACTCTCAGGTCTCTGATTTATGGTCTCTAGATGTGGTTCAAGTCATTCCTTTAATATCTATGGGATTTTTTGTGTTTTATTGTAAACTGCTGGATTTGAGGTATTCTTGTCTGTATATCATAAACAGTGCAGGACGACTGATTGGCCAATGTTTAATACTTTGGGTTAAGGGTTTTGAAAAAGTATAGCAAGAGTCATAGGCTATGTGCCTTTGTTAGAACCACAAAAATGTTTTGGAAATACCATTTCATTTTGCACAATTCGTCTAAATAACCCTTAAGGCGGGAATACACTGCGATTTCTGTATGATTTCAGCAAGGTTATAACAGTAGATTGCATGCGATGTAAAGCCAAAGCTCAAAATTTGTGTGCTCACACTATACGGTCTGATCGTCGAGCGTGGCTTGACTGCTTACACTATATGTGTGAAATATAAGCGATAAACCCCCGTGCCGGGTCAATAGTCCATGATATCGTGTATCCAGAGATATTGTCAAAAGCATCAGCTATCTATACCAAGAGGATTTAGCATTTCCAATTCATGTATTAAATTCTCTGTGATCGATTGCTCCTGTCTGCCTTCCTGCTGATTGATTGCTCCTGTCTGCATGCTCCATATAGCTTTCTGGTTTGAATCTCTATTTACTATCATTCCTTTTTGCTTATATTGCTAAATATAACTTACTCATCAACATATATTAGATATAGTCTAATATTGCAAATCATATTAATCTGACATTACTAGCTTTTATCTAAATCGTTATCGCTAGCACAACACGCTAGTATCTCGCTAGCCTGTTAACCTGCCATCCGTGCTTGCCATCTTTTTTTCTTTTCTTTTTTTCTCGCGCGCTCACGCTTTTTACGAGTCTATCAAACAACTATGGTAAGTAGGATCAGTCAACAAACATGGTGAGTAATGTCTTGCACTTCGTGTCACATGTATAACATAGCCTTCTTTGTCTTTTCATATGCAGGTAGACAGTCAGGCTGATGGAGAAGATTTCAGAACTAGAGACACGCATCCAAACTTTAATCGAGGATAGTAAGAATGCAAGGGCTTTAGATACTGCTTTGGATGTGACTAGCTTAGAACTCTGAACTCTGTACATTGTTCAGTGTAGAGCCTGTGCAGCAGGGCAACTGGGTGACTGTGAGATGCTGTAGTCGCGGGACAAAACACAGCTCTTCCATTCCGATTACCAAAACAAATAGATTCTTCCCACTCAGTGAAACACCCACTGAGAATCCTGTTGAAAGTGCCCTAGTTATTGGCGATTATATTACACGGAACGTGAAAATAGAGACACCAGCCACCATAGTCACATGTTTGCTGGGAGCCAGACCTGACCTGTTGAAAAGAGATGGTATTCATCCCTCCTGGGATGGTGCTGCTCTTCTCTCTAGTAATATTGCACATAGTCTTAGAGCTCAAACATGACGATTTTGGGCTCTGGTTAGGAAGCAGACAGACTGGCTAAACCGACCGTCTGCTAGCTGTCTCACGTCACTGAGGTCAGATAAATCCCATCACATAGAGCCTCTTTCACCTACAGTAGATATCATCATTTAGAGACTGTTTGTTCCCCGAATTAGGAAATACAAAAAACTCCAAAACCCATTTAAGGGTAAAGATTTGATTGATGTTCAACAAATAAAAAACAGATATAATACAGATGAACAAATGATAAAGCTCGGGTTGCTGAATATTCGATCCCTTACTTCAAAAGCACTTATTGTTAATGATGTGATTACAGATTATAACCTAGATGTGCTGTGTTTGACAGAAACCTGGCTAAAACCAAACGATTACATTACTTTAAATGAGTCCACACCCCAAGATTATTGTTATAAACATGAGCCTTGTCTGAAAGGCAAAGGGGGAGGGGTGTTGCTGTAATTTATAGTAATATCTTCAGAATTACTGAAAAGTCTTGTTTCAAATATAATTCTTTTGAATTGTTGGTGCTTAATGTAACACTATCTAGTGTAAATGATAAATCACGTTTGAGATTTGTGCTGGCTACTGTATACAGGCCACCAGGGCACCATACAGACTTTATCAAAAAATTTGCAAATTTTCTATCAGAGTTAGTACTGGCTGCAGATAAAGTCCTAATTGTTGGTGATTTTAATATTCATGTAAATAACGAAAAAGATGCATTGGGATTGGCATTTAAAGACATTCTGAACTCTGTTGGAGTTAGACAACACGTGTCAGGACCTACTCATTGTCGTAATCATAATCTAGATCTAATATTATCACATGGAATCAATGTTGATGCTGTTGAATTTCTGCAGCAGAGTGATGACATCTCAGATCATTATCTAGTCTTGTGTATACTTAATTTAGCCAAGGCTTCAAAGCCGACTCCGTGTTACAAATATGCTAGACCTATCACTTCTGCTACTAAAGATTGCTTTATTAATAACATTCCTGATCAGTTTCATCTCCTCAGCATTCCAGATAGCTTAGAAGAACTCGATATAGCAACAGAAACTTTTGACTCTCTCTTTTACAGCACTTTAGACACAGTTACGCCTTTGCGCTTAAAGAAGATTACAGAAAATAGTCATGGTACAACGAGCACACTCAGGCCCTTAAGAGAGAAGCCAGAAAAATGGAGCGCAACTGAAAGAAAACAAAACTAGAGTTCCCTTTCGTGGTCACTACGAGTTACGTCGACGAATGGGGTTTTGCTTAGAAAGCCTCTAATCTTCGAGAAATAAAACGAGCCAATGGCAAGGAAATGCCATGGGTCTGCCATGGGTCTGAGGAATTTGCATAGCGTAACTCCGCCCCACCTCGTGGGTATATAAGGAAGTATGCTGGCAACATGCAGATATGTTTTCGCTTCGGAGCCAAGTTTACCACTTCACTCCACAAGCCATCCTGAGATTTTCTTCATCTCCACACTCTTCGAGATGAGCTTCTCTCCAGGTATTGGTGTGACGGCGAGTTCCAGCGAGTGCACATTCCCTGCTGATCTGTGCAGTGATCTACCAGTGTTAGTGTGTTCTCTCCCTGGTCGCTTCAACACTCTGCGGAGTCTTTTTCCACTCACAAAAGAGCTTGCACGTGGCACGTCTTTTTAAAGATGTCTTGCCCGTGCACTTCTGTTTGGGGTCGGAGTGTTTCCGAGTTTGATGGGCACAATCACTGCCTTACGTGTTTTGGCGTAGATCACGCTAAGGTAGCCTTTGTGGATGAATCATGTTCTCACTGTGGGAACATGACCACCGCGACACTGCGATCGAGACTAGAGGGAGAGTCCCCTCATCCACACCCCGATATACCCCCTCCTCGAGAGGTGGTACTTTGGCTGGTGGACAGGGCGACCTGAGGGTGATGGTGTGGAACAAAGCGCCGACTATTCCACGCTCCACACCCCTCTCTTGCGTGCCGCAACCCACGGGCGTCCACCGGACTGAGAGCACAGGACCATCTTCGGAACCCCCACGCGTCTGAATCGGCGGCGCCCCAGACGAGGAAACCATGTCCATCACAGCATCACAAGGTGGGCAGGAGTCATCGGGAGATGATGATTAGGCTGTGCTGCCGCCCTCGGGTGTGCCAGCATTGCCCAAGTCAGATCCCAAGCTGACGGCCATGCTTTCCTGGGCAGCCGCGAGCATCGTACCAGAGTGGAAACCTCTGCCCTGTCCTGAGCGCTCGCGGCTGGACAATTGGTTTTTGGGCGCGGCCGCTGATCCCCGAAAGTGACCACACGTTCCCTGGGCCAGGTGATGTCCACGAACGTGGTCCAGGAGAGACACTTCTGGCCGATATGAGAGATCCCGAGCGAACCCGTTTCCTCGACACTCCCATATCCCAGGCTGGCCTCTTCTGTGGCGCGGTCGAGTACTTCGCCCAGAAGCAGACTGAGGCGATTAAACATATTCGGCCCCGACAGCCCACTGCTGCCTCCACCCAGCTGTCGGCACAGAACCCTCTGCCTGCTCACCGCCGGGGGTGCCCTCCTGTGGCTCTTGCCCCTCCCGCTCGGCTCCAGCGGCAGCCTTCACCCGGGCCGCGCCGTGGAGGTGATCGCAGGAAGACGCCCCAGCCCTCTCCAGCCCTGCGCCCTGCTTAACGCCAGGCTAAGCGGCGCTCCTGAGACGGGCTGCTCAGAGATTATTAACAATTATTATTATTAGCAATTAGTTCTTTCCGGGAGATGGTAACAGGGCCACTCCTTCCCCCGGTGGAGGGCCGGGGAAGAATCTTTTGTTCTCCACCCCACGCAGCTCCACCCCAGGCAGCACCTTAATGTGGTTAACCCCCTGGGGTCGGCGGTATCACCGACGATACCAGCTCGCTTTTTTTCTTATCAGTGCAAAAGAGGCTCAAAATACTCTGTTGATTTTGATCTTACATAAGTGTTATACATCATTCAAAACTGTTAAATGTCTTCTTTTATTTGTGTACATAAAATGTTGTTTTCCGTAAAATAAAGAAAATAAACATGATGCGCGTTCTGCCGTCTCTCTCAATGTGAAACTCATTCTGAAACGCGACAGAAAATGACCTGTAACTCAGCGAATGTTTGTCACACAGACTTGAAACACATGTCTATACAACGCTTGGAGTCTCTATTTTTAAAGTATGTAAATTATATACAAAACAAATATTCTCTGTTTAAGTAATCCGTATGAAAGCAGCGGCATGTACAGTTTCTCAAATGCGTCCTAATTAACTCTAATGTGACCACACCCACGCGCGCACGAGCGATTGACATGCAAATGATCCTAGCGGAACGCCCCATCACCTCAAAACAAAGAACCAGAGACTTCAGTAACTTAACTCCTCTCTACTTTTCATTGAGTTTGGAAGACTGTGTTTGTGCTGTGCTGTGCGCTCGATGGTGTTTTAAGCCCCCAGTGGCTCCTTAGAGGCAGCTAACCCTACAATCAACATTAAACCTACCCATCCCCTCGCTGCCTGGAAGGTGCCATTGGGGGCTTAAAACACCAAGTGCCGTGCTGTGCTGTTTACCTTGGATTTACCTCGGATTTGCCTCAGAAGAATTAGAGGAATGCAATTTGAAGATGAGAAGATTTTTAAGGTAAAACAGATTAAAATGTATGTTATGAAATGAGATTGGAGTAAAAACATGAAGCATGTCGTACATGTATATGTATCTATATATAGACAGAAACATGTTGAAATCTGAACTAGACTGGTAGGCAACCTTTCAATGCTAAATGTATGTCTGACACAAGGATGTTTTTATATTATATAATAAAACACTGCATGATAAAAGTATACTATGGTGAATATTATAATGTTTAAAACCATGTTTACTGTTAAATACTGTGTTTGTGGATATCTGCTCAAACATAGATGTATAATCTGGTAACAATAATGTTTAATAGTTTGGAGTGGCTCGATCGCTTCAGTAAATGTTCTCTGCACGCGTTGTGCGTTTGAAAAGCAAAACGCGCCAAACAATAGGCTTAAATTTTTTACTCCAAATGTTTACTTTCGCTATGACATTATGAAATGAGATTGAAGTTACATATGATAATCAATATATTTTTCTCTAGTGTAGTGTTACTGAAGTGTTCCTTTTTAACGATTTATAGGCCGCCTGCTATAGGTTATTGTTATTATTATTTTATGCAGCACTGCACGTATATGCCTACAAGGCACAACAAACCTGGTGTTCATTATTTATATATATATATATATATATATATATATATATATATATATATATATATATATATATATATATATATATATATATATATATCAGTATGTTCACAGCGTTTTTTTTGGGTTTTTTTTTTTCAGGGACCAGATGCCCCACTGATGAGTCCTGCTGACTTCAACATTCACATAAGTCTCCGTACATGAACATGGTAAAGTGAAAAATCAAACACCATGGAAATGACAGGTATGTACTATGTTTCAGGAATGGCACAAAGGTGTGTGACTAATTAAGTCTCTGTCTTTAGTTCAGTGTGTTAAATAATGTGCTTTTTTTGTCATTTGTTGTGTATCTTTGAATTATGTTGGGTTGTAAATAAATCCAAACAATCAAAAAGCCATTCTTTTTTAAATCTCCTCATTCTTCGCACAAGGTTCCTCATAATGATAGGGCCTGATAGCACCTGATAGGGCCATTATGGGAGGGACTTTGTCTTTCTCAGGTGTGCAATACATTAATATTCATGATTTGTTCACGCCTACTCGCATAAAGCTTTCTCACACAAAACATGCACATTTTAAATCATTATATTGTTTTATCTGAATGAGTAGTCAGGATGATTTTCACATAGTTTTAGAACAAATATTCTCGGCTACAGTGTAATCAGACTTTAGCCATGAAAATGTCACACAAGTAACAGAAATAAGCACAAATGTCAGAGCATGTCAGAACACCTCCAGGGCCCAGAAAACACCTCAGACCCCAGAGGGTTAAAGAAAGAACTGGCACACCCATCTCTGAGCACACAGAGTTCTCGGATGACAGTGTGCGCCGCTCACAGGCCTCGCCACTCTCGTCCCCCTCTGTCGGCCAATCCTGGACCTGCACATCTTGAACCGATCCCTTCACAGGATTCCGATCAAGATGCTCACGGCCAAACGCATTTTCGAATGTGTGCGGCCACAGGATTGGTTTGCAGTGATCAACCTGAAGGACACCTACTTCCATGTCTCCATTCTTCCTCGACACAGACCGTTGCTACGGTTTGCTTTCGAGGGGCGGGCATATCAGTACGTGGTTCTCCCATTCGGGCTAGCCCTGTCTCCTCGCGTCTTCACGAAAGTCGTCGAGGCAGCCCTTGTGCTACTTTGGCAACACGGGGTTCGCATCCTGAACTATCTCGACGACTGGCTGATCCTAGCTCACTCTCGAGACCATTTTTGCGAACACAGGGACCTTGTGCTTCGCCACCTAGCCCGTCTGGGCCTTCGAATCAACTGGGAAAAGAGCAAGCTTTACCCCGTGCAGAGGATCTCTTTTCTCGGTATGAAAATCGACTCGGTCGCCACGTGCGCGCAGCTTATGAGCGAGCGCGCGCAGTCACTGCTGACTTGCCTGAGACAGTTCGAGGGCAAGAGTGCGGTTCCACTGAAGTTATTTCAGAGGCTCCTGGGGCATATGGCATCCGCAGTCGCAGCAAAGCCGCTCGGATTGCTTCATATGAGACCGCTTCAGCTCTGGCTTCGCGATCGAGTCCCGAGGTGGTCCTGCCGTCAGACCTTCACCCCGTGGATGAACCTCAGCTTTCTACGGGCCGGAGTGCCCTTAGAACGAGTTTCCAGGCATGTTGTTGTCTCAACAGATGCCTCCACCACGGGCTGGGGTGCCATGTGCAATGGACATGCTGCCGCGGGCTCCTGGACAGGACCCCAGCGCCTTTGGCATGTCAATTGCCTCAAGTTGCTGGCGGTACATCTGGTTCTGCATCGCTTCCATGCACTGCTCAAGAACCAGCATGTACTAATCCGATCAGACAATACTGCGACAGTACTCAATACTCGCCCGCCACCTCCTCTTATGGAGTCAGAAGCATCTGAGGTCGCTTCAAGTCATTTATATCCCGGGAGACCTGAACTGTGCAGCCGAAGAGCTCTCACAGCTTCAGCCTCTTCTTGGAGAATGGAGACTCCATCCCCAGTCGGTTCAGCTGATTTGGGAACAGTTCGGGGACGCACAGGTAGACCTGTTTGCCTCCCACGACATTCCCATTGCAGCCTGTGCACAGACCCTGTGCAAGATCAGGGAGGACGAGGAGCAGGTCATATTGGTTGCGCCTCATTGGCCCACCCAGACCTGGTTCTCCGAACTAGTACTCCTCACGACAGCACCTCCCTGGCCAATTCCTCTGAGGAAGGACCTCCTTTCTCAGAGACGGAGCACCCTATGGCACCCTCGTCCCGATCTTGGAACCTTCACGAGTGGCTCCTGGACGGGACAAGGCAGGTTTGAGTACCCTACCACCAGCGGTGGTGGCTACCATCACTTCCGCTAGAGCATTGTCCACGAGACATGCCTATGCGTTGAAGTGGAACCTCTTCATCACCTGGTGCTCTTCTCGCCAAGAAGACCCAGAAAATGCCCGATCAGTGTCGTGCTTTCCTTCCTGCAAGAAGGGTTGGAGCGAAGGCTGTCTCCCTCCACCCTGAAAGGGTATGTTGCCGCTAACGCCGCACATCACAACGTAGTCGAAGGTAAGTCCGTGGGAAAGCCCGACCTGGTCATCAGGTTCCGGAGAGGAGCGAGGAGACTAAATCCTCCTCGCCCTCCTCTCGTACCCTCTTGGGACCTCTCAGTGGTTTTAACGAAGTGCTTCCTTTGATCCTCTGCAATCAGTGGAGCTTAAGTTCCTGTCAATGGCTTCCCTCGATCAGTGCTCCTGGTTGCATTGACTTCCATCAAGAGGGTAGGGGACCTGGAGGCATTTTCGGTTGACGAAGCGTGCCTGGAATTCGGGTCGGCCTACTCTCATGTAATCCTGAGACCCCAGCCTGGATACCCCAGCCTGGATACGTGCCCAAGGTTCCCACCACTCCCTTTCGAGATCAGGTGGTGAACCTGCAAGCGCTGCCTTTGGAGGAGGCAGACCCAGCCTTGGCACTGCTCTGTGCAGTACGTGCCCTCCATGCTTACGTAAACAGAACGCAGTGTTTCAGGACCTCAGACCAGCTTTTTTCTGTTATGGTGGGAAGCTGAAGGGAAAGGCTCTCTCCAAACAAAGGTTGTCTCACTGGTTAGTGGACGCCATTGCTTTGGCATACCAGCAGCAAGGTTGACCGTGCCCCCTTGGTGTGAAGGCTCCCTCCACCCAGAGTGTGGCTTCCTCTTGGGCTCTAGCGCATGGCGCCTCGCTAACAGACATCTGCAGAGCTGCAGGCTGGGCGACACCCAACACGTTCACGAGATTTTACAATCTCCATGTGGAGCCAGTGTCCCCTCATGTACTCGCTTCAACCAGCCAGTACTAGGTTCTGCTCAGGTGTCTTCGCTTGCTCGCCATTCCCACTCCGCGGACTGGATACATGCGATATTCTCCTCAGGTGAGCCTCCCCGAGAAGCCCTGAGTTTTCTCCAGCGCTGTTGACGTAAATGCCAGAGTTATGTCACCGGCAGCTTTCGCGTTGGCTAGGTGCCTCCATGTGCATGGTTCCCCCTCTGGGCGACCCCACATGTGTATTTCCACTGTAAGCCTCTCTGAGCATGTGTCTTTCCATTGGCAAGCCACCTTGCCACCCCTGGGGTTGAAATATTCCACCCTGCGGGCTGGACGCCCCAGTGTTTCTCCATATGCAGCCCCCTTCCGGGTCCTATGTGTATTCTGTAAGTACCCCCCTTCAGGCAGGCAATAATTGCATATTTCCACTGAGATATGCTTCCCAGTAGTGTTGTCACGATACTAGAATTTCTAACTTCGATACGATACCTTGAAAAATATCGATATTCGATACCATTTTCGATACCACGGAGAAAAAAACTGCCACAATATTAAGGGGGTATTTTTTTTATTTAAAGCAAAATATAACAAGTTTAGAACATGACAATGAGGTACATTTTACATGAACAAAAATGTCCTGAGGTAGTGCACTTATTCAAAAGCATAAATGCTGGTTAATACATTAACGTTATTTGATGAACAGATTTAAACGCGAACGTGCATGCATAACGCGAAAACAATGCTCACTGGATCGACATCAAGTCAAGTCACCTTTATTTATATAGTGCTTTTAACATTACAGATTGTGTCAAATCACTTAACAGTATCAAATTGGAGGAGAGTGTCAGTAATGTATAATAATAAGATTAAACATTCAATTTTCAGTTAAAGGCATTTCATTATTGAATTCAGAGATGTCATTGTCTAGATCAGTTTAGTTTAATTAGTATCTGTGTAATCAAATTGATGATATTTGCTAATGAAGGCAAATTGCAGAATTAAATAATAATTCTTGAATAAAGTTAAATAAGCACAAGTTAATTTACATTTGACCACAGTTAAAATGTACTTGTCTAAGATCACACAGAACGAGTAGTGCGCTGCGTTTTTTATGTTGCTAGGCAACCACTGAAACAGCTGTCCTGTCAGTCAAGTAAACATCAAATCAGCCTTTTATTAACTTTATTTACTTTCTGTTAACATTGTGCTAGTTACGGTTCGTGAAGTCATTAAGCTCCTGGTAACCCGCGAGAGCACCACAAGTTTACCCTCCATCATTGCACTCTCCGGGCGTTCAAGCAACTAGCTTTCATCACTAAAACGGAAGGCCCGCGAGGTGCATAAACAGCGCGCAGAACGCTCGCTGGAAACCAATTGAAAATAGGCGCCTCTCATTGCAAAAAACGCGTCAAGTTTGATCGGCCCCATTCACTTCACTTTTGCAATTTAACCAGAGCGAATGAGACAAGTGCGCGTGTGGTGTTTGTCAACGCGCCTTTGGAGAGAAGTGAAAGTGAAAGCGCGGCTAGTATCGATACTTCGGGAAATTAATATTGGTACCGTTCAGATATTTCAGTATCGATATTTATCGAAATATCGATATTTTTGACAACACTACTTCCCAGTGTACCTTGGTATTCCTGTGTTAGGTAGGAGTCCTTCGTCCGTGCCAGTATCACGACAGGGAGCTCAGACTTACGCAGGGCACAGGAATGCATTGGCTCCCTATTAAACATTGTATACATTTTAAAATATTGCTGATTACTTACAAAGCACTAAATGGTTTAGCTCCCCAGTACTTGAGCGAGCTCTTAAAGCATTATAGTCCTTCACGTCTATTGCAATCTCAAAATTCCGGCCAGTTGATAATACCTAGAATATCAAAATCTATATCCTTTTCCTATTTAGCACCAAAACTTTGGAACAGTCTTCCTAACATTGTCCGGGAAGCAGTCAGTTTAAATCTAGACTAAAAACACATCTCTTTGACCTAGCATACACATAACACATTATAAACTTCTGTAATTCAATGTTAGGCTGCATAGATTAGGTCAGCCAGATCCGGGAACACTCCCCATAAATCCTGATGTACTCGTTACATCATAAGAATAATGGTGTCTATGCTAATTTTAGTCTCTCTGTTTATCTGCGCCTGGACATGACGACGACACAGTCCTTAAGTGTCAACTAGTCTCTCCCCTGTGAAGGCCTTCCCTTCCCTTTACCTCTCTACAGATAAAACGTTGTCAAAATAGTTCCGGTTCACATGGCTACTTGGAAGCGATAAATAATTCTGCGAAAGAGCGGGCCGGAGCGAGTAAAGGGTTTTCTGTTAGAACGGTGTCGTGTAAGTGGCCTCTAAGTTAATAACTAATGATCTTTTCAATGGAAGTAAATTGATCAAAACTAACTTTAACTGGACAATATTTTTATTCTAGAGCTGCTGTAAAATCCAAACAATCTCTGTTACTTTAATTTCCTATTATCACTGTACAGCTACTTTGAAACAGTCCATATTGTTAAAAGCACTATATAAATAAAGGTGACTTGACTTGACTTGACTATTCAATTATTACTATTATTATTATTATTATTATTATTACTAGGGTAAGCCTATTTCAGCGCATCACCGCATAACTGGTCATGCACGCCACCCTCTCCCATCTTGACATCGTAAGAGGGGGCTATGTCAGACTGCTGTTCATAGACTACAGTTCAGCTTTTAACACTGTAGTCCCCAGCAGGCTGGCTACTAAGCTGTATGACCTGGGCCTGAACCCATCAATGTGTGCCTGGATCCTGGACTTCCTGACTGCCAGGCCTCAGGTTGTCAGAGTGGGAGGGCACACATCACACCCCCTTGTCCTCAACACTGGGGTCCCTCAGGGCTGTGTGCTGAGTCCATTGTTGTACTCCCTGTACACCCACGACTGTGTCGCCTGGCACAACTCCAACACCATCGTGAAGTTTGCACGACATGGTTGTGGTGGGCCCGATCACTAACAACGAGGAACGGGCCTACCTACAGGAGGTGTCAGACCTGACAACGTGGAGCAAGGACAACAGCATACTGCTTAATGGGAAGAAGACCAAGGAGATGGTGGTAGATTTCTGCCCACAACGTCGCAGGACCTACACCCCTCTCCTGATAGACGGGACACCAGTGGAGAGGGTGAGCAGTTTTTTCCCTGTGGCAATCAGAGCCCTGTGCCCGGTTGCATAAAGCACCTTAAGTTTTTCCCTTAAGTGTGATACTTAAGGGGCGATTTCCCCTTACCTAAAAGAATAACTTAAGGGTGTTGCATATAATCTCTTAAACGGTTCTCTTAGGTAAGGGAAACATTTAAGTGTTTCACGACAGCGATCCTGGATTCACGTTATAAAAGTCTGTTGTTCAGATAAATCCTATCACATAGAGCCTCTTTCACCTAGCTACAGTATCATCATATAGAGACTGTGTCTGTTCCCCGAATTTGGAAATCCAAAAAACGTTTAAACCTATCTAAGGTTAAAAATTTAATTGATGTTCAACAAATAAAAAACAGCTATATTACAGATGAGCAAATGCTAAAGCTTGGGTTGCTGAATATTCGATCGCTTACTTCAAAAGCACTCGTTGTTAACGATATGATTTCAGATAATAACCTAGATGTGCTGTGTTTGACAGAAACCTGGCTAAAACCAAACGATTACATTACTTTAAATGAATCAACCCCGCAAGATTACTGTTATAAACATGAGCCTCGTCCGAAACGCAAAGGGGGTGGTGTTGCTGTAATTTATAGTAATAGTTTCAAAACCACTAAGAAATCAAGTTTTAAATATAATTCTTTTGAAGCATTGGTGCTTAATGTAAAAACATATAGTGTAAACGATAAATCACGTTTGAGATTTGTGCTGGCTACTGTATACAGGCCACCAGGGCACCATACAGAGTTTATCAAAGAATTTGCGGACTTTCTATCAGAATTAATATTGACTGCAGATAAAGTACTAATTGTTGGTGATTTTAATATACACATCGGTAATGAAAAAGATGCATTGGGATTGGCATTTAAAGACATTGTAAATTCAATTGGAGTTAGACAACACGTGTCAGGACCTACTCATCGTCGTAATCATACTCTAGATCTAATATTATCACACGGAATAGATGTTGATGCCGTTGAAATTCTGCAGCAGAGCGATGACATCTCAGATCATTACCTAGTCTCGTGTAATTTGCATTTAGCCAAGGCTGCAAAGCCGACTCCGTGTTTCAAATATGTGAGACCTATCACTTCTGCTACTAAAGATTGCTTTATTAATAATCTTCCTAATCAGTTTCATCATCTCAGCATCTCAGATAGCTTAGAAGAACTAGATATTACAACAGAAACGTTTAACTCTCTCTTTTCCAGCACTTTAGACACAGTTGCTCCGTTGCGCTTAAAGAAGATTAAAGAAAATAGTCCAACGCCGTGGTACAATGAGCACACTCGGGCCCTTAAGAGAGCAGCTAGAAAAATGGAGCGCAACTGGAAGAAAACAAAACTAGAGGTATTTCGCATTTCATGGAAGGAGAGCTCTATTGCTTACAGAGAGGCTTTAAAAGCTGCTAGATCTGCTTATTTTTCAACCCTATTAGAAGAAAATAAACATAATCCTAGGTATTTATTTGAAACGGTGGCTAAACTAACGAAAAATAAAGCTTCAAGCCCAGAAGTTTCCAAGCAACACAGCAGTAATGACTTTATGAACTTCTTCAATTATAAGATTGATAATATCAGGGACAAAATTATAACTATGCAACCGTCTACTACTGTATCGCATCAGGCAGTGCATTGTAGTCTCCCTGAGGAAAAATTTGATTCATTCGTTGCTATAGGAGAGGAAGAATTTACTAAACTCATTAAATCATCTAAATCTACAACATGTATGTTAGACCCTATACCGACTAAGCTACTGAAAGAAATACTTCCAGAGGTCATAGATCCTCTTCTTAATATCATTAATTAATCTTTGTCTCTAGGATACGTACCAAAAAACTTTAAGCTGGCTATGATTAAACCGCTTGTTAAAAAAACGCAACTTGATCCTACAGAATTAGTCAATTACAGGCCGATCTCGAATCTACCTTTTCTGTCAAAGATATTAGAAAAGGCGGTATCCTCACAACTGTGTTCCTTTCTTGAAAGAAATGATATCTGCGAGGATTTCCAGTCAGGATTTAGACCGTACCATAGTACTGAGACAGCTCTCGTTAGAGTCACAAATTATTTGCTCTTATCATCCGATCGTGGTTGTATCTCTCTATTAGTGTTACTCGATCTTAGTGCTGCATTTGACACCATTGACCACAACGTTCTTTTAAATAGATTAGAACATTATGTTGGCATTACGGGAATTGCACTAGCATGGTTTAAATCATACTTATCTGACCGTTATCAGTTTGTAGCAGTAAATGATGAGATGTCTCATCGATCACAAGTTCAGTATGGCGTACCACAAGGCTCAGTACTAGGACCGTTGCTGTTCACTCTGTACATGCTACCCTTAGGAGATATCATTAGGAAACATGGCATTAGCTTTCACTGTTATGCCGATGATACTCAGCTCTATATTTCTTCAAAACCTAACGAAACTTATCAATTCACAAAATTAACGGAATGCATAGCGGATATAAAAAATTGGATGACTTGTAATTTCCTACTTCTAAATTCTGAAAAAACAGAGTTTCTAATTATTGGACAAAAAACTTCCTCACGTAATAATCTAGAATACTGTCTAACACTTGATGGCTGCTCTGTTAAGTCTTCGTCGTCGGTTAGGAACCTGGGTGTGCTCTTTGATACCAATCTTTCATTTGAAAGTCACGTGTCTAGTATCTGTAAAACTGCATTTTTCCATCTTAAAAATATATCTAAATTACGCCATATGCTCTCATTGACAAATGCGGAACAATTAGTTCATGCGTTCATGACCTCAAGGCTAGATTATTGTAATGCTCTACTGGGTGGTTGTCCTGCACGCTTAATAAACAAACTACAGCTAGTTCAAAACGCAGCAGCTCGAGTTCTTACCAGAACCAGGAAGTATGACCATATTAGCCCGGTTCTGTCAAAACTGCATTGGCTCCCTATTAAACATCGCATCAATTTTAAAATATTGCTGATCACTTACAAAGCACTAAATGGTTTAGCTCCGCAGTACTTGAGCGAGCTCTTAACGCATTATAGTCCGTCACGTCTATTGCGATCTCAAAATTCCGGCCAGTTGATAATACCTAGAATATCAAAATCGACTGCTGGCGGTAGATCCTTTTCCTATTTAGCACCAAAACTCTGGAACAGTCTTCCTACCACTGTCCGGGAAGCAGACACACTCTGTCAGTTCAAAGCCAGATTAAAGACACATCTCTTTGACCTAGCTTTCACATAATACATTATAGACTTCTATAATTTAATGTTAGGCTGCATAGATTAGGTCAGCCGGAACCGGGAACACTTCCCAAAAATCCTGATGTACTCATTACATCATGAGAAGAATGGCATCTACGCTAATTTTAGTGTCTGTGTTTATCCCGAGGTTTTCCTGCAGCCTGCCGGATCCAGGCCGTATCCAGATCTGACGAAGGACCTTCGCCTGGAACGATGACAACGCAGTGCTGAAGTGCCAACTAGTCTCTCCCTATGGAGGATCCCACTACCACTCTACAGATAAGGCGTTGTCGGGAAAATCCGTTTCGCGTTCCTACCCCAAAGCAACAAAATAAAATAAAATTCTTTATCAAAATTTATAGGGTAAATTTATAAATTTATAAATTTATATTTATATTAAAGACAAGTACTTTGTTTAGGCTTGGCTTGTAGGGAATTCCAAACCTGCATATATTCAAACGCACATAACTATAGAACTCATTCTAAATGCTCATGTGAACGCCATCAGTGTTTCTCACAGGTTCGCGTTTAAAGTCTGTGTAGAGGGAATGGTGTCGTCTTAGCGGCCCCTAATTTAATAACAAATGATCATTGCGACGGAAGCAAATCAATCAAAACTAACTTTAGATGAAAATAACTTAACTCTGCTGTAAAGCCGAAACAATCTCTGTTACCTTAAATTATACGCTTATCTCTGTAAAGCTGCTTTGAAACAATCTACATTGTTAAAAGCGCTATATAAATGAAGATGACTTGACTTGACTTGACTTGTTGCCATAGATACGCAAAACACTAACACGCCGCGTCGCGTCTAGGACAACTGTATCACACACCGGACGCGCACTTTCTCAGTTTATTGTTATGTTTAAGGACATTATGGAATTAAGATAATGTCTGTACGTTATGTTATGTTATGTTATGACTGTACTGTACCATTAAATATAATCATTGCTATAAGTCTGCAGTCTGAACACTTTACCTCAGAGCGTCCGTTAACTGAATGAATTGAGAATATCACCTGAAAATCCGATACACACTAATTGTAGCCTACATTTATTGAATGGTAGCCGATTTATGCACGTGTAAAACATATCCCACTACTGAAAACTCCCAGTTGCAAAAAAAACGCAGTGCTATAAGCAGTTGTAACACCGCAGATAAAGAGTGTTGCGATGTGTGACAGGGTCAAGATCGCTCTCTAGTTTGTTAGCGATGTATTTCGCAAATATTGCGCGTCGATCAAATCGGTATTCTTGCAACAATTTTTCATCGTTAAAATGGTCCAAAGGGTTCTCCCTATCCCTAAAAATTCTTCTTGGCACATAATGATCTTCAGCTGGTTCCATAAATTCAGCCATGTCGTCTTATTTTTGTCCACGTTACTCTTAAGGTTACGATTTCCAAACCTTAAGTTATACTTAGGGAAATGACCGTTAAGGGGTTTTATGCAACACTTAACGCTTTTTAAGGGATTATTTAAGTGAAAAAACAGCATTTAAGGGAAATTCTAAGTGTTTATGACGTTTCACTTAAAGAAACCCTTA
This sequence comes from Squalius cephalus, assembly GCF_949319135.1. Lineage (NCBI taxonomy): Eukaryota > Metazoa > Chordata > Actinopteri > Cypriniformes > Leuciscidae > Squalius > Squalius cephalus. The sequence goes on from NC_137126.1 coordinate 12,215,413, forward strand.
AGTAACACTTAAGGTTTTTTTTCTGCAACACCCTTAGGTTTAAGGGAAACATAAGGGCGAACTTAAGGGAAAATTACACTTAAGGTGCTTTATGCAACCGGGCACTGAACTCTGCACTCACTTTAACTTTTAACACACTTTCAACACTTTTAAACCCAGCCATTGAACTTTAACATTTGTACATCTGTCTGTCGATCTAGTTTTAACTTAAATCTATAATAATATTCTTCATTCATAACTATTGCACATTGATTTCATTACTATTGCACATGTAAATTAGCCATAACCATAACTTAATTATAACTTAGTATTAACTTAATTATAACTTCCGCTAAAACCTTTATTGTATTTTATTGTATTTATTGTATTCTATTGTATTTTATTTTACTTACACTGCATTATTTTTATTTTTTACTTCAATTGAGCACAGAAGTACAGTGCATGTCACAAAAACATTTCACTGCGCATCTTGTATGAGTATGTGACAAATAAAAACCTTTGAATCTTTGAATCTTGAATCTTTTGTGAGGATAATAAACGATTAGATAGATTAGCTTACTCATTGAAAATTATTTAAAAACATTTAGGTTGATAAAATGATTAACAGTCTATAATATGTCTGAAAGCTGCAAAAATCTCACAGAAAATTAAGAGCAGCTTGTTTAACTCGAAATACTTCTCTTCTCATTTTTTCACTACGTATAGGCCTATAGGCAACAAAAGAAATATTATTAAAATAAATAAATACATGTATATACCATTATCAGCATATGTTGAAGTAGACTTATCTCTCGTTGTCTCTGAGAGAATATGCGCCGAAAGCTTGTCAGTTTTTAGTTTCTGTGTAGTAAATAATTGACTCAAACTTGAGGTTTGAGACTACTTTATCACCAATTGCCAAATGATGGTAAAATTAAGTAAATATTAAATAAATTAGTAAATAATGTGAAACGTGAAACAAGTAAATTAATGATCAATTATATTAATAAAAGAGGCACCTATGTGCATGCAGGTGGCTTGGAAGATGTGGATAATATATGGTTTATCCATTTTGCAATGTGAACTGGAGGTAAAACAGTTTGCTAAATTGCAGCGAGTTTGATAGCAACATAACTTAAAGTTCTCCCTCTTTTCGTGTTCTTTCTTGCTGCTTTAAAAATGAAATGATTTAGCTTCTGTTCCCTTACGAGAACGTTCTCTCGTGCTGCGTTGCAAACGCTGTGGGAAAACTCCTTTTCTTGAGAATATTGAAACCTTTATTTTAAAATGCATTGCAGCTGCACAGCGAGAGCATCATAGCTCGTCTGAGTGAACTGATTGGCTGTGCTGCGGCAACTGCACGAACCTATGGCGAGTCAGCAGAGGCATGCGGTCCAATGGGAGCGCTTGGCGCCCTGCCAGCCTCGAGCACACCAAAATGGGCGTGGCTGGAGAGTATAAATTCAGAGAAAACTCGCCATATGACAGATTTAATCTCCTTCAGCTCTGAGACTTACCTCGTCGCTGTCTTCTCTGGATACAGAAGCCTTCTCTCACTGTCGAACAGCCCCTTCAGCGGAACAGCTTCAGCGCCTTGGCAGACCTCGCCCAGCTGAACGTTTCCCTGTGGCATCCGGCGAATATCCTTTATAAACGCTTCCTTTCTAAAAGAGCAGAGCGCGTTGTTGCAAATGCCGCTCCCCGTCTGCGAATCCTGCAGGATTCCCCTTCACGTGTCGGACCGACACACCCAGTGCGCTGTCTGTCTCGGCCCTGACCACGCCGAGGCAGCGCTCACTAAAGGCGGCTGCCTTTCATGCGACAGTATGCCTGTTGCAGTGCTCCGATCCAGACTCGCTCTTGCTACGTCAGAGAGCGAGCCCGCCCATCTTCCGTCTCCGGTGCCCTACGAGCCCCGAAGGAAGAAGCGGCACGAGCAGAGGATCCACGAGCGGGGTGATCTAAGCGCGTGCACGCCGGGTCCCTCTTCGCGTGCCTCGCCCACACCAGGATCTGATACCTCTCCGGTTCTATTCACTAAGAGCGACCAACGACCCCTATCTTGAAGTGGCGGGACTCGTTTCTTTCGGCGGATCTACTGAAGAACTGGATGACACTGTTTCGGTGGCGGCATCTGAGGGTGAGGATTGGTCGGGCTCTGCAGACTCCTCCCCTCCCTCTCAGTCTGATCGATTTGACACCAGAGCGAACACTGACGCTGAGCTTCTCCGCGTTGTGACTCGCGCTGTCGACGAGCTGGATCTCGACTGGCTTTCCCCAGCTGAGCCCGCTAGAAGCCGTCTTGACGAGTGGTTCCTGCCGTGGCGCCAACAGGCCCCTGGCCACTTATGGCTTAACATAAGTGAGATCAGGGACGCGGATAGGATCGCCTACCTCGACTCGCCAGTCTCCACGACAGGTCTCTTCGGCCCCTCCGTTAGCGGCTTCGCAGAACGCTTCACTGAAGCGCAGAAGGCTTCCAGTGCGATGAAGCACTTCCTGTCAAAGCGTTCAAGTTCTGCTTCACGGCGCCCCAAGAGCACACCGCAGCCAGAAAAACCAGCGCCGCAGGTCTATCAGCCCCGCCCGGTGGCTGAGACCGGCCAGCGTTTTAAGCCAGCCAAACGGTACCCGCTCCCTAAGTGCCAGGGTCTATGTCCCGCCACGGCCGGACCACCCCCGAAGATCGCTCGAGTGCTTCTCACAGCCCCCTCTTCAGTTCAGGTGGCTGGAGTTGTGTTAAATGCAGAACATGGGCCCGTCATCTGTCACACACCCCTGCACCCAAACGCTGTTTTAACAGCGACCCACACAGAGAACAAAAAGAGCAAAATTTCTCACATAAACCCCTGTCAGGTCGGGCCCCCGAGTCTGGGCGTTCCACCGTCAGATATAATCCTACCTCGTGCTTATCGGGCTCTGGATTGGCAGGCCATTCTCGGAGTGTCAGATTGGGTGATGAATATTGTAAAGCGCGGTTACTCGCTTCAATTCCCCCGCAGACCACCGCGCTTTCGCGCTATAATCCACACCTCGGTAAGGAGCACTATGGCTCATGTCCTCCGCTCCGAGGTGTCGTGTCTGCTAGCGAAAGGGGCTATCGAGATAGTTCCCGCATCACAAAGTGAGTCGGGGTTTTACAGCCATTATTTTCTCGTTCTGAAGAAAGACGGCGGCTTGAGACCCATTTTAGATCTCAGACACCTGAACAAGGCCCTCATGGCACAGCCATTCAGGATGCTTACGACCAGACACATCCTAGCGCAGATTCGCCCAGGAGACTGGTTCTTTTCAGTGGATCTAAAAGACGCTTACTTTCACATTCAAGTGAACCCCCATCACAGGCCATTCTTGAGATTCGCCTTCGAGGGGCAGACATATCAATACACAGTCCTACCATTTGGACTGGCTCTAGCGCCTCGTACATTCCCGAAGTGCATGGATGCGGCTCTCTCCCCCCTAAGACAGCGGGGAATGCGTATCCTGAACTACCTCGATGACTGGCTTATTCTGACTCAGTCAGAGACGGAGTCCCATACTCACAAAGCCTGGCTCCTCGGCCATCTAGAATGCCTCGGGCTCAGGGTAAACTTTTCCAAGAGTATGCTGTCTCCCAGCCAACAAATCACGTTCCTGGGAACAGTTCTCGACTCTGTACATATGAGAGCATGGCCCACGCCGGACCGAGCTCTATCAATTCAGCGGCTCACCGCGTCGTTCAAAGAGGGCTCCAGTGTACCCCTCCGAACGTTTCAGAGGGTCTTGGGCCTTATGGCTTCGGCATCTTCAGTACTCCAACTAGGCCTACTGCGTATGCGACCTCTTCAGCTGTGGCTAACACCTCAAGTACTAGCCCATGCGTGGCGCTCGGGCCTCGTAAACATCAGGGTGGACCAGCGCTGTATCAGAGCCCTGGACCCCTGGAAAAACACCAGCTGGTACCAGCAGAGTGTGAGCATGGGTCTGGTTTCAGAGAGGAGGGTCATCTCAACAGATGCTTCCAACTCCGGTTGGGGAGCCCTGTGCAAGGGCAGGCCTGCCTCCGGCCTCTGGTCGAGCTCGGAGAAACGCCTACACCACTGCCTCAGGATGAGAGCAGTTTTTCTAGCCCTAAAAACCTTCCTCCCATATCTGGCGGGACACCACGTCTTGGTCCGTACGGACAACAGCTTCTGTTATGGGCTCAGGCCAACCTGCGCTCACTGCTGGGCACGATGAACATACGAGCAGACATGCTATCTCTGGGCAACGTTCCCCCAGAGGAATGGTCGCTCCACCCACGGACGGTTCACTTGTTGTGGAAAGTCTTCAGCAAGGCAGAGGTAGACCTCTTCGCCTCAGAAGACAACTGTCATTGCCCAATCTTCTTTTCAAAGAGCAGGGATGCGCTGGCCCACGAATGGCCCAGCCTTCCCCTTTATGCATTCCCTCCGGTCTCAATGCTCCCCCAGGCCATCGATCGGATTAGGAACACCAAATGTGCAGTCCTTCTTGTAGCCCCCCTCTGGCGAACCCAGATTTGGTTCCCAGAGCTGATGCAGCTGTCTGCGACAGCTCCGTGGCCGATTCCGCTGAGGAGCGACCTCCTCACGCAGGCAAACAGGACAGTCTGGCACCCCATCCCGACTTGTGGGCCCTCCATGCATGGACCCTCAACGGGTATCCCAGAAGGTGTCCTGAATACCATTATGGAGGCTAGAGCTCTGTCTACTAGGCGACTCTACCACCTCAAATGGTCAGTGTTCTCCAGCTGGTGTCTAGCTCGGAACCTCGACCCATATATCTGCGAAGTACCAATGGTACTCACATTTCTCCAAGAGCTGTTGGACGCGGGACGATCCCCCTCCACGCTCAAAGTGTATGTGGCAGCTATTGCAGCTTTTCACGTACCGGTGGCTGGCTCTTCGTTGGGTAAAAGCGACCTCATCGTTCACTTCCTTAAAGGAGCCTGGAGACTTAACCCGCCTCGACCACCTTCAGTGCCGGCCTGGGACCTTTCCCTGGTTCTACGAGCTCTTAAGGGACCCCCCTTCGAGACACCTCAGTCGGCTGATCTAAGATCCCTCTCTCTTAAAACCGCTCTGCTGTTAGCACTGGCGTCAGTTAAAAGAGTTGGGGACTTACAAGCACTCTCCACGAGCGCTCTGCCCCGTCAGAGCCCTGAGAATATATCTGGAGCGTTCTGCCTCTTTCAGACAGTCTGAACAGCTCTTTGTCTGTTTCGGAGGCCACACCAAAGGGCTGCCGGTTATGAAACTCACACTATCAAGATGGATAGTAGATGTTATCTCTCTGGCCTACACCTCACTGGGCCTCCCATGCCCCAAAGGTGTAAGAGCTCACTCCACAAGAGGCATGGCTTCCTCTTGGGCATGGTCCAGTGGAGTTCCCATTGAAGACATTTGTGCAGTGGCCGGCTGGTTCGCTCCGTCCACATTTGCAAGATTTTATAACCTAGAGGTTCCTGCTCTGCAGGCACGAGTTCTCTCTATCTGAGGTCCTGGCTCTTCAGACCCAGGCCCGTGTATGACTCAGACACATCCTGCAGTGGCTTCGCACTATCTATGTGTGTATGATGTTCTAGGTCCCTGGCTCTGTCGACCCAGGCCTATGTATGACTTAGTGGCCCTTGTGCTTCACTATGTGCAGTGTATATCATTCTAGGCCGACATTCTGGTCTGTGATATTCAGACTACTCTGTTATAAGTCCCGGGGCTCCCCGGACACCTTCAGAGTAGTCACCGGCGAATAGCACAGCGTTTTAAAATGGGTTCCCACAGCGTTTGCAACGCAGTACGAGAGAACGTTCTCGTAAGGGAACATATTTGGTTACATACGTAACCTCGGTTCCCTTAGAGATAAGGGAATGAGTACTGCGTTGCCTTGCCGTGCTATTTCGCTCATATCAGGTACTTCGCTTCAGTCGATTTAAACCTGTCATATGGCAAGTTTTCTCTGAATTTATACTCTCCAGCTACGCCCATTTTGGCGCGCTCGAGGCTGGCAGGGCGCCAAGCGCTCCCATTGGACCGCACGCCTCTGCTGACTCGCCATAGGTTCGTGCAGTTGCCGCAGCACAGCCAATCAGCTCGCTCAGACGAGCTATGATGCTCTCGCTGTGCAGCTGCAATGCGTTTTAAAATAAAGGCTTCAATATTCTCGAGAGAAGGAGTTTTCCCAAAGCGTTTGCAACGCAGTACTCGTTCCCTTATCTCTAAGGGAACCGAGGTTATGTAAGTAACCAAGTACGTTTTCACGCAGGCACTGTGAGGTTAAAAACACTGAGTTAAGGCAATCGGTTCGTAATTCTGCTTCAACTGTGTGATACCCTTATGAGGGACAACCAAAATTTCTGACATGCCAGAAATTCTTCTGACCATCCAAATGTCGGTACACTGCATGAACACTGCACAGCAAACAACGCACGACAAAGCTGTAAATCGGCCCGACTCAAAAAAGAGTCGCACGAGTCAGAATTTCGCTCAAAATTGGAAGAAAATCGCACAGTTTATGTCCAGCCTTAGACTAAAAGTTCATCACCACCAAACTAAGGTGGAAACAATTTTTGCAGGAGGCTGAGTTGAAGTTTGATTGGGTGATAAAATGTGAGCCAATCTTAGGGTCACTGATGTTGTGCCCTTTCCAGCATTTTATTTTTAAACGTAAGTAAACCAAGCAGTCCAGCCAGCCATGTGGATACATACATGAGCAACTTCCAAGTGAATCAACACATCTGGAGGAACTCTCTGAGGACCTGCTATTTCTCAACAGCTTCTATTCACAGCAAAGATTGCTTTTTTTACTACAAATCAATCTCTGAATGTTTCACTGATGTGGTCTGAGAGTTGCGAAAGGAGGATATCAATGAAGAGAAGTGTAATTACGTTTCAGAGCACTCAAAACAAAGTACGAGAAAATAAAGCAACCCCCACACATTCCACTACAATCTAAAAGGTGTAAAACATTTCCAGATGGCAGAATGTAAGTACTGCAGAGTCTGCATTTCAACAGGGTTTTACTCGATTTTAGAGCCACCCTGGTAAGCCCCAAAACAAGCACCTTTATTTGTTTTTGTAGACCAGATTTTTGGAGGCAGAGGTGTGGAAAAAACCTCAGCAGGGTCTTCGAATTAAAGAGACAGGTTCAAAATTGTATGCTCAGCTGTTTGCCAAAGGGAAAATCCTTGTTCTAAAATGTCGAATTCTATGAAGCGTTGACTGAATGGAACATCGTAGATTGGAAACTGTTTGATTGAGTGGCAAGGAGTTTACAGCACAGCAGTAGAAATATCCTGAATAAACCATACAAATAAAGAATAGGAAAATGGACCCAAACTGCATACTTCTATTTTGAAAGCTTACTGGCGTTGCTCCATATATGATGTGGTCAGAGTGTGCAAGCTCTTATTATTATTACATTTTCACATTGAAGTTGTTTTCCGACCAACATCACTCACTGCAAGTGTATATGTGGCAGTTTTTCACTTAAAAGGTTAGTTCATCCATAAAAATTCATGATGTTCAAAAACCGGAGGTTATTTTCTTCTTCTGTGGAACACAAAAGGAGACATTTAGCAGAATGTGCATGCTGCTTTTTTTTGACAGTGATGACCACCAAGGGCTGCTAAACTCCAAAAATTACAAAAAGCACCACAAAAGTAGTCCATCTCACTTGTATGCTACATCTTAACTAATCTGAAATCATACAATTTCATACAATTAATATCACCAATGCAAACACTGATAACTCATCAAACAATCATAAAATGAAAGACATAGATCATCTTTTCTTTTGCCACTATACTTTTAAATGTCTTTAACATATATTTCATGTATATTTCAGTGAATAATGATTACAATTTTGGTCTGTTCCTTGCATAAAGTTGTTGTATTTTGTATTAATTTCATTAAAAAGGTTTACACAGAAATATAGCACACAATTCATATTCATTCAGTTAATTTGTGGTTTTTGGAGCTTGATAAACCCTGGTCTCCATTCACTTGAATTGTATGTAAAAGAGCAGCAAGAACATCTTAGGTATATATTTTTATTTATATATTATTTATATATATATATATATATATATATATATATATATATATATATATAATATATTAATATACTGTATGTCTATTTTAATTTTTAAAAGAACTTTCTCTTTTACATTTTGTTGTCAAGACCCTCAGTGATAACAAGATTTATTTTATATTACCCTAATATATAAAAATGTATTGCATATAAGCTATATACTGTAGCACCCTGTGGTTAATAATTACTCATAATAATTAATAGAACAAATATGTTAAAAAATACATTTTCAAGCTAAGGCAATAAATCATATTCATTGCAATACTCTACACTATTTGGTCATTTTTCCATGTAAAAAAAAACAAAAACAAAAAAACATCAATGGTTTCTCTTATTTGCACAGCATGGCGGTGTGCCTTTTAAATGTTACATTCTCATTTATATCCATAGCCTTGCCAACAGTAACTACTGTAGCACCAAAATTATTCAATGTTTCATTAATAATAATAAAATATTGTAGCTCAATTTTAGAGCTCAAATGGTAAACATGATAGAAATGTCAAGGTCATGAATTTGATTCCCAGAAAAAAAACACATGCAAATACAATTTGTATGCAATGTGTGTTACTTCTCATAAAATAATCTGCCAAATGTGTTAATGTAAGGTCTAGGTCCCTGGCTCTGTCGACCCAGGCCTATGTATGAGTTAGTGGCCCTTGTGCTTCACTATGTGCAGTGTATATCATTCTAGGCCCGACATTCTGGTCTGTGATATTCAGACTACTATGATCTATGATGTTTCTTTTTAAAGAATCAAGTGGACAATTGAAAATAGCAGCAGCATAACAGTTATTCTTGCTCTAGTTGAAAAGCTTAATCATAGCAGAATGATGGTGATCAGCTCATATTATTGTTACTTTTCGTTTCTGTTTTGTGAAATAAATGTGTGTGAGTGTGTACTGTATGTCTAAGTGGGTATTCTTATACATAATTTCCATTTTAGAGTCTTTTTTTTTTAAACCAAGTGAATGACAAATCCAAGAATAAGTCTACCTCTGCTGCAACTGCAATATTTATTATAGTGGCCATGATGAGCTAACATCAATATTTGTCTCAAAGTGTTGACTATGCTGGAATTGAGCCAATTTATATAACCCATGAGTCAACTTCTACAATTCCCTTTTCCACAAGATGTCGTTCCAGACTATTCAGTAGTATACTCTATGATTTTATTAAAAAAAGGAAACACTAAATTTGTAGACTGAGTCAAGTAAACTGAAAAAAAATTGGAAAAGTATATATGTGCTGTCTCGTGTTCTTCACTGCTTATTAACTCCTGACTTAACAAAAAAAAAATTTATCTGCCTGAAATCAGTGGAGACATAATGCAAACATGAGCAATCACTTGAGGAACATTACTTAAACAACAACCTTTTTCTGCTTGAAACATCATGTTTGCCTTGATTTAAATTCAAATTTGTAGACCTGTAACAATATTCATAATGCACAAACCATAGTACACTACTTTCTATTTATCATGCTCTATTTATTTGTCCCTGTCTGTATATTATCCAACCCTTAACATTATATACTGCAGATTTTAAAGAAGTCAAATTATATAAAGCCTATAGCCTATAATACATTTTTTAAATTTCAACATTTTTTAAATTCGTTACAATTTTATCACACAAGTTTGTGTTGAATATGTTTTCTGTTCTAGTTTATTACTATTATTATTATTTAGGTCAACACCGATATTACAGTTATGGCTGATACATAATAGATTAAATATTAGTTGATAACAGATCCCTGTTAACAACCTGATAACATCCCTATTATTTATTATAATTCTTATTTTCATAATTATTTTATCTTGTATCATCACATCCTTTCTATTTCATGTGTTAGTTCAGAAAAAAATGCCAATTCAGAAAATTATGCTTTAAGATACTGAAAAGATTATAGAACTCTCAGCACTGTTTCACACGTTTAAATCAATTCCATACAATTCCACGGATTTGCTCCCAAAATCAGCTTTAAAAATGCAACGTTCACAAATTCCGTCTGGGTCTAGTCATAATTGACGCAATGAGGTAAACACCACAGCCTAAAATTTGTTGAAAATATCAGCTGACCAAGTGTAACAAGCAGTGAAATATTTAGACTATCTGCATTTGTCTCGGAAACAGACATGCTTTCCAGTTTTCACTCAAACAACTGCTGAGCTGTTGCTCTGGCAACAATCATGTAAATTTCACTCTGGCACCTATAGAAGCTTTTCCCGTAAATCCTCTGAAAAAAGAAACAGCTGCAAGTTCCAGCATGTCCTCTTTCTGTGAACCCTTAAATAACACCTCAGGGTATTCCACGTGTTGTCATTAATCTGATAACGAAAACTATTGTTTTGTAGATTGTTAACGAATGTACCTGTAGATAAGAAAACTGGAGATTCCGAAAATGATGAGGGCCAGTCCAGACCCAACTGCCACTATTCCAAGGACAGGAAGATGATCTGGGAAAGTAAAACAATTACACAAAACTAAACTCAGTAACTGACATTTTGGGTACACTGAGGGACACTTCAAAATGAATGAATCGGACCCGCTGATAGCATTTATTTGCACAAACTGCATGCAATTAAGCACTTGATTCACTAAATAAATTATGCAAATCATTTAACAGCAAAAAAAATCAATGTTGAACGAAGCTTGCACAGTGCAATTCCTGATCTTGCAGGTCTGTTCTGAGTGCCAAATTGTGGAGGATGCAGCAGATTAAATCTATCAGGCTTTATTTTACTGGGACTGCACAGCCTCACTCCACCACTGCCATCTAGGCACCTTAATCAGACTTTTGAAATGCTGAAAGTGATCTCATTGACATTGTACATCTGGATAAATGCCAAGTTTTACCACTCTTCTCCACCATTTGATGAATCACTGCAGTTAAGGTACACAAACATCTTTTTTCAACACTCTAAAAAGTAATTCATGGGACCTGTTACCACAGGAACATAAATTCATGGCTGCAAGTTAAATTGTAATATACTGACTTAAACATTTTAAGTTCCTATTTTGTTTATTTATGTTGACATAATAATGTTGATCATTACATTAACTTAATATTGTGTGTGATTTTAACTAAAATTTCGGTGTTAATTGATTTTTATTGAAAAAAAATAAGTTGTAGTAACTTAATGAAATTGTCTTGATTTAGAATTTTTTTAAATTGGGCAGAGGATATCTAGTTCCCAGCATGCTTTGCATATGACTAGATAAGGAGAATAAATGTTGAAATTAAGTGTTCATTTATTTGTTTTTAGTGAAGGGAAAGACCTTTAAGTGTTTAATGCTGCTATGTTTGACATTTAAAAGAGTTTCTGTATTTTTTTGTGATGCAATCTACAATAAGTCTGATTAACATAGAAAGGAGGTTTACAGTGCTTGCTCTTCTGCTGAACACTGAAAAGTACATAATATAGAACGTCCACAGATGACACATTTTAGTCAGTCAAAAATAAAACCAAACTGAAAACAACCTTGATTCAGCTGAATAAAACTGAATAAATAATTACCTTACAGTAATATTCAATTGGCAAAATCTTGGCCTGTTCCTTATTGTAAGTAGTCAGATTTCACTAAAAAGGTCCCTACCTTCTTTGCATGGTGAGAATCCACACGGTGGGTAGTCCAGAGGTGGGGAACCCTTTGGCCACTGAATCCTCTCTGTTGGGGACCACAAGACTTCTTTACTGGTCCCATTGTAGAGACCAACAGTCTGTGTAACAAGAAATATTCATAAACATATTTGATTTACAGTGAGCTGAAAAACATTTCAGACAAGAAAACAACATATTAAAAGAAAGATACATATAATGGCCAACCAACAAGACTATTTTTCATTTTTAAGTCTATGATCTCTGGTGGAAAATATTCATTTGAATATATGAGATGGTGTTTTTCTGCACATGATTCACTGTGTGTGTACATGCAACACTGTCTACTAACCAAATGAAAAGAAAGTCTGAATATATTGGTGACATAAGGGGTAACTATGGCAACAATGCATGGTATAACTCAATCACTTTGTTACCAGCTAAATAACCATTAATTTCACTTCTTTTCTTTTCTTTTCTTTTCTTTTTTGTTGTGATAGGCCTCTCTAAATCAAACAAGACTCCCGGTACATTTATGAATGAACAAGTCAAACTGAAAAATGAACACATCGCTTACAAGCTCATGAACACATGCTTTCGATTAGGACAGAGGGGCTAGAAAAGGATTTGATTTTTAAGCAACACATTATTTGGTATGTCGAGCCGTCCAACCACAGCCGCATTTGCTGTAATTATGGAGCATGTGGCATGTGGGTTAAATTAGACTGTTGTTCTACATATGCTTGACTCTTTAACCATTGTTATTTATTGTCTATCAATAAAGATAGACCATGTCTATCAAAAAGATTTTCACTATGGAAACATTCCGTAGGAAAGTTACATCCCTCTTAATGTTATTTCTGTGTTTGCTAAGGCAGATATCACAGTTGCTATTGCTCACATGCAGGGGTTCTGAAACTCTTATACTCTTGCAGCAGCAGAGACCTTTGGATTCCATTGGTAAACTATATTGCTACGGTAAAAAATAAATAAATGAAGCACATTTTAAGGACTTTTGAAAATTTGGTGATGCCAAAAACTTTCTCAAAACTGAGTTAGTATTTCTTACTTATGTATGAATAAGAATCCATGTTCTGTATTTATGAGTTGGCTGAATTTGTGGACATTCTACTTACTGCGTATTGCCCAGTTTTTCGGTTAGTCATTCCCCAAAGTCTGAAGTCTGTGTATCTGGCATTAATTCCATCTGTGCTTACAAGGCCAGTCACCCCTGTGATGAACAAACACAAGCCCAGGGATCAAATAAACATTTTTATCTGAGTGTTGCAAAGTAAAAAGATCACATATGTTTTTTTTCTTTGTTAGCCAACAATCATTTTTAAGACACATAGAAAAAAAAATTATTGAGAGACGAAGCGCTATTATAGCTCAGGTTATTTATTAGAACTGAGCAAATTAAACATTTAAAAGTGCTAAAAACAAGTTCAATTAAGTTAAGAAGCAGAATCATGAGAGACTAGAATATATCTTGAACTGAATGTTTTGGACCCCATCCATGACCTTCGTCGAAAAAAGATATCGTGGCCACGTTTTCTGAATTTGTTCCCTCTGTTTAGTTACACCATGGCAATGTTGTCCTAATCAATTCCTTCATTTTAGTTACATCATGTGCAGAGTTCTCTCTAAATTGATTTTTATCTTTTTACTGAAAATAAGACAAAAATACTGATTAAGAAAAATACTTTTTGCAGTGCGTTCAATATTTTGCCTGGTTCCTATATGTGTTTGAAACAGTGTGTAGTTTCCTTCAGGGAGAGCTCAGCAGATGGGTTGTGTATTAGAAACAGATTTTCCATTCACAAGCTAGTTGGGACATGCTTTAAATCAAGGACTCTGACCTCTACACTCCCTGCAAGAGAGGCTGAGTTTACCAACATCGACCTCAGAAGAGCTCTTATGAACCCTCCGCTCACTTTAAAAAGAATCCAAGCGAAGTTGCCAAAACACTCCAGCTTGACACTGCCGCTAAAAACCAGATACTTGTCATCACATCCTCAAACTGTGAAGGGCCTAAATGTTGTAATCTGTGACCATCCTATTGAAATGAATGTCAAAACATCATAGGATCATATTGTGAATTCTTTTATCAAACATATATCTTTGCATTTGTAAACCAAGACCACTCAACACACCCCAGATCATGCGGTTTCGCATTCTCGCAGTTATGTTGATTCCATCATTCTGAGAAACGCCGTCTGCTAACGCTTCACTGAGGGCATTTGCATATAGCATAAAACCATCATGGAAACAGCCGGCAATAAAATCCATCTGAGGAAAGGCAAAACAGAGCTTTAATTCAGGGAAACATCAAGAAATCTAAAACTACATGTCATTCTGTACAGACATGGGGAGAGTGGGGTAGATCTGCCAGTTGTCCTCTAGGGATGGAGAAATGAGGTGAGGAAAAACTAGCAGGTTGTCCATTGGTGAAAAATTTAATTGAATTAATTATTAATTTGGCAGACCTAATTTCAAGATGGCTCATATCAGTTTTTTATAAAAAGAAAGCATCTAAAACATAGAAAGATGATGTGTCCAATGCATGTTTCAACTGACACAATTTTCCCTGCATTAGGGGTCAACTGAGTCCCATGGTAAACGGAATAATTTACCTTTTCCAATAGTTTTAAGTGTAGCATTAGAGTTCAAAGAACATTTTGGAGTCACTGTAAACATCTTTACAATGCATGATAGACTGGATGGTAATTAGTATAATTATTGTAAGCAGAAATTTGATTCATAACTTTCTCATAATTGCAATCCATTTTAGTATGTGCCGGTACTCAAAGTCTTAAAGAATTAATTTCCTAAATGTTTTCATTTGGCAGCTACATGTGGATCTAGGGTTTCGGGGAGTTGTTTCCTACTTTTGTCAAAGGGTACAGCTGATTCAGGAAAATGGGACTGACATGAGGAAGCCAAACTTATGATTCAAGCGCTTTTAAGTGTCATATCTGATCTTGTGGTAAAAGGAAACACAGTTTAGCTCCTGAAAGCCTATAGAGCTGAACAGAATGTTCAATATTTTCAAGACAGTGATAGAAGGCCAAAAAAGAACTATGTAGTCTGTACAAATGTTCAGATTAAATCTGATGTGACAGATGGCTCTGCATATGTGCCAATACCTGATCTTGTTTATGAGCAACTCACCATTGAGGGTTCCAATTTTATATTAAAGTCCTGCATTGCTCTCTTGTGGAGTTCTTTACGAAAAGTGGTATACTCAGGGCTGTCTGGCTCCCGGTACGTTACGATGAACACAGACTAGAGAGATGGGGGGGAAAAAAAGTCAAATAGCTAAGAGTCATAAAAAGAACATAACGTGACCTGGGGTCTCATTTATAAAGCGTGCGTACGCACAAAACGGGGCTGGAAACGTACGTACGCCAGTTCCCACGCAAAGGTTGTGATCTATAAAAAACAAACTTGACGGGAGAATGTGCGCACCTTTAAGCAAACTTTGAGCCGTGCGTACGCACAGTCTGGAGACAAAGGGAATTGGCGACACCGATGGTGAGCTGGAGTTAAGTGTCTTTTTGGTCACTTTTAGACAGAAAATCTAAAGAAATTAAACATATACAGAAAGATAATACAAATATAATTTCACTCACCAAGCCTGTCACTTGAAGCAAATATCCATCCCTTCTTAAATGTCCGCGCCAGCGAGCGCGTTGGGCCGTTTGGTGAAACTGACGCAAATAACAGTTTAAATAAATCAAATAATGATTTAAACTATGTTTTACTTCTGATATAAACATTTAGATTAAATATGCCATTCAAAATAATGGAGTTAAGCACTTAAACATGAAATCATTACTGAGAAGTTACAACATTTTTATATTCAAATTAAGTCAATAGAAATATTTGTTGTGGATGCGATGTTTTTGAACACTTTTCCTCTGGCATGCTGTGTTTTAATGTTTTAACCACAGAGATAATTGCTTATCATGATAATACCAGATTGTCTGAGAAAATAGTTTCGTGCAAATAATGCCCAAGGCCTATCTGTTTCCATTAAAAATATAAATCAATTAAAAATAAAATTCGGCCAGTGGAAAAGATTGAGAAAAACTTTCTCTGGAATGTATTTTACACTATTTGATTTATGTATTCAAAAACAAGGCAAAGATAGGCAACTACTTGATTTTTATCAATGTAGCCTAATGTGTCTTGTACCGTTAAACGTTATCACGTGGATGAATAATCATATGCAAATGATATGCAGATGAGGATCTGCATAGTAAAACTAGGCGTTGTAAGCTCCATATATGGTTATTTCGGGGTGGAGACGCATGTGCGCACAATCTTCCGCTGACTGGGACTTATAAAGTGAATTCTGCGCAGGTTCTGGCGTACGCACGCTTTTATAAATCTGAATATTTTTTTGCGTACGCCATTTTTGGCTTTCGGGCGCACGTACACTTTTAGTAAGGTTCCTACGCACAGTTTTATAAATGAGACCCCTGATCTGTAGGCAAATATTCAATCCTTGACAATAAGTCACTGAGGATGTTGCCAAATGTTTTTACTGATGCCAGACACGTGATAAAAACTCAGTCAACACAATTTACAAAAAGGGAAAGTTCACCAAAAAATTTAATTCCTATCTTCACGTTGTTCCAAACCCAATTGACTTACTTTCTTTTCTTGACGTATTGTATTCAAGGCATTCAATAGCTTAGTCTGAAGAACAGACTCAAATTTATGTCATTATTCACTGATAATCTTCACTTCCAGCTCATTGAGTCAGTGAACTAATCAATCAGACTGGTTTTGTGAACCTAATCAACTGATTCAAAAAATGAATTACACATTTAACAACTTATATTCCAGTCTGTTTTTCACACTGAGCTATTGTATTTCTTCAGAAATATTATGGTGTGTTTTTTAAAGCTTGAAGTCTTCGGCCCCTTTTTATTGTAATTGCATTGAAAGTGCGTACTTCAAAATTTCTCATTTTGTCTTTGTGCATGTTTCATCTAGTAATACTTGCAGTGTATTACCGTTCTGATTCCTAATTTTAGGTGTTACATAATGTGAAGGTGTATCTCTACTGATGCCAGAGTTATCTGTTATTAATAATTTATCTTTTGGATTGTGTCCATTCAGTCAAATAAATAGAGTTAGATGTGAGCTATTGAATTGAATTACTCATGCTGTGATATAAAATGTTGGTCATACCACCCACCCCTATTCTTCTCTGCATTATGACACTGACACCTTGACACTACATATACAAAGTCACTGTCTTTTCATACTTAACTTTAAGTAGTCGGTGTCAATAGTGGAATATTTGACAATGTAAGAAACTTTAAAATTGTCAGGTTTATGTTCTGATTTATGGACTTTTAGTTTGTATTTCCTTGTTTCTGTGTGTTCTGTTCCTGCTTTCTTTTGTTTGCCATTTTACAAGAGATTGTCTTATTATAGTGAGATGAGAGGGTCTGTGGCTCTTACCATTGGAAAAAGCGTAACAGTTAACTTGGATCTTGTGAAGCACCTCAGCCTATCATATAATGGCAGTGACATCAGTGGCCAGCGTTCAGAGTTTTATGACAGTTAGTTACAGTTTACGTTACACACAGTTTCTTGTGGATTAGCGCGTTCATCTTGTGAATAATATTCTATATTTGTTGTCATATCGTACAGTAGGACTGCAATGTTTGTGGAATGTGCTTTACTGAGTGGTAAAAAGAGTGCAAATTGCTCTATTAGCTTTTAGCTGGTCACTACAACCACATTTAAGCTTAGATTTAAATCTGTTCATTTAAAAACAGCTTTATTGGGCATACATAGCATTGATACTACTCACTAAATGTATTTGTAATTTAATTGTTGAAATCTGGAAGCCATATACAGTAAGAATACCTTTATTTATTAAAATCTTTATATTTTGTTTACCTTCATTAATTAAAAAGCGTAATATCAATATCAGACATACACAGCAGGCATAAATCATTACAATTCCAGTTTTTTTTTTGTTTTTGTTTTTTTTTACCTGGAAGACATAGAGAGTACACATCATTATTTAATTTATTTTTTCATAAAAAAAACAATATAATACAATATTTATAATTAAATGATTAATTTTCTCTGTATTAATTAAATTCACTATATTCATTATATCAGCATCACAGTGTACATGGCAGTCACAGTCATTCAAGTCTTATTATAATTGGTAAAATCTGAAAGCCAAAGAAAGAAAACAATTTTCTTTAGACAGTATACAAAATCACCCATATCACAGTTAAGTTGAGTTTGTTTAATTTTCATGTATGCTTTTTTGGCTAAAGGTTGCAAGCTTGCCTTCCAGTGGCTTTGATTTTCCCGCTTATTTTCTGTTTCCTAGGTTAGTGTTTATGTCCTTGTTTGTTGCCATAGTCACTGATTTCTTTGTGCACCCATTTTTGTTCAGTTTATTTTCTCCTGTGTATTTAAGCCCTCAGTTTAGTTCTACTCACATTCCGGTATCGTCTTTTCTTTAGTGAAGCTGTTACATTGATTCCTTCATTTTTGTAAATAAACTAAAGCTGCTGCAATTAAGATCCTCTACTACTCCACTTTTCTTGCCTACACTGTGACAAAAATGAGTCATTCCGTATGATAAAATTCATACATTGAATGCTCCATTAATGACAACTAGCTGGCAAAATCAATTAATAGAATAGTTCACCCAAAAAATGTATTTCTGTCATAATTTACTCCCACTCATATCATAAGACTTTCGTTCATCTTCAGAACACGAATGAAGATATTTTTTATATTCTCTCATCAAACCTTAACTGTACCTAACCTGTACCTATTAATTGACTTAAACTGTAGAATGCTAATTAGTCCTCACTATTTAAAACAATGAAAGTCTGTTTAATAAATATCTAGCAGTATCTTATACAAAAAATAAATAAATATATAACTTATAACTTTTCACATTAGATATGGGTAAATGTTAGGAACAGGTTTAGTTATATGTTTAAGGGTTTTTTAAGGTGTAAGGAAAGGGTCAACAGTGTAATTATAGATTACAGAAATTAATTACAGCTGTAATTACATGCAGGTATTTTTTTTTAAATATAAGTACAATGTAAAAACTGTATATACACAGTAAGTGCATGGTATGATTAATTTAAATGTTAGTAGCCTTTATAGTAGTTAAAGACACTTCATATAAAGTGGGACTGGATGTTGTGTAATGTACATTAAACTGCCAAAAGGAACAGCACCAATTCAAGTTTCTCTAAAGTACCCTCTAAATGGTTACTAAGCTGTTTGACTCAATTATCTGTCAAATATATATATATATATATATTTTTTTAAAGACTGATTTTTTAAAAGCATGACAAGAAATGGTACATTTAATGGCACAAATGGATTTTGATGGAAAGTTTGAAGATGGTTTAAGAAAAAAGGCAAAAAGCCTTTAACTATAAAAATAAATCATATGTGGTGCTGATGTTTACATTTACACTTAACAACACATACAGATATATATATTCTCTGTCGATGATGATATGTATATGCAATTTAAAGAATAATAAGTTATTAACTATAATGTAATATCTTTCGTTGTCAATTAAAGTAAGATAAATTCGGGGCGATAAGGGGTGGGGGCCCCCAATGACGTGTGCCCCACTGGACCACCCTAGCCTTCTGCCCTTATTATAAAAAGTAAATACTATTTATTATGTACATTTTAATTGTAATCCTTTAATATAACATATTATATTTAATATGTTTCTTCTTCTTTTTTCAGTGTAGCTGCATTAATCAGCCTTAAAAGAAATTACTAATTTAAGTAAATGGAAGCCTAATGCATTATTCACAATCAAAGCAACCAGGAAGGCTTTCCAACTAAGTGAATATCAGTCATATTAATAAAAGCTGTCTAAACGACTTCAAATTTATTTCTGCATGCAAGAAGCACATTAACATGAAAAAAACCTCACTGAAATCATACAAAACCTTGAATCACAATGTAAGGTTGAAGAAATTCGAAGTGTTAAGTACTGTAGCTTCTTGACCAATCTCAAAAGCAAAAGCAAATAAATGCCACTGGTGATGCTAAGCTCGGTAGTTACAATGGGTATTATTAATGATACCTGAAATAGCTTGATGGGGTCATTCCACTGTATTGCTGAACCCTGCCAGGGCATTGGAACATCGCCACTTAAACTCTCTGCAAACACGTCAAGGTAGAAGATGGCATAGTCCTCTGGATTCTTCACCTCATCTTCAAAGAGCTTCATTATTTGGAAGAACGTCTGTAGAGGCCCAGAGATATACACAACTATGGTAGAAAAAAAAGAAGACCAAAAAACACTTTAGATAGAAACTAAATTTTTACATTTCCTAATACAAATATGACTGGTGTTCTTAAGGTTGCGTTTACACTTGGCATTAACTTGCGATCAACATGATACAAACAAGAGGATCGGATAATCAGCCAATCAGGATACGGCACGTTAACATTTGTTCACATCAAGTGGCCTCTTTATCTGATCAGATATCTCTTTCCCCGCAAAATGTTTAAATTAGGTCTGCAGGCCTTTATCACAGAGTGTAAAACAACTTTCGCTTTAGCCTCTATTAATGGCAGTGGCCATATAGCATGGGAGTTTTGTGATTTATTCATATACAATCAATCTCAAATAGGGTACTTAATCTTCCAATTTAAGTTTCCAACATTAGTCTTATATGATGAAACAAAGAAAAGGCTACTGTATGTAACATGCAGAAAACATCAGAATCTGACCACCTTTTAATTAAAGAAATACAACAACATAATAAACAACACATCAAAGAGCATTAATTAGAACTAAACAAGGTTAGGCTACAACACATGGTTTATTGATAAGCTACGAGTGAAAATGGTACAAAATTAGCAATGCTTGAATTGCTTTCATTTACTTATTTTAATTTCTGATACGATCTCCAGTTTCAGATCAAATTAATTAGTTAGTTAGTAGTACTTTATTGTTCAGCCTTAGCTGAAAATTGGTCTTTGCTCTCGCCATACAATCACAAAACAATTAACAATACACAATATACATCAAAATTGAAGTTGCTTAAATGAAGAAATATCTCCAAAGTTGATTAATCAAAAATAACTGGGTTGATCATGTTAAAAGAGTCATATCATCCAGGTTTAAGTGTTAAGATTGTAGCGTGGAATGCATATATTATAGACAGAAATGGGAGAATATTTATTATATATATATGTATATATATATACACTCACCTAAAGGATTATTAGGAACACCATACTAATACTGTGTTTGACCCCCTTTCGCCTTCAGAACTGCCTTAATTCTACGTGGCATTGATTCAACAATGTGCTGAAAGCATTCTTTAGAAATGTTGGCCCATATTGATAGGATAGCATCTTGCAGTTGATGGAGATTTGTGGGATGCACATCCAGGGCACGAAGCTCCCGTTCCACCACATCAGAAAGATGCTCTATTGGGTTGAGATCTGGTGACTGTGGGGTCCATTTTAGTACAGTGAACTCATTGTCATGTTCAAGAAACCAATTTGAAATGATTCGAGCTTTGTGACATGGTGCAGTATCCTGCTGGAAGTAGCCATCAGAGGATGGGTAGATGGTGGTCATAAAGGGATGGACATGGTCAGAAACAATGCTCAGGTAGGCCGTGGCATTTAAACAATGCCCAATTGGCACTAAGGGGCCTAAAGTGTGCCAAGAAAACATCCCCCACACCATTACACCACCATCACCAGCCTGCACATTGGTAACAAGGCATGATGGATCCATGTTCTCATTCTGTTTACGCCAAATTCTGACTCTACCATCTGAATGTCTCAACAGAAATCGAGACTCATCAGACCAGGCAACATTTTTCCAGTCTTCAACTGTCCAATTTTGGTGATCTCGTACAAATTGTAGCCTCTTTTTCCTATTTGTAGTGGAGATGAGTGGTACCCGGTGGGGTCTTCTGCTGTTGTAGCCCATCCGCCTCAAGGTTGTGCGTGTTGTGGCTTCACAAATGCATTTAAAATAAATTTATTCAGTACACTTTACACTTTATAATACAGAATGGGGCTAGCAATGCCAAGGTCATGGATTTGATTCCCAAGCAATACATGAACTAAATGAGTATATTTTGAATCCAATGTAAATTGTTTTGGATAAAAGTGTTTGATATATATGTAAATGCAAAGAAAGAAAGAAAAAAAAAAGTAACAGCAAATGTTCAAATCTAGTTTCTCTCTCTATCGATGCTTGCCTGCCCTTCCTCTTTCAATGTCTCATTTTGAATCTGCACAGGATGGTGAGCTGTCAGTATGTTTCATTTATCATCATAATTCTTCATGAAGCTACACCTTCTTCATGCAGGTTTGAAGAACTTGAATTAAAACATTGGCAAGGGCAGTGAGATCTGTAACTAATTACAGAGTGGCTGAGGAACACTTAAAAAAGTAAGTTCTTTAGCATGAAGCTTAACAACAATAACAGTAATGTTGGTATATTAAATTTTTTTGGCAGTCCCACTCAAGAAAAGGGGGAAGAAGGAACCCTCTACCCACTTACACACAGAGTAACCTATTCTATCAGTTAGGACAACGGGCCATCAATTCAAAAAACATAGCCAGAATGGAAACATGGGCTACGTTTGGAACACTAACATTATTATTGTTAATTATACACTCACCTAAAGGATTATTAGGAACACCTGTTCGATTTCTCATTAATGCAATTATCTAATCAACCAATCACATGGCAGTTGCTTCAATGCATTTAGGGGTGTGGTCCTGGTCAAGACAATCTCCTGAACTCCAAACTGAATGTCAGAATGGGAAAGAAAGGTGATTTAAGCAATTTTGAGCATGGCATGGTTGTTAGTGCCAGACGAGCCGGTCTGAGTATTTCACAATTTCACAATCTGCTCAGTTACTGGGATTTTCACGCACAACCATTTCTAGGGTTTACAAAGAATGGTGTGAAAAGGGAAAAAACATCTAGTATGCGGCAGTCCTGTGGGCGAAAATGCCTTGTTGATGCTAGAGGTCAGAGGAGAATGGGCCGACTGATTCAAGCTGATAGAAGAGCAACTTTGACTGAAATAACCACTCGTTACAACCGAGGTATGCAGCAAAGCATTTGTGAAGCCACAACACGCACAACCTTGAGGCGGATGGGCTACAACAGCAGAAGACCCCACCGGGTACCACTCATCTCCACTACAAATAGGAAAAAGAGGCTACAATTTGCACGAGCTCACCAAAATTGGACAGTTGAAGACTGGAAAAATGTTGCCTGGTCTGATGAGTCTCGATTTCTGTTGAGACATTCAGATGGTAGAGTCAGAATTTGGCGTAAACAGAATGAGAACATGGATCCATCATGCCTTGTTACCACTGTGCAGGCTGGTGGTGGTGGTGTAATGGTGTGGGGGATGTTTTCTTGGCACACTTTAGGCCCCTTAGTGCCAATTGGGCATCGTTTAAATGCCACGGCCTACCTGAGCATTGTTTCTGACCATGTCCATCCCTTTATGACCACCATCTACCCATCCTCTGATGGCTACTTCCAGCAGGATAATGCACCATGTCACAAAGCTCGAATCATTTCAAATTGGTTTCTTGAACATGACAATGAGTTCACTGTACTAAAATGGCCCCCACAGTCACCAGATCTCAACCCAATAGAGCATCTTTGGGATGTGGTGGAACGGGAGCTTCGTGCCCTGGATGTGCATCCCACAAATCTCCATCAACTGCAAGATGCTATCCTATCAATATGGGCCAACATCTCTAAAGAATGCTTTCAGCACCTTGTTGAATCAATCCCACGTAGAATTAAGGCAGTTCTGAAGGCGAAAGGGGGTCAAACACAGTATTAGTATGGTGTTCCTAATAATCCTTTAGGTGAGTGTATATATAATATTTATATATAGAAATATTTAGAATATTTTTTTTGTAAAAAAGTTATTCATTTAGTTCATTTATAGCTTACAAACAGTCTGGAGAAAACCGTGATGTCATCGTCCAGCTCAGTTCAGTTCTCATATAATGGTGTCATTTCAGTCAGATCAATAATATTGTTGAATATTAAATATCCCCAACTAAGCAAGCCAAAAGCGACAAGGTTAAACTGGCAAACAGCATTTAACAGTATTTTACTGTAAAACCATGAAATATACGGTTAGCCAGTTTTTCACTGTAAATAGAAAGGAAACTTACCATTAACCAACTGACAGGTTTTAACTATAGCATTGTTACAGTCTTTAACAGTTAAAATTTAAAAAAAAAATGATATTTTGTGGCAAATAACACTAAAAACTGCTGGATGCACAAATGAAAATGATTTGGTGTTTCTCCTGGCTCTTAAGTAGATGCATAAAATAATGCATGGCACCATATTGATGCACAAGTGAAATCTTTTGCATATGTGTGTGTATATGTTTTCCTTGGCTTCTACACTATGGTCATTATTTCCATTAGCAGTGTCTTTCAGTATTTCTTCTGCCAGCTCAGGAGCCAGACTCCCAGTTAGCAGACATTTCCTTAAGTGTTAGACCAAAGCCGGCCCCTGTCTGCCTCTCAGCCCCCAAATTCTAAGCTCTTCCACCATAGCGTAGACAAATGCATGCCAAGTAGTCCTGCTGTCTCCTGGATGCGCTCCAAGACAAATGTACAAAAAGGCAAGGAAAATGTTCAATGGTGTTATAGAATTTATAAGGATCTGCCTGAGCCTGGCAAAGCCAATGAAAAATGTTTGAGAACATTTTGTTTCAAAAGAGTCTACGATAAGATTCCGAAATATGCTTGCGGTTTCGCGATTTGTTGCACTTTTGCACTAGGTCGTTATTGTTAGTCATGCCAAAGACATTAGTTTGTATTGTGAAATGCACAAAAGATGCTCTGTTGTGCTTTGTTTATTCAAAATTGTCACAACTGGTCTTTGAAAATTACTCTTTTGAAAATATGTTGATATCAACTGAAGAAAAATAAAATATGTTATTGATCCACTCTATCATCTCAGACATGTCTGAATTTGATATGCTGTGAGTCATTTTTTTGTTGTTTGAGGACTGTATATTTCCCTTAATTGCAGTCTTTTCAGGAGTGAAACACACTCTGGACCATTACTGGTGCAATTGGTTTGTGTTCAGAATGTGTCCCGCATCTGCAATAGATTGTTCAAGCGTTTGAGCGTCTTTCATATGCACACACATAAACACAACTTGGTCTTCTATTCAGCTATTTGACATTTGGTTTTAATCTTCTTCCATTCATTTGAGAGGTAAAAACCTTTAGAAAATCTGAAATCTGAAAAGGGTTTCAACGATTTCTGACATCTTATTGTTTGCTTGAACACCTTTTGTCATTATAAAAAATAATGTTTAAATTATGATTCAGTAACAGATAAATCAAGAAAGCATCCCAATTACTATTGTTCATACTTCAAGTTTTTGAACGATTAGATGACTGACTGAATGACTGGATTTGAGTTTGGCGTGTGCTGCAGAGATGAATGATTCAACAAATTATGTGGCTTGTTGCTTTTAGACAAGGGATTTTTTTACTTGAGCCTGTAAACAACCACCTAGAAACCACCCACAACAACCTAGCAACAGCATATTGATGCGCTAAAAACCACTTAGAACACCCTAGCAACCACATACTGTTCTAGCAACCAGATAAGACCCACTCAGAATTTGTTAACAACCCCATTGCAAAATGCAACCATCCTTGCAAGCTTTGCACAAGCAAGACCTGCTCATACTTTCTTTTTAAAAAATCATTAGTTATAGTCAGAAAACGTCTCGGTTACGTATGGTAACCCTCATTCCCCAAAGGAGGGAACAGTCACTCTCGGCATATGTCATATGGATATCTACCAACACGCCACTGCTGCTGGCCTGTCCGCAGTGTTGGGCAGAAAGGAGCTCTAAGCAGAGAAGGTCAGTCACTGCTGTTCCAAAAGACCCACTCAGTGTGACTTATTGGATAACGCTGGAAAAGTGTGCCCTGCAGAAGGGGACGCTGCGGAAGCCACATCCTACCCGGAGGGAGGTACTGTGGCGGGTACACATATGGACTAGCCAAGCAGGGTAGTGCAACATATGGCAGTCTCTGGGGTGGTTCCAGTCTAGTTCTAGGAAGAAGAACACCAGCAGAGACGACAGAGTGTCTGTTAAGGGAAAGACACGGGCTCGTCAGCAGAGGAGCTTGACCGTGGAAGAATCCACAATGGGGTTGCCGCAGGGACCACTACATATGGACACCCAGCCTAACACAGGTTCCACAATGCATACAAGTGTAGGCCTGGCGTCAGACGCTCTGCAACGTCTGACTGCCGCAGGAGTGACAGAGGAACTCAACAGGGTTAGCCATTTCTGGGAAACACAACTGGAGCAAATAGACGCACGTATCCGGCCCAGAGGGCAGGAGTGGCGTTGCAAGCCGACAGTAAGAACGGGTCTTTCGCGCTACTGACCACTGGGGGCGAGTACACGGGAAGATACTGGCTCTACGCGAAGGCTATAGAATCTAGCGAACTTGCTGGGTGTCGCCCAGCCCTCAGCTCTACATATATCTGTCAGCGAGATATACAGAATCGCCGCCTTGAGCCAGCGCCCAGGAGGAAGCAACACTTCTGGTTGAGTGTGCTCGCAACCCGAATGGGCAAGGCACGTCTTGGGATTGGTATGCCAAGACGATAGCATCCACTATCCAGTGGGCTAACCTCTGCTTGGAGACAGCCTTTCCCTTCTGCTGGCCTCCGTAACAGACGAAGAGCTGGTCTTGGGTCCTAAAGCTTTGCGTTCTGTCCACGTATAACCGCAATGAGCGCAAATATGACAGAGAAAAGCCAGGGCTGGGTCTGCCTCCTCCGAGGGCAGCGCTTGTAGGTTCACTAACTGATACCTGAAGGGAGTGGTAGGAACCTTGGGCACGTATCAAGGCCGGGGTCTCAGGAAAATGTGAGAGTTGGCCGGCCTGAATTCTAGGCACGATTCGTTGAACGAAAATGCTTGCAGGTCCCCTACCCTCTTGATGGAAGCCAGAGCAGTCAGGAGAACTGTCTTCAGTGACAGGATCTTTAACTCAGCTGACTAGAGTGGTTAGAAGGGAGGTCTCTGCAGTGCGCTGAACACCAGAGACAGGTCCCAAGAGGTAATAGAGGGACGGCGAGGTGGATTTAATCTCCTTGACCCCCTCAGGAACCTCACATTCAGGTCATGCTTCCCCAAAGACTTACCATCAACTGCATCGTGATGTGCAGCAATGGTGGCAAAATACACTGTGAGGGTGGAGGGAGACAGCCTTCGCTCCAACCCATCTTGCAGGAGGGAGAGCACGACTCTGATCGGACATCTTTGGGGGTCGATCTCTGGGGTAGATCACCTAGAACCTCCGCGTCTCGTCCAGGGACTAGACATGGAGTTTCCAGAGGTGCCATAGGGTGCCACGTCTCTAAGAAAGCAGGTCCTTCCTCAGAGAAATGGGCCAGGGAGGGGCTGTCGCGAGGAGCGTGAGTTCTGGGAACCAGGTCCGGTTGGGCCAGTAAGGCACAACTAACAAGACCTGCTCCTTTTCCTCCCTGACTTTGCACAGTGTCTGTGCAAGAAGGCTCTCTGGGGGAAACGCAAATGCTGGCACGGGCCAGCTGTGTGCCAGTGCATCCGTGCCGAGGGTACCCTCGGTCAGGGAGTAAAACAAATGGCAATGGGTCGAGTCTGGAGAGGCAAACAGATCTACCTGTGAGGCTCCGAAGAAGTCCCATATCAGCTAGACCGCTTGGGGATGAAGACGCCACACACCCGGAAGCGTAGGCTGTCATGAGAGCTCGTCGGCTGCACGATTGAGCATGCCAGGGATGTGAATGGCACAAAGCAACCTAACCTAACCTGAGACTGCATGCCTGTTGTACGTGTCCCCCCAGCCGGTGGCAGAGGCATCCGTGAACACCCCAGCATGAGCTAGCCAGGCTCCCAAACACCGTGCAAGCGGGACCACAGATGTACCCGGGGTAGGGCAGCAAGGTGTAACACAGGGACTCGGCTTGGGAGGCACTGGGGCGGCCCGAAGCGGAGTCTGAGTGTGCTGTTCAACACTTATCTGGTTTCAGGGTGGGGCAGAGGGTGCATGGGAAGGCCTGGTGGCGTCCCTGAGCCACACACTGCTACCCACTGGCAATGAGAGAGGGAGATGGGAGTGGCAAGGCATGGGAGTGTCGCTCACTGCCATCCGTGTCCTCTTGTGACCCAGAGAAATTGCTCTTTTATTGAAAAAGTCAGAAGAGTCAGCAGCAGCGTAGCCCCCACTGTGATCCTCAGGTCACCTAGTGTACTCACCGAAGTAGCCCTCTGCTGGGCAGAGGAACTAGATCGGGGCATAGCAGAAGGGACTCCACCTCGCTCAAGGTACTCGAGTCTCAACAGCAGCATCGAGATGGTCATCTTCCCGCAGTGGGTACATGACTCATTCACGAAAGCCACCTCAGTGTGCTTTCGGCCCAAACACGCAGACGGAGACAGGAAACGACTACATCTGACATCTTTTTTAAAAAAGACGCAACGTCACACCCGTGCTTGCTCTTTTAGGGAAAAGCTCTTTTAGTGCTGAAGCACACAGGGAATTGGTCGCTAGAAATAGTCAAGACTATGCAGTTTGCACAAAACTCTTTTAGTTTTCAGCTGCAATGAATGCAGAGAAAATACTCTTTTAGACTGTAATAAATGCAGAGGAAATGCAGAGGAAATGCTCATTAAATGGCGACCACTGCTGACATGCCAACACTCTCTGGAGAGCTTCTTCCGGGTTTGTAGACCACTCATACAGATGATTGCAGAGCAGAATCAATGAAGCGCTCAGCTCCGAAACCAAAGCTTAAGTGAGCTTACAAATCTCGCTCGTCACTGTCCATTGGCTTGTTTCATTTACACTCGAGGGTGATTGGAGTTTCAGTTGAGATCCAAATTTGGATCGACATTCTGATGTAAGGTCGAACGTGACTGACTGATAGGGAACGGCAGCTTCCTGATTATGCTGTGTGAATAAAAAATCACCATCAAATTTTCCACAAACGCACCATAAAATGATCATAAATGTAATAAATGTTATTCTTGTGCTGTAATTCAAATTTTCAGAATCCATATGATTGTGTTGTGTGGGGAACAGAATCAAATTCAAGTCTTTATTCAGTGATCTTCGTCTACAACTTAGTGAACAGTTTTTAAGGTTGTGTTCACTACACAACCTTAAAAACCCACACTCGTAAAAAAAATCAAAGTTTGCCATCTCAAGATGAGTTACAACAGAGGTTTTATGCCAGTGATATCAAATACTCGCTGGCTCTCATGAGCCTCATCATTGATTGCGACATACCATGATTTGGGTGATGTGTGCTTTTGTGGTGCACACTTAATATAAAAGGTTATGTGTATTTGCCGTGTTTGGCCCAATACGGCCCAAACCCAGAGTACTCCCCTCAGATTGTGATAGAAATAGTTAGAACTAGAAGTGAGGAGATGGGGTGATGGAGGGATGCTGATAAACTGTCAACGAACAGGTAAGTCTTATACCTCTTATCTTATGTTTAGGTTTGGGGATAGAGTTAAGGGATCTAAAATCTATAAAATGGTAAAAATTTGCTATATAAATATACTAATGATATAAAGGATTCATAAATATTTTACATTTCTATAGCTGTAAACACGTAATACTGTTTACGTTTTAGATGCTGCCAGTACGTCCATATAGTACATTTAAACATCAACACAAATGTACAAAAAAGTATGCTTTTGTACCTGCAAATATTATGTATGATTACCTTTGTATAAACAATGAGACCAGGCTGGACACAAATATAATAGCCTCTGCTGCTATCTAGGATCTTTTCAGGTTCAATGAGTCCCTGTTTCACACATCTAAACCAAAATAAATGGTAAACGTGTTATGTCATGTGCTCTGACACAAGGAACTGTGGTTCTCAGGTGGACAATAAGTTTGAGTCCTGCTTGCATCATTTTCTTGTCCTATTTCCCCATCATTTCCAAGAGGCAAAAAGACCACAAATACAAAAACAAACAAACAAAAAAAAAAAAGAGGAAGGAGAAAAGGTTTGTGATGATATTTCACAGCCTCTGGGCTGATCATTATCTCATCAACGCATGGAATGTGAGTTCACAAACTGAACAAGCCCAAACAACAACCAAAAAACATGAATTAATCTGACCTCAGGGTCATAGCAACTAAACTCATTGAGGAAACAGTGAGAGACATTCTGACGTCTGAGACGCCTTTGCAAATCATTTCACAGGGATTTTTACAATATGCTTTAAGACTGTCAGCACAGCAAACAGGATTAGACTGTGAAATGGTGTATTATTGAAAGAATAAATTACCCCCCCCCCCCCCCCCCACTGAAGGTTATACACAATGGTTTATGCATCTATACATATGAAGTGTATATAAGAGCGATATATAAAAATCAACCACATGCAGCTGTGCTACAGTGATTTTACAGTGTGTTACAGTGAATGACAGTGTAGCAACGTGGTGTGTTACAGTGATTTTACAGTGGCTGTACTTTTATAAAACACTGCAATGACAATATATAAACACTGTTTAATTATGTTGTTCAATTATGGTAACGTACTTCAGTAAACAGGCTATGCTGCGGATAAAGCCAAACATGACAGAGCGAGGTTATGATAAGAGCAGAAATATGGGGGCAGTCTAATATCAGTAAAAAATTAAATGGATCATCACTGTAATTCAACCTTCTTTTATTTTATATTTATTGATGTTAAATGAGCATACTGTATGTATTCTTATATCAAACAGTGTCAAAGACATGGCTGTAAATGACAATTAATGTCTGTGTGCAATAACGTAAGCAACATGGTGCTTTCTTTTGCTTGTTCAAAGGAGACACTGGAAGACATGGATTTGTGTTGCCATGGCAGTGTGGATTCAGCAAAGGAAACCATATTTCTGACTTGTTTAGATTGAGGGATGAATATTTAGAACGTAGAACATGTAACTGACAAAGGTTCTTTATATGGTTGGATTTGTAATATTATAATGACTAAACTTAGACAATTATGTATGCTGTGCAAATCTAGTTCATATGAAGAATTCCAAATCATGAATCATTCAGACATTTTAAAACAACTAAGCTTCAAGTTAATGAGTAGTCTGCAGTTGTGTTTAGGTCAGTGTATTCAGGCTGCGTAATGCAATTCCTACATCTGATAATTCATGAAAAATGTTCTTAACTGTGGCAAATACAATGTAATCAGTCAATTATTTACAAAACTCCATATATAAGGCAATAGAAATACAAAACTGAAAAACAGTAGGACCAACTAATAAATGCAGTCTGATCATTCTGAATGGGCTGCATCTTGCCTGCCAGCTGCAGATGTTTTCAGCACCTAACCAGACAAATCCTCTATTGATTTGAACAATTTCAGCAATTAATTGGTTTTATTTAACAAACATTTTCATCACATACAACACTCAACTCAAATAATTCAATGCATTCAGCTCAAACTGAACTCAAATCAGTAATAATGGTCTTAAAAATGTAATAAAAAACATAATAATAAAATATTTTTTTAGAAACTAATTACTTTAAAGTGAAAACTATCTGAGCAATATCTGACAAGACATAATAATGGTACAGCTCTATGGTCAAAGAAACATTGTGCCTTATAAATTTCCATTTATAATTTATAATTGCTCTGATGCTTTGGGAGGGGGGGGGGGGGGGGGGGACTCATGAAAAACTTAATTTTT
Source organism: Squalius cephalus (assembly GCF_949319135.1). Taxonomy (NCBI): domain Eukaryota; kingdom Metazoa; phylum Chordata; class Actinopteri; order Cypriniformes; family Leuciscidae; genus Squalius; species Squalius cephalus. Next base: position 12,246,867 of record NC_137126.1, read on the forward strand.
CAATGCCTATTTTATGTTTTAGAAGACCATGCAACTTTTTTTGTGTGTATATATTTAGAAAGAGAAAACAATAAAGCGATATAAAAATCTAAATGTGAAATTATTTTTATTTGTTGCAACACTCTTTTATTATCGAGCGTTTCTTATTCTGTCTGAGAGCACAATAATCTAAAATATTTTCTGGAGAAAGAAAAAAATGGTGAGAGAAAAACAAACAAGCAAACATTGTTCTCTTCAGTTATTTAACTCTGATTTCATCATTTTGGGGTAATAGCAGTTGGCCTTTCTCCACATCCTGATATAAACAACTAAATCTAGAAATCTGGACTTAATACATCATATAGTTTAGTATCATTATGTAATTAGTGTTGACGCATTGAAACTCAGTGACCAGCCATACTCTTTTATTTACTCTTATTAACTAGTTTAATTAATGACATTAAAATACATTAAATTGTGCTGTGTGAATCTTAAGGGAAGTAAATAAAAATGAAGACACTGAAGACACAGAGACCTTGGTGACATTATGTGTTCTCCTCATTCCATGTATTATTTCAGCCATGCCACAATAATTGTGTTTGACAGCTCAGGGGGTTATGAGAATGTCAAGCACTGTAACAAAGCAAGGAATCAAGCTGAAAATAATGAATTTAGAGGGTTTTATGCAGCCTCCTAAGTTCAATTTTTTTTTATTTTTTTTTATCAAGAATCATTTACTTGAATCAACATAAAAGAACATACAAGTTCAGTGTATTTGTTTCTGGGGTCTTTAAAACACCAGATCATTTGTAATTTTGTAAGGAGCTAAAAAAAAAAAAAGTTCTTAAGTTATTGTACTGCTCAATGAATCTAAATATTTTCTGTTGAATTATATATTTTAAATTCTACCTACACATTTTCAATAGTTAAAGAACTTCTAAAGGACTATCAAAAGTCGTGTTTGGTAGATAACTGAACAGAAGTCAATAGATGTTGACTGCATTGCTTTATTAACAGTGAATAGGGTGCATGCCCTCCTATTTTGGTGGTGCTGTAAATAACTTGCACAGGGCACCACAGGTCCAAAAATACAGCCTGGGGGAACACAGGTGGTGTCAGTACTAAATGCTATCAATGCCTCATTGTAGTCTTCAGATTTTAGATGTAATGGATCAAGAATATCAATGTGGTTGTCATGGAGGGATGCTTTATGCAATAACACAAACACGCTTTATTGATTAAAGAAGGTAAACTGTCTGTTGGAGGGAGGGGTAGAGTGACCAAACCAGATGGTAAAAATGTGGTATTTTGATATATGGTATTTTATGGTATAGTACATGGTAGTACTATTTCTTTAAAATATCTTGGGATGTAGCCTACCATAGCATATGAATATGTAAATGAACTTATTTTCCCCACTGTCCTTTATGTGATGATTGCTTTCTAACATATTTTTTTTCATATCCTTCTATGGAAAGATGCATCATTGTAGAATTTTGAATGTTACACTCTACAAAATATATGGTATTCTTTTAAGTACCCTGGAGTAACGTAAATAGCTTACCATGGTAGGCTATATGAATTAAGTAATCATTCAGTATGCTATTTCAAAGGAACATGGCACTTTCTTTTTTTCATGCTAAAGCATTGTAACTGTCAACGAACCTTTGTTGGACTGAATCTAAACTTACTTCTCCCGTTGTCCTTTATAAATGTGACGATATCTTTATAATTTAAAGTTTGTGGATCTTCGTAAGGGAAAGCATCCACGGTGATGTTGTTTTCCTCTCGCAGAATCATGTAAATGCCCTCGGCGAGGAAGTAATGCGGCCGGTCATCTTGTTTGAGGTCGTGGTAGACCATCAGCGCGCGAGAGCTCCAGTTAAAATGCACGTGTAGATTACTGACAAAGTCTCCGAGTTTCGTGGTGGTCGGGCCCGTCCTGACAATAGTTTTAAACTCTTCAAAATTATCAAAACCAAATGCTTGTCCTCCCGCAGTTATCAGGGGGAGTTTCCAGTGGGACGCGAACCGTCCGACAGACGCGACCGAATACGAGCAGCCGGGTCCGATGAACGCATCTGGTTTGTAGTAAAGTTTTGTGTCCACTGCGATAATCTGTGCCTTGTTTTCCGAGCAAGAACCAGCGGACTCTGTGCTAAAACTAAGGAGGCTGATGGTGTGTCCCTTTAAAAGTCCGCTCTTCTGAATTTCCTCTTGCGCCATACGGATCGCGGGGAGGACGCGCGGCGATGCCCACGAATACTTCATATTGTCGGGCAGCATCACCGCTACGGTAATATTCCCCTTTTCTGTTCTGCATTCCGGTACGAGTACATGTATAAGTACCACAATGTAAAAACTAAATCCCATCCTAAATCCCAATCCCGTTTTAAGTTGACAAACAAATCCTAGTTCGAGCGCGCCAGGTAAGAGGATTTATTCTTCTCAAATCAAACTTCAATGAGAAAAATCCTATTTCAAACGAAGAGAACAATCCATTAGTGACGTCTTTCCTCCTTGTAGGCCAACTAAATTGCTTGACAGAGTTTCCTGGTGCTTTATCTGATGGACTTCTCGCGTCCAACTCCTCAGTGAGATTCAGAGTGTGCGCGTCCGTGTGTGTGTGTACATCCAGATGAGCGCAACTTCACCGCGCGCGGCCCTTGCACAGCCCCTACACGTCATGACAGCTACTACACTAGTTAATGGCTCCCTCTGTCTGCAGGTCAATTAACCGCACTCCTACATGGAGGCAGGATGAATTTCATGGGATTTATAATTATAAGTAGCCTATAGCACAATGTAAAAACTATGGTCATTCTAAATTCACACACGGATGCGGACACACTAAATCTCACTGAGGAGTTGGACGCCAGAAGTCCATCATATAAAGCACCAGGAGTCTCTGTCAAGCAATTTAGTTGGCCTACAAGGAAGAAAGACATCACTAATGGATTGTTCTCTTCATTTAAAAGAGGATTTTTCTCATTGAAGTTTGATTTGAGAAGAATAAATCCTCTTACCTGGCCCGCTCAAACTAGGATTTGTTTGTCAACTTTAAGACGGGATCGGAAGGATGGAATATAGTTTTTACATTGTGCATTTACATTTCATTCTAAATTCCCCAATGTAGCGTAGCCTACTAATTTGAAAGCCAACTACATGTTGTTATTGGTAATAGCCTATATTAATTGTTATTTTATTGTTGTTATCTTTCAACTCATCAATTAGCCAAAGAGGAAAAGATTTGGCACAATATAATATCACTGACCCGGAAACCTTTATTTGAAAAACAACTTAATACAGTTGGTCTGAAGCAATAGTCTACAGTTTAAAAGTTTTAAATATTGTAATTTCACTTCAGTTTCCTATCGTTTCATTTCAGAAGACATTGATCCATCCATTGGGGTCGTATGGATTAGTGTAGTTCCCTTTCGTTCAGTCACTACAAGTTACGTCAGTGACTCAAAGCTTTCGAGTTCTACAAAACAAGCTAATGGCAATGGAAATGCCATGGATCTGCGGAATTTGCATAGCGCAACTCCGCCCCACCGTGTGGGTATAAAAGGAGGACGCTGGCAGTCTCGCATCATGTTTTTGCTTCGGAGCCAAGAGCTTCTCTTCACTCCTCTGCAAGCCTGTATTTGAGTTCTTCGAGACTACGAGACGAGCGGCTCTCCAGTGTGTTGGTGCAACGGCGCGTTCCAGCAAGATCACATTGCCTGCTGCTGATCTGTGCAGTGATCTGCCAACAGTGTGTGTGTGCTTCTCCCTGGGCGCTTCAGCACTCTGCTGAGCTTTCCTCTCCTCACAAAAGAGCTTGCGTGTGGCACGTCTTTTTAAAGATGTCTCGCTCGTGTACTTATGGGTGCGGTCGGTTAATTTTGCCATCTGAGGGGCACAATCGCTACCTAGCGTGTTTGGGCTTAGATCACGCTCAGGCAGCGTTTGTGGATGAATCATGTTCTCATTGCGGGAACATGACCATCGTGGTGCTGAGGTCTAGCCGCAGGAAGGCGCCCCAGCCCGTAAGGAGGGCCGGGGGATAATCTTTTGTTTAACCACCTTAATGTGGTTAAAGGAAGAAATAACACCCCCATCTCTGAGCCCCCAGAGGCTGCGGACGGCAGTGTGCAACGCTCAGCCTCACCACTCTCGTCCCCCTCTGTCGCCAGACCCCTGTCAGAGCAGGCCACCGCAGAACGCTTGTCCTTCCCTGGCCTTCTCTGTCAGGACGCGGTATATGACCGTGCCCCCACACCGGGACGCTACACCTCCCACGTCTGGGCCGGTCATTCCGCCTCGCTGCCCCATCGTGGGTACGTCTGTGGTTCGCATGACCCCGCTGGTTCAATTTTTGGGAGCCTGGCTAGAGCTTCTCAATCTGTCCCGCTGGCTCGCGAGAACCATCAGGCTCGGCTATGCGATTCAGTTCGCACTGTCTCCTCCCTGCTTCCGGGGAGTTCGCTATACCATCTCTCCATTCTTCCTCGACACAGACTGTTTCTACGGTTTGCTTTCGAGGCGCAGACATACCAGTACACGATCCTCCCATTCGGGTTAGCCCCGTCCCCTCGCGTCTTCACGAAGGTCGTCGAGGCAGCCCTTGTGCCACTCCGGCAACACAGGGTTTGCATCCTGAACTATCTCGACGACTGGCTGATTCTAGTTCACTCTCAAGACCAGGTTTGCGAACACATGGACCTGGTGTTCCGGCACTTCGCCCGTTTGGGCCTTCGGGTCAACTGGGAAAAGAGCAAACTCTCCCCCGTGCAGAGGATCTCTTTTCTCGACTCGGTCGCCATGTACGCACAGCTTATGAGCGAACGTGCACAGCCTCTGCTGAATTGTCTGAGTCAACTCGAGGGCAAGAATGCGGTTCCACTGAAGTTATTTCAGAGGCTCCTGGGGCATATGGCATCTGCCGCAGCAAACACACCGCTCTGACTGCTTCATATGAGACCGCTTCAGCACTGGCTTCTCAATCGAGTCCATGGGCATGGCAACAGGGCAATCAAGATGATTCTCGATCTTGGAGGTGAAGATGCTGGATGTGTAGGTCCTGGGCTGGTGTGGTTACACGTGGTCTGCAGTTGTGAGGCCGGTTGGATGTACTGCCAAATTCTCTGGAACGCCTTTGGAGACAGCTTATGGTAGAGAAATGAACATTCAATTCACGGGCAACAGCTCTGTTGGACATTCCTGCAGTCAGCGTGCCAATTGCACGCTCCCTCAAAACTTGCTACATCTGTGGCATTGTGCTGTGTGATAAAACTGCACATTTTAGAGTGGCCTTTTATTGTGGCCAGCCTAAGGCACACATGTGCAATAATCATGCTGTTTAATCAGCATCTTGATATGCCACACCTGAGGTGGATGCAAAGGAGAAGTGCTCACTAACACAGATTTAGACAGATTTGTGAACAATATTTGAGAGAAATAGGCATTTTGTGTACATAGAAAAAGTCTTAGATCTTTGAGTTCAGCTCATGAAAAATGGGGGCAAAAACAAAAGTGTTGCGTTTTGTTCAGTGTATGTATATTGTCACTCAGATTTATACTCTGCATTCTACCCTAGATAAAATCCCTGTTGAACAGTGAACACTAGAATTGCCATTTTATAAATTGCCATTAGAGGTCAGACAAGTTCATTTGTAACTACAGGAGGACAATTTTTTTAGTTCAATTACAGACAAGCACAACGAAAAACGTACAAGACAAATACAAGGCATTGTGTTACAGATCAGAGTATGTAAAACAAAGAATAACAACAACTAAAATGTAAAAAAATGGGATAAAAGGTGCTATATAATATTAGGGCAGTTACATGATTTTGAAAAGCTTTAAAATTTGTATTGTTTTTATAAGCTTTTTGTTTTGTGATCTCATGTTTGAAAGAATTTCAAAGTATATTATGAGATCACTATTATAAAAGGTAATATATGAGGTTTCTTTTGAGTTTGAGTTTTTTTATGAATATAAAACTTTGCCAAAATAATTAAAATATTAATATAATTTTGTTTTTCAGAAAAATATGGGTTTTGAAAACAAAGAAAAATTTCATGAGGTTCAAAATTAAGAGTTCTATTTAGAGGACAACTGCCACCAAAAAATCTCAAAAATAATAAACCACTCTGAAAAAAGATCACTATTCCAAAGTCAATGTTCATGGAGCGATTAGACACTTCACAAAATTTTCATGTGTTTTAAAGAATTAAAACAACACCTCTGTGATCCAGAATCAACAAAAAACTTTACTGTGTTCCACAGAGCTGGAAACTACAGTGGTTGCCATGAATCCACTTTCATCCAAGGCCAACACAGATGCATAACCTGGAGTCAAGAGCTCAGTCTTGGACACTGAGCAATGGAAAAAGCAGTGTGATCTGATGATTCAGATCAGATCTCATCCTATTTCATACTATATGTATGTTCTGGGAAAATCAGAAGAGGCCTTCAGTTGACATCTACTATGCTTGTCCTACAGCATTTAAACCTTTAGGGCAACATTTGGAGCACAGGGTGCAGAACATATGTCCAGGTTGCACTCTGGTCCTGGTTGCACTCTGAACATCAAGTAGTGACACAATCCAACATCAAATTTTCATGCCACTCAAATGCCGCTGTCATTAAGGTTAGGGTTAGTAGAATAATTGACATGTAGTTGCATACTTAGTAGAAATAACGTATTACCCTTTTATGTACAAAAAAACATCTTGCATTAAAGGTATAATCTCAAAAGCATTTTCACTAGACCCTACTATATTTTACAAACCAAAAAGATTGCAACAAGAGATTACAAACATGTCATAATTTTATTAATTTGCACAATAAACAATTTGTGCCTTTGACATCATCGTTTTTCTGGTCTCCGCTTACTGGTTTTTGACTATTGAGTGGTCTTAGGTAGTCTGTAGACACCAGTGGACACAATAAGCTGGTGGGCTCTGACTTTCTTCTGCAGGAAGGCCTGCAGCTCATTCACATCCATCTCAGTGACTCCAGGCCCGGCAGCCACAAACATTCGAAGCATGGAGTGGATCCTCTCCAAAGTCATGCTCTCCAGGTTAGTCAGCATGGCCTGAATGTAGGCCCAGAACAGCTGAGAAACAAAAAGGGAAAATAGTTTATCATTAACTTTGTATTACATGCAAGTAAGGCCCTGAGCAGTATTACATTATTGCGTTATGACGGTGACACTTTACAATAAGGTTTGTTAGTTAACATTAGTTAACTACATAAGTTAAAGGTAGGGTAGGTAATCCTGTTCAGAAACATTTTTTTTTATACTGGGTGAAATGGTCCTTCCATTCTGATAGTAGTCAATACATTATGTGTTCAGAAAAAGGAATGGAAAAAATCTGACCTCTGTAGCAGCTGTAGGACAGTAAAAACTCTGACCAATCACTGCCATTCGGTGCGAATGTAAAGAACCAATCAGATGCCTTCATGTCTCGTGCCCGAGCACCACTGCGTGCACAGCCCTGCGTGCACTCATCATCACATGTCACCGTTCCCGGAAATATTCAGCTCACTACACCGAGTAAGCAGGAGTTTGCGGCACAATGGCTGAGAAAATGCAGCAAAAAGTACCAATGCCAGCTTTGCTACTTTGCTAAACTACTTCCTCGGACCCTGCCCGCACTCTTGAACGACCTCCTCTGCTTCGTCCCCGACCCCGGAGTGGACCTGTCCTCGAACCGACGATGCGGTACTTGTCACCGGAGTGTAACGTTAACGTTAGTCCTCATCAGAGTCAACAATGTTTTCATCATGGAAACTCTTACATGCAAAACACCGTATATGTTATGACTCTTACACGAAATTCACCTTCATCACAGTTTAACTGATGGTAATGGAAAAACGTGTATCAATGCAACCTAGCTTTGCCTTATAAATATAGCTCGTTACCTATAGCCTAAATATAGCTCGTTACCGAATCAAACAAAATATATTTTAAACTTTACCAGTATCGATATGCTAGCTTGATAGTGAGTAGTAAAAGCCATCATATTTGTTTATATTCATAGGGATAAAGTTAGGTATTTTATTACATGTGATTCTGACATGATGTCACTGCATGCACTGCGCTCCTTCCTCTCCGCTCGTCTCAGGTAAATAATAAATGCGTCTTCAGCTGAGCCTGAGCGTTTGGCGTCGCGCGTTCATGTGTTTTGGGGGCGTGGCTTTGGAAGGAGCCCAGAAGGGAGGGGGTGGAGTGAATGGAAATAATGACCTGTGTTTACAACAGTCGTGAGAGGTCTACAGACACTCGATTTTTATACTTTCTTTTTCAGAGTACTTACATTTTAATTATGTATTGGTATATAAAGACAGTTTTTTTTTCTGAACAGGATTACCTACCCTAGCTTTAATATGAACTAATAATGAACTGCACGCATACAGCATTTATTAATCTTTGTTAATGTTAATTTCAACATTTACTAATACTTTATTAAAATCTTGTTAACATTAGTTAATGCACTGTGAACTAACAGCTGTATTTTTATTAACTAACGTTAACAAAGATTAACAAATACAGTAATACATGGATTGCTAATGGTTGGTTCATGTTAGTTAATACATTATCTAATGTTAACTAATGAACCTTATTGTAAAGTGTTACCATTATGACAAGTGTTGGAATTGTATAACTAACCTGTAGTTTCTCTTCTCTCTGTTCAGACTGTGTTGCAGTGTTGGAGTCTCCCTCCTCATCACTGTCTATGAGCATGACACTTCTGTCAGATCTCTCTCTGCAAGAGCTTGTCTCCTGGACAGTATATCGACCTCCGGCTTCCTCCCGCAGCACACCCTGCTGCTGCCACAGCGCCAACTTCCTGCGCACCATCTCTTGAGGTACGCCCAGGACGCCACTCAGCTCTTCCAATGTCCATGTGCCTAATAAAGAAAAACAATCAAGATTATGTCACTTATTGGCGCACTAGGTAGTGCGTATGCTCAGCATTTCAGCACTTCCAGTTCCATTGTCCCGAAGTCGGTGGGAAGTTAAATGGCTGAAATAAGGTCTGTGATTGACACAAGCTCAAGATATTTTCAAATTTAATTCTACAACATAAAATACATCAGTAATAGCTACTTGTGATTTTTCCTTGTCTTAAAAAAAGCCATTTGCTAACAAGTGGCTAAATGTGACAACAGATGTTGTGCACATTAAACGTCATCACACCGAACAGGAAAACTGCTAAATATGCTCACTAGTCCATTTTCAAGTCAAGTCACCTTTATTTATGTAGCGTTTTATACAAGACGGATTGTTTCAAAGCAGCTTTACAGTGATGACAGTAAAATTATGCATTACGGCTGTTGTTCAGCTGAAGTCAGTTCAGTGTGATTATAAAAACAGCCTCGTTGTGTTTATAATCACGCTCTTGCAAACTATTCTAACTCAAACTTTCAGGGAAATTTTCTTTTTCTTTTTATAAAGACTGAAAGAGTTCTCGATAGCTAAGGGATGGTTACGCTAAAGTCATATGACTGTGTGTGGTCATACAGATATAATACGGATGAACAAATGATAAAGCTCGGGTTGCTGAATATTCGATCCCTTGCTTCAAAAGCACTTATTGTTAATGATATGATTACAGATCATAACCTACTGTAGATGTGCTGTGTTTGACAGAAACCTGGCTAAAACCAGACGCTTACATTACTTTAAATGAGTCCACCCCCCAAGATTACTGTTATAAACACGAGCCTCGTCTGAAAGGCAAAGGGGGAGGTGTTGCTGTAATTTACAATAATATCTTCAGAATTACTGAGAAGTCTTGTTTTAAATATTATTATTTTGAAGTGTTGGTGCTTAATGTAACACAATCTAGTGTAAATGATAAATCACGTTTGAGATTTGTGCTGGCTACTGTATACAGGCCACCAGGGCACCATACAGACTTCATCAAAGAATTTGCTGACTTTCTATCAGAGTTAGTATTGGCTGCAGATAAAGTCCTAATTGTTGGTGATTTTAATATACATGTAGATAATGAAAAAGATGCATTGGGATTGGCATTTAAAGACATTCTGAACTCTATTGGAGTTAGACAACATGTGTGAGGACGTACTCATTGTCGTAATCATACTCTAGATCTAATATTATCACATGGAATCAATATTGATGCCGTTGAAATTCTACAGCAGAGCGATGACATCTCAGATCATTATCTAGTCTTGTCTCTCCATTTAGCCAAGGCTGCAAAGTCGACTCCGTGTTACAAATATGTTAGACCTATCACTTCTGCCACTAAATATTGTTTTATTAATAATATTCCTGATCAGTTTCATCTCCTCAACATCCCAGATAGCTTAGAATAACTCAATTTTGCGACAGAAAAGTTTGACACTCTCTTTTCCAGCACCATAGACAAAGTTGCTCCTTTGTGCTTAAAGACCATTAAAGAAAATAGTCCAACGGCATGGTACAACGAGCACACTCAGGCCCTTAAGAGAGAAACCAGAAAATTGGAGCGCAACTGGAAGAAATTTCACATTTCATGGAAAGAGAGCACGATTGCATACAGATAGGCCTTAAAAGCTGCAAGATCTGCTTATTTTTCAACCCTATTAGAAGAAAATAAACAAAACCCAAGGTATTTATTTGAAACAGTGGCTAAATAAATCTTCAACCCCAGACGTTTCCAAGCAGCACAGCAGTAATGACTTTATGAACTTCTATTAACAAGATTGATAATATCAGGGAGAAATGTATAACTATGCAACCGTCTACTACAGTCTTGCATCAGGCAGTGCATTGTAGTCTCCTTGGGGGAAAATTTAATTCATTTATTGCTATAGGAGAGGAAGAATTTACAAACTCGTTAAATCATCTAAAAAAAAAACAACATGTATGTTAGACCCTATACCGACTAAGCTATTGAAAGAGATGCTTCCAGAGTTCATAGATCCTAATATCATTAATTCATCTTTGTCATTAGGGTATGTACCAAAAACCTTTAAGCTGGCTATGATTAAACCGCTTGTTAAAAAAACGCAACTTGATCCTACAGAATTAGTCAATTACAGGCCGATCTCGAATCTACCTTTTCTGTCAAAGATACTAGAAAAGGCAGTGTCTTCACAACTATGTTCCTTTTTACTATGATACTCAGCTCTATATTTCTTCACGCCCTGACGAAACTTACTAATTCACAAAATTAACGGAATGCATAGCTGATGTAAAAAATTGGATAACTAGTAATTTCCTACTACTTAATTCTGGAAAAACAGATTTCTAATTATTGGACAAAAAACTTCCTCACGTAATAACCTAGAATACTGTCTAACACTTGATGGCTGCTACTTGTCAAGTCTTCATCGTCGGTTAGGAACCTGGATGTGCTCTTTGATACCAATCTTTCATTTGAAAGTCACGTGTCTAGTATCTGTAAAACCGCTTTTTTCCATCTTAAAAATATATCTAAATTACGTCATATGCTCTCATTGACAAATGTGGAACAATTAGTTCATGCGTCCATGACATCAAGGCTACACTATTGTAATGCTCTTATGGGTGGTTGCCCTGCATGCTTAATAAACAAACTACAGCTTACCAGAACTAGGAAGTATGACCATATTAGCCCCATTCTGTCAACACTGCATTGGCTCCCTATTAAACATTGTATACATTTTTAAATATTGCTGATTACTTACAAAGCACTAAATGGTTTAGCTCCACAGTACTTGAGCGAGCTCTTAACGCATTATAGTCCTTCACGTCTATTGCGATCTCAAAATTCCGGCCAGCTGATAATACCTAGAACATCAAAATTGACTGCTGGCGGTAGATCCTTCTCCTATTTAGCACCCTATGTCAGTTCAAATTTAGACTAAAAACACATCTCTTTGACCTAGCATACACATAACACATTATAGACTTCTATAATTCAATGTTAGGCTGCATAGATTAGGTCAGATGGAACTGGGAACACTCCCCATAAATCCTGATGTACTTGTTACATCATAAGAAGAATGGTGTCTATGCTAATATTAGTCTCTCTGTTTATCCTGAGGTTTACCGCAGTCCGCCGTATCCAGATCTGATGAAGGACCTGCGCCTGGACACGACAACAACGCAGTCCTGAAGTGTCAACTAGTCTCTCCCCTGTGAAGGCCTCCTTCCCTTTGTCTTTACCTCTGTACAGATAAAACGTTGCCGGGATAATTCCGGTTCACGTGGCTACGTGGAAGCGATAAAAATTCTGTATTATGAATTTTAAGCCCAGACAAGTAGTTTGTTGATGGTTGGTTTGTAAAGAAGGACTACACGCCTGCGCACATACAGTATATATTCAAACGCGCATACCTATAGACTAAACACGTAATGTGCATGTGCACGCCGTCAGCGTTCTCACAGGTTCACGTTTTTGAAGAACTTAACTTAACTGAACTTAAGGGTTTTCTGTTAGAACAGTGTCGTGTTAGCGGCCCCTAAGTTAATAACTAATGACCGCTGCGACGGAAATGAATCAAACAAAACTAACTTTTGCTGGACAATAACTTTATTATAGAGCTGCTATAAAGCCAAAACAATCTCTGTTACTTTAATTTCCTATTATCACTGTAAAGCTGAGTGTTTTTTTAAAGTTGTTAAAAGCGCAATATAAATGAAGGTGACTTGACTTGACTTGTGGTGTTTGTTTATAGCTAAGTCTAGCTTTTTACTGTTCCATTTACACATGACCATATATACGTGTCCCTGCAAAATTTCCATCCGATCTTCAATTCCTGCGCTATATGCAAAGTTAACTTCACATCAACACAAGCAACAGGTATGAGCTGCATTTTATTTGTGATCAGCTAATTTCAAGATCAAAGACCACATTAGGAGAGAGAGTGGCATCAGCACCGGTGAGATAATGTAGTCTCACTACTACAACCCGTCTCCATACTGGCGTGATGACTCCGATCTTCAACCAGATAGAACTGGATAAATATTCTGAATGGTCTGATCCAACCTGACTTCTGACCTGTAATGCTGCCTGAATCATAAACACACTGTTCGTTCGTTGGCCAGAGGAGAGCTGTCATATCTGGCTACCGGGAGACGGTACCCTATGTACGCTCTCACACATTTATTTTTTTACCATTTCAGGAGGAGTAAAATATAATTACATATTATATTGTATCGCCTCGGACGTATCGCCTGCGATAATTAATGCGATGTGGCTCAGTTTGTCAGTTAACTACGGCTCTTTGTAGTGAATGCCGCTCCATCTGAAAGCAGGTGATGGCGATTTACTACTAATCAAGGAACCGGCTTTACTGACAAGATGCGCCTAACAATGTCATGCGATATTATCGCCCAGCCCTAGTAAACAGGCCCTGTATTATTCTTCACCCAAAATGAAATGCTTTTTACTTCATGTAGAAAACCGTAGCCATTTTTACAAAAGTTCTTTTGTGTTCCACAAAAAAATCCTATACAGGTTTGGAATGACATAAGGGTGAAGAAATAATTTTTGGGTAAACTATTTTTCCACACCTTTGTCCTGGAAGTGTAAAATAATGGCAGCATGGATAGGAGACACTGTGAGGTTTGCGATGGTTCTGTCTTCCAGCTCCACATCCAGCGTAACAGAACCCAGGTGAGGCTTCCACCTCAGAGTCCTCATGGCCTGCACAACAAAAAAAAAGAAAGAAAAAAATATATGGCTTAATATATTTCTATATTACACTGGAATCATAAAGACAAATCAGGTGAGAAATCCTGTATAATCATGACGAACTAAAGAATCTAATCATACTCTTGGTACTGTGTTTGGTGAACACTTTGGGCCTTATCATATATTTGGCGCAATGCTGCGCCAGGCGCGACACAAGTGTTTTTTGCTAGTTTCAGCCCGGCGCAGTTATCATTTTCACGTCCTGTGCCACGTTGTTTAAATAGCAAATGCATTTGCGCCCATTTGTGCGCCCATGGGCGTGCTGGTCTAAAAACGAGGCGTGTTCAGGCGCATTGTTGGTGTGTTGCTATTTTGAGGTAACTGAAATAGACTGCGCCATTGACCAACAAAAACCTGGTTTGTATTCAATGGCGCAGTATTATTATTTTTTTGTTATTTAAAGGGAGCATTAGTAATATGCGTCTATAGGCAGGTGCACAACTAGCATGGCCATACGTCCGGATTTTGGCCGGACAGTCCGGATTTTAAGCCCCCTGTCCGGTGTCCGGCGCAACCTCAAGCCGGACACTCATTTGTCCTTCTTTTTGGAGTTGCACTGAATCGGCAAAAAAAAAAAAAAAAAACAGCTGTAGAATCTTTATTGGGACGCAGCAGCATAGCGTCTAATGCCGTAAGATCTCTGGTCAAACAAATGATTGGCTGAAAGCGGTGTCAAATAAATATCTGATATATCATTGGTTAAAAACGTAAACAAGCCTCCACGACGTGGAGTCCACGTGCTGGCTACGTCATATCATAACGTTAACATGCCAAAACGTCAGACCTGATTTAATCCAGAATGGACAACAGAGTGCGAATTTGGCCATGATGACCCTAGAGGTGCTGTTGTCGCCTGAGCTGCTGCAGAGGGTGAACTTCTTTGTTAAGAACTGAAATGTGTATTCATTTATTTTTTGCATTCATTATTATTATTTTATTATTATTTGTTTATTTATGTATTTCTGTTATTTCCAGAAGTCCAGACATGTTGTTTTCTGGCACTGTGCACTTTTCAAGACAGGTTAATCTCAGTGGTCAGTTTTTGAAACCGACATCACAATGTCTTGAATAAATACAAATACTGTGAACAAACACTTTTTTGCCTCTTCTGTTACACATAGGTCTACATCAAGATATAACATAGATCAAATTGTCTGGCAATGAATAGACTATTTCAGAATCACTGTATCATGATACCATCGATATGATGGACAAAATTGTATTGTAGTTGCGACTGCGAGTACACCAGAGTCCTATGCAATTATTCTTGCCTCACTAAATGCCACAAAGTGTCCTCCTTTTTGGTGTTATGGAAATGGCCACCCTATGCACAACGCGCGTACACTCTGATTATTACACACACAGGGACACACAGCAGCACACAAACATGCCAAATATTAAAAGATTATTTTTGTGTACATAAATATATGGTGGAATCTGGCTTGTCTCGTAGATGGTCTGCTTGGGCACTTTCACCTCGCGCACGAGCAAATCCGTTTCCTTGCTAGAGAAGCGTTCAGTCTTTACGCTTGCAAATTCCGCCATGTAAATAGCAATCCGCCATGGCGTGAGTGCAACTGGCTTTTAAAGAGAATAGGAGATGAGACTCTGATTTGTCTATTGCACGTTACGCCCAAAACACCCCCATTATTCATTAAGAGAATAGGGACCAACCCTTTTAGACCATGCGCCAGGTGCACCGACCATTTTTCCAGTCGTTAACTAGCAAAAGTGGATTCGGACACGCCCCAAAGTGCACTTTAGACCATGCGCTTAGATCGTTAAAATGGGGCCCTTGATGTCCAATGTAAAATCTAGGTCCTAAAATAAAACCAATTGAGAACCACTAGACTGGAGTACCTTGAGTTTCTCAAAGCGGTGTGTGTAGTCCTCCATGGCTTTAGAAGCAACTGCAGGCAGTTCCAACTTCTCCTCCTTCAGCTGGGGCCAGAACTCAGATGAGATGATCATGGCAGACAGCAGTAATGTAGACTGCTCCTCTAAAGGAAGACGACTCTCCTCATCTCGGATATTAGTGTTGATGCGCCGAGAGTCTGCTACATCCTGTAGAGGAAGACAGACAAGTTCAATATAAATAGCACACATAATGGAAGTAAATCCCATTGAGGTCGCATATCATGATAACAAGATGACGGATAACCAAGAGCAGTGAATTTGCGGATCAGAGCTGAGAAGCGAGCGGAGTGGAAAGCATACCTTTAGCATCACCTCGCAGTAATGCATGTGGGACTCGCCAAACCTCAGTTTCAGCAGCTCAACGTTGCGAATCTCTCTATAAACAAAAACACAGAGAGAATTTACAGTCGTACTGTGACGTACTGTATCTGAGTGAAACAGCCTTTTAAAAATAATTATGTGCGTGGATAAATCATTTATAATAAATGCTGCAATATTGCATAAAAAATAAGATTAGTCAATTTTGATTTAAGTACACAAGTACTGTACATATTAAAAACACGGCACATTCCATTCTCTTTTGCTTTAAACCGTTGTCATGGGAATTTACAATTTTCCTTGATCCTTTGCAGTAGTTCATTATACTATGAAAACATAAAATAACTTTAAGAACTCAAAAGGTCCTCCCCCATCAGAAAAATAGCATTATTACTAGGTTGAAACTAGGGTTGTAAAAATGAATCTGTTCCCTAATTATGCAGTTTTCCCACAGTTGAATACATTTACATTTATGGAGATTATTTTATACAAAGTGACAAGTAGTGCATTTAAGGTATACATTTTTAACAGACCATGTCCTTTCCTTGGGAATTTGAACACATGCATTCATGGCCACCCACATTTATATGTCTACAACACCTACTTTTCTTCCTCATTTAAATTAAGTTAAATTACCAAACTTTTAAATATTTATATATATATATATATATATATATATATATATATATATATATATATATATATATATATATATTTAAAAGTTTGGTAATTTAACTTAATTTAAATGAGGAAGAAAAGTTTATATACTTCTATATATAGAAGAAAAATAATATATATATATATAAACAGTCTATAAAAAGAGAGCCTATCAAAAGTCTAGACAGCCTAACAAAAGTAAAAAAAAAAAAAGAATGCTGGCCTTTATTCAATGATTTCAAAATAATATTTGAAATATATTCCATTTATATTTTAATTTAATTTATATGTACATTATGTATTGTATTTATTAAATTTATGTGGATAAGATTGTTTGTAATGTTGTGAATTCTTGTAAAGCACATTGTAAAGCTTTGCAAATATGTAGTTATTGAAGGATGGTGCAGTGTAAACTATTCTGAACCTACAAACAAACCAGCAGTCTGTGAGCAAGCATTTATATTATTTCGCAAGCAAGTATTCACTGAACAACTTAATACAATTTTGATTTTCATGGCTGCAACACTTTCCACATAAATTGGCACAGAGGTTTAACACTGTGTCACATCACCTTTCCTTTTAATTACACTTTTTAATAGTTTGGGAATTGAGGATACTAATTGTTGCAGTTTTGCAAGTGGATCTTTGTCCAGTCTCGCCTGATACAAGACCGCTGCTCAACAGTGTGTGGTCGTCGTTGTCTGATTCTCCTTTTCATGATTGGCCATACATTTTAAGTAGGAGACAGATCTGGACTGAAGGCAGGGAGTCAAGCACATCCCTTCTACGGTGTAAAGTGTCTAAGAAATCACTCTGTTGTAACACATGCTAAATGAGGCCTGGCATTGTCTTGCTTCCCAAAAAAGTCATCCTGATGCCATTAAATGTACAATCCCAATATATGCCTCCACATCAATGGTCCCTTCACACACATGCAAGTCACCCATTCCGTTTGCACTGATGCACCCTATTCCATGACAGATATTTGCTTTTGCACCCATCGCTGATGAAAGTCTGGATGGTCCCTTTTGTCTTTGGGACAGATAACTCAATGTCCGTTTTCCCCAAAAACAAGCTGAAATGTGGACTCGTCTGACTGCAGCACATCCACTGTGTTTTGGACCCTATGAGATGAGCTCAGGCCCAGAGAACTCGCCGGCATCTCTGTATTGAACAGATGTATAGATTTCTCCTTGCGTAACAGAGATTCAAGTGGCATTTCTTGATGCAGAAGTAGACTGTTAAGAGACAACGGTTTTCCAAAATACTCCTGAGGCCACTGGCTATGTTTAACAGAGTAGCATGACGGTTTCTCATGTAATGCCGTCTGAGGGCTTAAAGGTCACGCATATTCAACAGAGGTTTACTGCCTTGCCCAACATAGACTGAGATTTTACTGGATTCCCTGAATATTTTCACAATATTATGTCTGGCAGAAGGTGAAATACCTAAATACTTTGCAATCTTGCATTGAGAAATGTGATTTTTTGAATTGTTTGACAATTCTCTCATGATATTTGGCACAAAGTGATGAGCCATGACCCATCGTTGCTTGCAAAGGCTGAGATGCTCCTTTTACCCTCAAATACAATACTATCCACTATTACCAATTCACAAACTTATTGTGGACTGTTTCAAAAGAGTTTAACTTGGATATACTGTAAGCTTTTCACTTTAATTGTGCCTCAGTCCCAACTTTTTAGGAGTGTGTTGCATCCATCAAAATTTTTATTTGTTTATATTTAAAAAAATACAATTAAGTTGTTCAGAGAAAACTTTGGAAAACTTTTCTTTGTGCTTTTGTCAGTTAAATAAAGTTGAAAGAGAATGAACAAATCACAGATTCTTGATTTTATTGCATTTTACATAATGTCCCAAATTTTCTGCTTTAACTAAACCAAACCAAATTAAGCTAGTTCAGGAGCATTAAGTAAAGGATTATAGTGGAAAGTGGAAACAGAGTATTATATTGGTGGGTTACCTGACTGTGTTGTAGTTGAGCTGATGAAGAAGTCGGTCGGCCAGTACAGTCTTGTACTCATTAATGAAGATCTCTTTACTGCCGTAAATGCTGACTAGCAGACTAATAATGTCAGAAGAACGCCGTTTAGAGCCAGTTTTATCTACAGAAAAACAGAGAAGAGAGAGAGCTGAAATGTGGACTGCCTTCCCATATTTCTGTGAATGCAATTTGTATCGACTTTTCTACACACAGGCCAATGACTGGTGAATTTGAGAAAAAAATATACCACCATTAATATATTATCCTTGCCATGAAACTGCATTTAGCATTACATACTTTAGTTTAGATATTAATATTGTTAAAGTCCCCATGTGGTACAAAAAAAAATCAAGCTTTTAATATTGTTTATATGTCTATGTGGTGTTTTTTAACATGCTTAAGACAAACCATGTGCAAACTCATAAGTCAACACCATTGCTGAGTATTTTCACTTTAAACCTGCAGTGAACCAAAGACAGTCTCAAAAACGCGGTTTGAAATCGCTGGTGTTTCTGACGTCACAAACTACCTTGTAACCAATCACGTCAACGTGTGATCGTCAACGAGTGGATCTCTGAGCTGGTGTGAATTAGTGGAGACGGCGCTAATTTGCATATTCAAAGAACCGCATATACTTAATGAGGCAAGGGTGTAGTTATCCAATGGTGAATTACATTCAAGCTATTTTAAGACATGAAGAATTTTTTTTCAAGGAAAAAAAATTTAAATATATCATTTTGGTGTTCAAAGATGAGTTTTAAGGGATAAAATTGAGGGCTTTAATAAAATTAATAGTAATTATATATTAATGTATGCTTTTACTCAGAAAAGAATCCTGAAAAAAAAAAAAAAAAAAAGCTGTTTTAAAACATTTACAATAGTAAAAAAAAAAAATGTCTAGAGAACCAAATCAGCATATTAGAATGCTTTCTGAAGGATCATGTAAATTCAGCTTTGCCCATAACAGGAATAAATTACATTTCAAAATATATTAAAATTAAAAAATTTTAAATGTAAATATATGGCGTACAGTTTATATGCCAGTTGTTACTTTCATTTGGGGCTTGAAGTATTCATGTTGGTGTGTGTTAGTGGTTAACACTAACCTGTGAGAGCATCGGTAGGATCTGGAGTCCAGTCCTCTGGATCACTTCCCTCATCTTCACTATCCTGTGTCTCCAAGGTAACAGGGTCAGCTCGAGAAAGCTCATTGGCAAGATCAGAACAACCCTCCGCGTCACCTGTCAGACTGCCCACTATCTGGCGCACAGTGTCCTCACGGGTTCTGTAATTTCCAACATTACAATAAAAGACTAACCACTTCAGTATTGGAACTGGTTTACAAAAAAGCACAACTTCCTTGAGATAGACGACACCAGTGCAGTTGACAAACCTGAGATACTTGCGAATGGGTTGGCAGGCCACTTGCAAGATGACCATGGAGGGGTCGAGCTCTCTTAGAGCTTTGATGGCTGAGATGTAAACAGTGATAATGTCAGATGTATGGACTCCTGAAGTGGGAAAAAAAAGGTAAAAGCATGGTTAATGTCAGAACATTTTTACACGAGTTTAGTATTCCGCGAGTGTGAAAATGGCCTGAATCACCGACCTGGATGCAGCAGTCGTGTTTCAAAGGCTGATTTGAGAGAGGCCAGAAGCTGCTGTCTCTGATTGGTCCTTTCCAGACAGAACTTAAGATCCTCAATGGCGGGAATAGACTCTGGAAAATCTGCAACAATTAAGCAGAGAAAAAAACAAATGAAATGAAAACAACTAGGCTAAGATTACATGCAGTATATACGATTTCCTAGCGCTCGTTTGCAGGGTCCGCTTCATCTGAATTATCCGCACACACACATTGGATTTGACACAGGTTTTACGCCGGATGCCCTTCCTGTCTATCACACTCACACACACTCTTACGGCCAATTTGACATGTCTAATCCACCTAACCTGCATGTCTTTGGACTGTGTGGGAGAAAACGGAGCACCCGTAAGAAACTCATGCTGACACAGGAAGAATATGCAAACTCCACAAAGAAAAGACTAAGGCGGGACCTTTTTGCTGTGAGGGGACAATGCTACCCACTGAGACCCGACTACAAGCCATAACATAACAAGCAGTATACTACACAAATGGAGTTTCTTTCTCACCTCGTATGATGCTGAAGAGTTCTTCGATCCTCATGTTTACGTAGATACGGCAGAAAAACTGGTGCATGTGACAGTGCCAGCGCTGGAGGAGAGCATTGATTGGCTGACCCGTCTTGCCATCTGTGGTTGTGGCATCGTTGCCCACCTCTTCCACCTTACTGGCAAACACCCTGCTCAGCCATCCTAAAACCTGCCCCAACCACTGGAAACACAGTGATTAATTAGGCACTTTAACCTTGAATATTAAAATATAAAAAGAGAGCTTGTGTTCACAAATGAAGCAAAAAATGACAAAGAACATTTAATCAATTTCAGTTATGATTTTGGTAACACTTTACATTCATGTTCTGCAGGTGCATACTATGTAACTACAATAGTTAAAATAACTGGGTAACTAGTCAACTACTCAAGGTAACTTGCCTTGAACATGACTTTAACCTATGTACAGTAGTCAACATTTGAAGTGGATCAAAAAAGTTCATCAAAGTTGTCCTACGGGTATTGTTCAAAATTCATGTATACCTTTGATGAAAGGTTTTGATCCACTTCAAATGTTGACTAGTGTAGTTACCTTATATTACTCAGTACTTTGTTAGTAAAGTACACATACAGTTGTGGTCAAAGTTTACATGCACCTTGCAGAATTTGCAAAATGTTAATTATTTTAACACAAAAAGAGGGATGTAAATGCATGTTATTTATTTTTTTATTTTTTTATTGAGAACTGTCCTGAATAAGATATTTTATAAAAAAAATATGTTTACATATGGTCCACAAGATGACCCCATTAAAAAGTTTACATACGCTTGATTCTTAATACGGTGTGTGGTCACCTGGATGATCCACAACTGTTTGTCCTGAACAGTTAAACTGCCCACTGTTTTTCAGAAAAATCCTCCAGGTCCTGCAAATTCTTTGGTTTTCCAACATCTTTTACCCTGCATATTTGAACCCTTTCCAGCAGTGACTGTATGATTTTGAGATCCATCTGATGCCCAAGAAGGAAACACGATGCATTAAGAGCCGGGCAGGGGGTGAAAACTTTTTCAATTTGAAAATAAGGATAAATGTTATCTATTTTGTCTTCTGGGAAGCATCCAAGTATCTTCTGTAGCTTCTGAAGGGTAGAACTAAATAAAAAATATATAATCTTTAAACAAAATAAATTTTTCATCCTATTCAAAAGTTTTCACCACCGGTTAATGCCATCAGAAAACAAAAAACTGTCATCTAGGTGGATCATCTAGGTTAAGACACACAGTATTAGGAATCAAGCGTATGCAAACTTTTGAAAGGGGTCAAACTTTTTAAAACTATTATTTTGTCTTGTGGACTATATGTAATTATTTTTTATGTAAATATCTTATTCAGGACGGTACTAAATAAAAAATAAAGCATTTTTTATGATCCCTCTTATTATGGAAAAATATTTAACTTTTTAGAGATTCTGCAAGGTATATGTAAACTTTTAACAACAACTGTACTTTAAAATAAAGTGCACCTATGATTTTTATGATGTATTGTTTTTTTTAACCAATTGACCATTTTGAATAGAATATGTCTCTAATTTTTGTGATGGAATAATGAAGCTGAATATTATTTACTTATTAAATCTAGACAACAACCACCTTTTATTATTAGTGGTATTTGTTAAATGTGTTGTATTTGCATGACTACTACTGTTCATACTTAAGGTCATGTAGCTGCTGAAAGGGATAGTTCACTTTGAAATAAAATTTTGGTATGTTTTAGCTTACCTCAAGGGCATCCAAGATGTAGGTGTCTTCTTGACGGTCAAAACGGTCAAACCATTCTTGTCTGTCAGTCATATAATGCAGGTCTATGGTCACCACCTCAAACAGCATGCACAGAGAAGTCCAAATTAAACAATTCCCCATTGTAAGTACACACTGATGGCCTAAGACACGAAACGAGCGGTTTGTGTGAGAAAACTAACAGTATTTATATCGTTTTTACCTCTTGTACACATTCCAGAACGCGCGCACACGTCACACACCAGGAAGAGCGCACGCCCTCAGATCACTTGGACGTGGTTGTGTAGAGATAAAAACGATATAAATACTGTTCGTTTTCTCACACAAACCACTCGTTTCGTGTCTTAGAACATCAATGTGTACTTACAATGGGGAATTGTTTAATTTGGACTTCTCTGTGCACACTCTTTGAGGTGGTGACCACAGACCTGGATTACGACTGACAGACAAGAACGGTTTGACTTAAAAATATCAAAATTGAAACTACTGCGGAAACAAAGACACCTACATCTTGAATGCCCTTGAGGTAAACCAAAATTTAATTTCAAAGTGAACTATCCCTTGAACATCCCCAAACCCTCAATATTAAACTTTAGTTTATAATCCGCATTGTGGTTGAAGAGATCGGCTTTGAGGCAGTGATTTTTGCACAAGAGAGAACCACTAACATTTTTTCTAGAAAAGGTAAAAATGTTGTGTTTTTTACTCATATTTGTTTTCATAACTTTAAAAGTTCAATAGTTTTGAGTAATGATTTCAATTAGCACATATCAGGATTTGCTCACGCTGAAGTCATGTTGGCCAAGGTTTTGTTAACTAATGCACATAATTTTAAAACTACATGGATCAAGTGACACATTTTGGATTCTTAATGGAATGTCGATACAAGTTTGAGTATCAACACGGTTAATGTTTCTGTAGATCATATAAAATAAAATGTTTTCTGCTGTGTAACTGAAATGAAAGTTGTGTACATCATTGAAGTCTGTGAGAAAAGAGCTCTCGTATTCTCCCCTGCAGCGCTGCTCCATCCTCTGCTCTATCAGCTTGTGCAGGATGCTGGTCACGGCCTCAGAGCTCACGCGTTCTAACAGCTGTAGTCTGGAGCTGAAATCACCAAACACATTTATTAAGGCGTTATCCCAGTACTCTACCTCTGCAACAAAAGTCACATTGGTATATTTGGAATTGAAGACAACCATACTACTTTTGAAGTACATATCACAGAATATGCATATTTTCTGTATGTGTGGAATAATGTAACAATGCAATGAGATCAACAAACATGACCTTCCATGACTAGTGTGATGAATAAGCCAGAATATCACCTATCTCGTTCAACATCTCCTCCTCTGCCATAAGCTATTGCCATAAGTTTCCATGGTATTTAAAAAAAAAAAAAGATTAAAAGTAATATGCATCGTCTACGTTAATACAGTAATTGTTGTTTTAACAATGTGTGAACTGACATTACTGAGTGTCACCCATTTTACAAAAAACAAATAAGAGCATGACTTGAGAGTGCACACTTTAACTGTGTGATGTAACCTATATGAATGCCCCGTATGAATTGTTGTTATAATTATATCATATATGATATAATTACATAATATCACACAAGCAAGAATGCTGTTTTTCCTGAATATGAGCATGATTGCAAATGCGATAATGATTTATACAACAATTCAATAAATAAGTTAATATTGAAAGTTAGATTTTAGACAGAATATTGTTTATAACATAGGTTTTTGCTCAATTTCACCAACAAAAATTGTTTCGAACCAAGCCACAACAGAACCGTTGTGTGACTTCAAGCAGAACACAACAGTGTTTCATTACTGAATGATTCTGCTATTTTTTTTTTTAAGTTAGGTGAGTCAAAGATTCAATTACCTATTCTAAACAAATTGGTTGAATGAAATACCAGAAAATATTGAGATATCATTTTCGTCAATATCGCAAACTCCTAATTGAAGGTTCAAAATAATCATATTTATTTCCAGATCATTCCTTTAAACATGATGCAACACAGCAATGTGCAAAATGCAATAAACTATGTAACATACAGCAGTGAATACTGCATAATGTTATATAGTGTTTTTTAAAAAATACTAGGATGTAGTAAGCATCTGTAGTTGAATCAGAATGGTACTTCTCTTCAACTCACAGTATGTGGCTGAGCTCTTGAAGCTGCTCTAGAGCTTCCTGACACCAACACAGGTGAAGGAGGGTGGCACAGCCTGGACACAAACCGCCTTCATTATGTTCCACAGTGCCCTCCTCAGCCTCCACAGCTTCCCCTGCCTGACTCATGTGCACAGAGAATGTGCGGCTATAAAACTCCAACACACGCTCCTGCAGCACAGGTGGAGGAGAGAACAGGAGAATGGCACGAACGACAGAGAAAGCTCTCTCAGTCAGACCACGGGCCCCTGGACCACACAGACCCCCGCGGCTCTCATCCTGCCATGAGCCCAGTCTCTCAAGACCACCTTGACAGAAAAAAAAGGTAGAGTATGATTAAAACAGTAGACTCAGGAAACACTGCTGGACACGTTAAAACTATTCAGATTTCACTTTATGGCATTATATCAATGGAAATGAATAACATTGTACTCCAAAATTCTCATTATTATAATGCAAAAAAACTCAGCAAATCAGCATAAAAAATAAAATCAGCATGAATTTGTCTCATATTTAGTACACAACAAACACTAACCATATATATGTAAAGGTTCAAAAGTTTTAGATCAGTAAGATTTTTTATGCTTTTAAAAGAAGCCTCTTCTGCTAACCAAGGTTGCATTTATTTGATTCAAAATACATCAAAACAGTAATATTGTGAAATATTTTTACAATAAAAAAAAAAAAACTGTTTTCTATTTGAATATACAGTACTGTGCAAAAGTCTTAGGCACGTTAGTATGTTCACACCAAAAAAAAAAAAAAACAAGTTTTAAACCTGTTATTTCTATCTTTTGCTGTAGTGTGTCAGTAGGAAATTTCAGTTTACATTTCCAAACATTCCATTTGCCATTAATTGTAATAATATAGTGAGATTGTTGCATGCATAAGGAGTCTGACAACAGCCGGTATGATCCACACAGAGATCTGATCTCACAATCATCGAGTCTGTGATTACTTAAAGAAAATGAAAAAACATACATACTAAATCCAGAAGAACTGCAGCAACGTCTTCAAGATGCTTGAAGAAACAGACCTGCAAAGCTACCTGAGAAATGATGTGCAAGTGTACCAGGAGGACCAAATGCTGTTTTAAATGCACTAAATATTGATTTGATTTAGTTAATAGAAGTGATAAATAAAATCTATTTATGATATTTTTTTGAAAGCACCCTCACTTTACAACATTTTTACACAAGTGTCTAAAACCTTTCACAGTACTGTAGTTTGCGGAAAGGTTTCTTTAAGCGTCTTGGAGACGTTGCTGTAGTTCTTCTGGATTAAGTCTGTCTCAGTTTTTTTTTTTCGGTTTCTTCATGTAATCACAGACAAACTCGATGCTGGTGAGATCAGATCTCTGCATGGAGCACCGGCTGTTGTCAGACTGCTTGTGCATACACTGGATTAGATACATACACATTGTAATCTCACTTGATTATTACAATTAATGGCAAAATGAATGTTTGGAAATGTAAACTGATATTTTCTGTTGACACACTACAGCAAAAGATATAAATAATTGTTTTAAAACATTTTTTGGGGGGTGAAAATACTAACGTGCCTAAGACCTTTGCACAGTAGTGTATTTGAAAATACAATTTATTCCCGTGTTGGCAAAACTAAATTTTCAGCATCTTTACTCCAGTCTTCAGTGTAACATGATCCTTCATCTTCAGATATCGTTCTAAAGAGCTGATCTACTGCTCAAGAAACATTTATTATTATTATTATCATAGAAATCTTTTGTAACATTATAAATGTCGTTACTGTCACTTTTGATTAATTTAATGCACCCTTGCTGAATAAAAGTATTAATTTCTTTAATTTCTTATTGGAACTAACTTATCTAACTTAGTTTAAAAAAAAAAAAGCATACAATCAGGATGCGTAAAGTGACATCATACAATGTCAATGGGTCAGCAACAATATGCAAACCCTATACCTGTCTAACCCCAAAAACACATAGGCTTTGCTAAAATATAGTTGTGACATACCAAGGAAAGGTTCCAGCTGTTGCAGAAGGTTTCTGAAGGCTTTAAGTAAAGCATTTGCCCTGTCCCTCTCCTGAGACTCTCCCTCTGGCTGCTTGAGCCCCGTCCAGAACTCAGGAGCAACAGATGTAGTCAAACGAACCTGCAGAGTCTCCAGCAGCCAACCCTCCACATACTGACCCAGTCCATGGCCACCCAGCAGGGCCATGGCATCACAGAGAACCTCATCTGTCAAAGCATTGGTTGGAACCAGAGGAGACACCTAAAGAGACATGGTTAGGTCACAGCTTTTGACACGCAAATGTACTTCAACAATACCATGCTATAACATGGTCATGTCAAAAATGATATTTGATACACTGCAGTATATTTACCACTCACCAGTGCAGATGTCACTGTGTCCCAGGCTGCTGACAGTCCTTGTGGCATTGTCTGCACCTCGTTCATTCCAACTCAGACTGTAAACAATAGTCATATATCCTGGGTTAAAGGTATATTGTTCGGTGCCGTTACCATACGCGCATAGTCATTTTACTACGAGACTCAAATTTAGTGACAAAATTATATGATCAAAGCCATTCGAAAGATTGTCAACAGTTATTACACGGAGAAATTGTAGCGCTCTTCTTTAAACTCATGTCGCGCGTCGATGACGACATTGTCGATGCCGGAAGTTGTCTAAAATGGCAATTTTGTTAATAATAATTAAAAAAATAATAATTAGATACTTTGACACTGAATAAATGTGGGAGTTGCCCAATGTATTTGTATTTCCCTTGTAATTTTAATGTTCTGAATGTATTGGGGTTTTTTTGTTGTTGTTTTTTTAAAATAATGAAAACAGTTTTTAATATAACTATTCTAAATTCTAAAATAAAAGTCCACGCAAACTGTCGTGGTGACGCTTCTTATGCGTTCCCATGGAAACAGGAGGGAGACTTGACTTAGCCGCTTTTGGAATGTTTTCTTTAAAGTTACTCCCCTCGCTGGTTTGCAGCATTTAACGCGCGGTAAAGTGTGTGGCTTGCGAATTCCAGAAACAGTTTACATCAGAAGGTACAACTAACTAACTGACTTCACTGCATGAAACGCTTTTAGTGTTAAAACGAGTGCAGGCAGGCCTTTTCTTGTAGTTTTCGTGCTAACCTGCTAATCAGAATGACCCAGCAAGGAGCTGCGCTGCAAACCTACAACAATGAGCTTGTCAAATGTAAGTAACCATCGACCCAGATGTACTATTTTGCTGTCAGGGGAACATACATTTTCTTTTTCATATATTTTTGTTTTGTTTTACTTGATGGGTAGAAGGAACTTGAATGCAGCTAGTCTTCGTTGACATTTGCAGTCATTATACTAGCTTAGGAGTGATTAGAAGACTAGTGTGACACCTAAGTTATAATGTATTATGCCTTTCTTTGTCCTTTGCCTGATAGAACAACTGTTTGCTTTTAGCCAAGAAGACATCTGAGCGTTTGTGAGAGACATCAATATGATCTCCTTTAAAGCTGGAGAAACAGAATCTATTCTATTACATTCAGTAGCCTTAAAAAGTATTTGGACACCTATATGTCATTGTCATTACATTCGATAACAAAATATTAAACCACTGGAATGAAGTCAGTTCTCTTAAATTAACACAGGTGTCCAGCAGAATAACCACTGGTGTATTTCATTACATGAACTAAGAACATGATTCACCAATATTTAACAAGCAGAAAGTGCCACAGGATTTTTAAACTTTATTTTTGAACCGTTTAACTGTTGTAGTTTAGTGATTTAAAATGAATACAACACAATTTGCAAAATTTTCCTCTTGGGGGAAAAAGGATTCTTTTTATTTTTATGAGGTAGTTATTGTCTAGATACTTTTTAGGGCAACTGTACCCACCCACAAACTTTTGCTCAAAAGTTTAGTATTTGTATTTAATATTGTTATGCTGCTGCTTCTTCTTCTTCTTCTTCTTTTCTTCTTCTTCTTCTTTAACATTTTAGAGGGTTTGTTTTGTTTTGTTTTGTTCAGATTTGTGTTGTAGTTTTAAACTGTTTGGTTATATATATACAGCACTGTGTAAAAGTCTTAGGCACGTTAGTATTTTCACCTCCAAAAAATGGTTTTAAGCCAGTTATTTATATCTTTTGCTGTTGTATGTCAGTTTACCTTTCCAAACATTCATTTTGCCATTAATTGTAATAATCCAGCGAGATTTTTGTATGCACAAGCAGTCTGACAACGGCCGATATGATCCACACGGAGATCTGATCTCACAATCATCGAGTCTGTCTGTGATTACATGAAGAAACCTAAAAAACTGAGACAGACTAAATCCAGAAGAACTGCAGCAACGTCTCCAAGACGCTTAAAGAAACAGACGTAAAAAGCTACCTGAAAAACGATGTGCAAGTGTACCTGGACAAAAGCTGTTTTAAACGCAAAGGGTGATCACACCAAAATATTGATTTGATTTAGTTCATATAAGTTAATTGATAAATAAAATCTATTTATGACATTTGAAAGCATCCTCACTTTACAACATTTTTACACAAGTGTCTAAAACCTTTCACAGTACTGTAGTTTGCAGAAAGTTTTCTTTAAGCGTCTTGGAGACGTTGCTGCAGTTCTTCTGGATTTAGTCTGTCTCAGTTTTTTTTGGTTTCTTCATCCAATCTCACTGGATTATTACAATTAATGGCAAAATAAATGTTTAGAAATGTAAACTGATATTTCCTACGGACACACTATAGCGAAATATATAAATAACTGGCTTAAAACCACTTTTGGAGGGTGAAAATACTAACGTGCCTAAGACTTTGCACAGTACTATATACAGATATATATGTGTGTGTGTGTAGTTTAATTTATTGATTTATAAAGCACATTTAAAAACAACAGATATTGAAACTAAAGTGATGTGCAAGAAATATAAAACACAATTAAAACATGAATAATTCAAACAAATTTTTATATAAATAAATATATATCACGTTACTGGACTGTTTGAATTGGTGTTTGATCCTGTTCTTTATTGCACAAATCAGTAGGAAGAACTGCTGAGCAAGCCCTCATCAGCAACTTATACACACTCCCTCTCAGTTATCACAACATGAATGTAAAGAAACACAAATAAAACACTGATTAAATATATTTTAGATGTGCCTGGAGCTGCCTCTTTTTAAAGAACTGGCCCTTTTCATCCTCCTCACTTTTCTCAGGTATAGAGGAGCTGTGCTCTAAAAGAGAAGATTTAAACCGGCTGATCCAACAGGAGGAAGCAGAGAAAACTCGTCTTCAGCATGACATCCGTGTGCTGACAGAGAAGCTGAGTCGCGTGAACGAGAGCCTGGCACGGCGTCTCAGTGCCCGCGCTGACTTTGACCGCACCATCGCAGAGACGGAGGCTGCCTACATGAAGGTAAGGACACAATCAACCTGTTTAATAGATCATGTTGTCTTCATAAAGAGTGACCAGAAAAAACTAAAACTAGCTTTATTAATGTTGCACAGGTGAGACCTTCACCTGTGTCCTTTTTTTTTCTCTCTTTTTTTTTGTCGACCAATGTTTTTGCCAAGCCCAGTGCCAATATCTTAAATGAAACTTATACAACATTTATAAAATTAATGGAGTGAATTACTTAAATAAAGACAACACTAATGTTGTTAGTTGGCCAGGCAAAATTATTAGCTGATATTGTCTCAAAATGGCCAGATGTTGGCTGATAAATATTGTATTGTGTTTTCATCATGAATCTTTTGTTTATTAGTCGACCACTGTAAGTGTTTTTTCCTCCAATGTGCAGTGCTAATGTTAATATCTGATATCTAGCAGGATGGCCGATAAAATTAGTCGTGTACTTTAATATTATGTATGTATGTATGTATGTATATTAGGTGTGTAACGATACGCGTATTCGTATTGAACCGTTCGGTTTTCGGTACGCATTTTCAAACCGAACGGTTCGTTGGACCATTTTTCCTGCCGACCAAAATTTCGTTATTTCAAATGTAGGCGCGTTGCGCGGTGGCAGGCGCGTTGCGCGGTGGCAAGCGCGCTCATAATGTGACGCCGGCGCGACCACAACATTGCCCAACATCAAATGGCAAACGTAATGTAGGACCATTTATCAGTTTGGACCAATGCAGCACGAGCCGATCTTGATCAAGCGACACTGTTACTACACAGCGCTAAGAGATCCAGTAAAGAAAGCATTTGAATTCGCCACAGAAGTAATAACATCGCTGCGAGATCTAGTGAGAAACATTCACATTTCTCCGTTATTAACGGATCAAACAGCGCGTGGAAACCAGGAAGAAACATTGTGCCATGAATGAACTATCCAGTGTCCACAGATCAGCAACATTCACCATGGATTTACTGTAGTAACACTAACTGCAACCATGGAAGTTTGGCAGGAATAGTAGGCATAATGCCTTCAAGTAACATTACATCGGTTTTATTTTGACATTATGAATACAATAGCTGCCCTCAAATGTAAATCTGAAATAAAAAATAAATAAAAAAATATATACATATATACAGTGAGGAAAATAAGTATTTGAACACCCTGCTATTTTGCAAGTTCTCCCACTTAGAAATCATGGAGGAGTCTGAAATTGTCATCGTAGGTGCATGTCCACTGTGAGAGACATAATCTAAAAAAAAAAAATCCAGAAATCACAATGTATGATTTTTTTAACTATTTATTTGTATGATACAGCTGCAAATAAGTATTTGAACACCTGAGATACACCTGAGGTACAGTAGCCTTTGTTTGCAATTACAGAGGTCAAACGTTTCCTGTAGTTTTTCACCAGGTTTGCACACACTGCAGGAGGGATTTTGGCCCACTCCACACAGATCTTCTCTAGATCAGTCAGGTTTCTGGGCTGTCGCTGAGAAACACGGAGTTTGAGCTCCCTCCAAAGATTCTCTATTGGGTTTAGGTCTGGAGACTGGCTAGGTCACGCCAGAACCTTGATATGCTTCTTACAGAGCCACTCCTTGGTTATCCTGGCTGTGTGCTTCGGGTCATTGTCATGTTGGAAGACCCAGCCTCGACCCATCTTCAATGCTCTAACTGA
Organism: Squalius cephalus; assembly: GCF_949319135.1. Classification (NCBI taxonomy): domain Eukaryota; kingdom Metazoa; phylum Chordata; class Actinopteri; order Cypriniformes; family Leuciscidae; genus Squalius; species Squalius cephalus. The sequence continues at coordinate 12,278,603 of NC_137126.1, forward strand.
GGGAAGGAGTTTGTTCCCCAAAATCTCGCAATACATGGCCCCGGTCATCCTCTCCTTAAAGTGTAAGTTGCAGGTTAAATTTTTCACGAAGTAATGCAATGTGTTTATTAAACATAAAGATAAGAACCGCCCACCATTGTTTTTTATACCAAAATGCTGATATAATATGAAAAGTTGGCACTTTTAACAGTGGTTTTAACCGCTCCCGCTCCCTTCCACTAGATATGGCGTGACGTCATAAGAGGAACTCACTAGTAGAGTTACCGTACGCTAGCAGCTATATTCACCTTACATAACTTCAGAAAAAAATTATGGATAAAATAACTCCATTGTAAACATACTCGTGCGTGCTGACTTCAAGGGGACCGTGATCCTGCCTGAAATGAGAATACGCTATTCGCAAAACAAACGGGTTCAGGCACGTCAGATCAGCCGGTCGCAGGTCGAGCTGTTCCACTAAACTCCAACACATATACTCTCCACTGCTGATTCAACTGGCATAGCCCACACAAACACAGTGATGGGGACATCGATCTCTCTTTTTCTTTTCTGACAATAAACATCGCTAATTAAATCGTGAGAAATTGATAACGCGTGGATTGAGGAAGGGTATTACATGACGTTTGAGGAGTCGATGAGACTAGCTATTGCGCCTGTGCAGTGTGTGCATCTCTAACGTTGCAGGCTTGCAGCTCTGATTTGGACTGACTTACTGTAAGTAAATAATGTCTTCAGTCGTTGTCCCTCCTTGCTATTCTACATGACGGCAATATTTTGAAAAGACTTGTTTGTTCCGTTATATTATCCGGGTTAAGTTTGCACCAGGCTAGACTAGCTCTAACGTAGCTAACGCTACTCACCAGGACACCTGGCCAACCCTCCACTAATTCTCCTCACACCAAGCATTTATAACTCTATGAGTGCCATGGCTGCCCTGAGTGCCCTCTCTCACGCCTGACCGGTTAAAAATTGTAGGGCTGTGGTCCATAAAGAATTTGATGGTTTCCCACATCCTCAGTCGTTCTCCAAATAGCCATAATACAGTAAGAATCTAGCAGAGTATGGGTTGCGAGTTCCTCTTGTGACGTCATCACCCAGTAACTGAAAAAACACGCTACCTTTGAAGAAACCCCAATAAATGTTATTTTAACGCATTTTAAGACAGAAATAATTAAATATATGCATATAGAGCACTTTAATTTACACATTAATTGGCTGTGGTGGTTAACCTGCAACTTACACTTTAATACAGTGCAGTCGCCCTGTCCCATGTGCAGAAAAACACCCCCAAAGCATGATGCTACCACCCCCATGCTTCACAGTAGGGATGGTGTTCTTGGGATGGTACTCATCATTCTTCTTCCTCCAAACACGTTTAGTGGAATTATGACCAAAAAGTTCTATTTTGGTCTCATCTGACCACATGACTTTCTCCCATGACTCCTCTGGATCATCCAAATGGTCATTGGCAAACTTAAGACGGGCCTTGACGTGCTGGTTTAAGCAGGGGAACCTTCCGTGCCATGCATGATTTCATGACGTCTTAGTGTATTACCAACAGTAACCTTGGAAACGGTGGTCCCAGCTCTTTTCAGGTCATTGACCAGCTCCTCCCGTGTAGTTCTGGGCTGATTTCTCACCTTTCTTAGGATCATTGAGACCCCACGAGGTGAGATCTTGCATGGAGCCCCAGTTTGAGGGAGATTGACAGTCATGTTTAGCTTCTTCCATTTTCTAATGATTGCTCCAACAGTGGACCTTTTTTCACCAAGCTGCTTGGCAATTTCCCCGTAGCCCTTTCCAGCCTTGTGGAGGTGTACAATTTTGTCTCTAGTGTCTTTGGACAGCTCTTTGGTCTTGGCCATGTTAGTAGTTGGATTCTTACTGATTGTATGGGGTGGACAGGTGTCTTTATGCAGCTAACGACCTCAAACAGGTGCATCTAATTTAGGATAATAAATGGAGTGGAGGTGGACATATTAAAAGCAGACTAACAGGTCTTTGAGGGTCAGAATTCTAGCTGATAGACAGGTGTTCAAATACTTATTTGCAGCTATATCATACAAATAAATAGTTAAAAAAATCATATATTGTGATTTCTGGATTTTTTTTTTTAGATTATGTCTCTCACAGTGGACATGTACGGTGGCCCAGTAGTGCACAACACAACGGCATTTAAAAAGCAAACATAAGTTCACAACACAACGAAATTAAGCCACAACACAACGGAAAATCTACAACACAACGGAAATAAGCCACAACACAACGAAATAAAGCCACAACACAACGGAAATAAGCCACAACACAACGGAAATAAGCCACAACACAACGGAAAATCTACAACACAACGAAATAAAGCCACAACACAACGAAATAAAGCCACAACACAACGGAAATAAGCCACAACACAACGGAAATAAGCCACAACACAACGGAAAATCTACAACACAACGAAATAAAGCCACAACACAACGGAAATGCTCCCGACCACTAGACGGCTCGATAAAGTTAGTTTGACGCGCTACCACAGCGCTTGATCCCTGAGGGAACGTCTGCCAATTCCTCCAAGTTGTTAAAACGTATAATTTGTATTAATTAAAATTACTTTTAACATTCAAAAACAGACATGTTCAAAATCCAAAGCTTTATTGTATTTGATAGTAAACTGACTTAATACAGGTGACTTTTTTCCAATAGCCTTCATGTATTTACAGTAAAGAATTTTTTTTTTTAGGAAATTTCTGTAAAAGTGTTTTTTCTCTTTTATCATGTTTCAAAGGTTGTAGTTTCTATTAACCAGACTGACTTACAACAGGTGAAATTGTGCCAATAGCTCAATTTGCAAAAGATTTGTTTTTTATGCAAACATTAGGCCTAAATCAAGTTTTTTTTTTTCATGTCACAAAGCTTGTGGTTCCTAGTGACCAGACTGACTTATTATAGGTGGAATTGTGCCAATACCTTCCTATTTCACCAAATGGCTTTTATTTTTATTTATCAAATTATATTATAATAAATTATACGTTTTAACCACTTGGTGGAATTGCCAGACGTTCCCTTACGGATCATGCGCTGTGGTAGCGCGTCCAAGCATTCTCGAGTATAAATCAAATACACAGCTATAATTCATGTAGGTTATTTTGAAGTAATATTTTAATGTCGATATACACTGTTAAAACTAATCGTGGTATTGATATATTAAGACTGCTGACTCTATAGAACAATGGCTAGGAAAACTAACTCCGAGAGCCCTCAAGTGGTCGGGACGGGAGCATTTCCGTTGTGTTGTGGCTTTATTTCGTTGTGTTGTAGATTTTCCGCTGTGTTGTGGCTTTATTTCGTTGTGTTGTGGCTTGTTTCCGTTGTGTTGTGGCTTTATTTCGTTGTGTTGTGGCTTGTTTCCGTTGTGTTGTGGCTTAATTTCGTTGTGTTGTGGCTTGTTTCCGTTGTGTTGTGGCTTAATTTCGTTGTGTTGTGAACTTATGTTTGCTTTTTACATTTCGATGTGTTGTGCACTACTGGGCCACCGTAGACATGCACCTACGATGACAATTTCAGACCCCTCCATGATTTCCAAGTGGGAGAACTTGCAAAATAGCAGGGTGTTCAAATACTTATTTTCCTCACTGTATATACACACACATATATATATACACACACACACACACACACACACACACACACACACACACGGTTCCCACGGTTTTTATATATATATATATAAATGGCGAATGGAACAAATGCAAATATAACAAACTATAGGAGTTGAATACAGTACTAAGTCAAGGAGCTACATATTATTATTATTTTGTAAATAGATATGAGATATATGAGATGTTGAATTGGACATTCAAGACTCACTCATTCATATTTATTGAAAGGGGAAGAGAAACTGGTTTGTGATTTGTGTACGAATTTTTTGAGTGTAAAACATTGTAATAGAATGCCCATTTTTAAATGACATTAGAAAACGTTTTTTTATTCAGAAAATGTATTAATGGACATTTTTAACAAGGTTCCTCCTGGAATATTTTTTAAATTTCTATCATATATTAAATTGAATGATTCGATGTAAATGTGATTTATTACTGTTGTGGTTATATTGGTATACTTATGTATATCTCCGTATTTTTTTTTTTTTTAAGACAAAATTGTTCGATTATTGTAAACAATGTACTGAAGTGATATTGTTGTAATCATAACTGTTTTAAAATTGAAATACTGTTGATTGCCATGAATAAAGCCATTGCTGCTATGGTGTTTAATCATAAATAAATAAATAAATAAATAAATAAATGAATGAATAATATAAAAGTGTATGCATGTGTATATATATTTCAAAAGTTTGGGTTAGTAAGATTAAAAAAAATTAAATAAAGGAATTAATACGTTTATGCATTTAATTAATGAAAAGTGACAGAAGATATTTAATTTTACAACATCTATTTCAAACTTTATATTCATCAGAAATAAAAAATGCAATATGCAAGAATATGCAATTTTAACATTGATAATTCTGACATATTTCTTGAGCTCCAAACAGCACATTTTGAGCATAATATATAATGCTATACATTTTCTTTATAAATATATCTGTTTTTGTTTTTTCAGGGTTTCTGCAGGTCTTAAAGACTTAATTATCCTTAGACAAATTAAAGGGGGGGTGAAATGCTCATTTTCACTCAATCTCCTGTTAATCGTGAGTACCTATAGAGTAATATTGCATCCTTCATATCTCCAAAAAGTCTTTTGTTTTATTACATTTTTAACAGAAAGATAGGCTGTACCGAGTCTTTCCGGAAAAAACCGAGCGGCTGGAGGCGGGCCGTGTGGGCGCAGCTAGCTGTGCTAACGCGCCAAGCTAGTGACAACACACAGAGACATTTGTTCAACAAACAGTTTTACTCACCGTCCGGTTCCAACGCACGACCGCAAACCTTTATCATTGTGACTGCTTGATCCTTAAGCATTAGACGATCTGCAAATCCGTAGATCTGGGCTTTGTTTATAAAACAATCATCGTCGAAATGCAGGGAACAACAGTCTTACACAACTCCGTTTATGCTCAGGAAAACAAACTCCATCCACCCACGGGTTCCTTAACGCTGGGTTCTTTGGGAATCTGTGCAGGGTTGTCTTGCCCTGGCAACCAAAAACACACTTCTTTGGTGACATTGACTTCCCAAAAGCCGGGCAAGGCGCTTTGATGGCGAACTGCTTTCACTCTCTTGCTCTGGTCTAAGAGTGCGCGCGCGGCCGCGATCTTACCGGAGAAGTGCCCTTAGGACCCATATAAGGAAATTCCGCCCTATCTTACGTAAGACAGAGCCATACTCGAAAAAAACTTTCCGAAACTTGTGACAAACCGGAAGGAGTATTTTTGGAACAAAAATACTCCTTCAAACGTACAACTTAGTTTTTGAAACTTTGTCCATGTTTAGCATGGGAATCCAACTCTTTACCAGTGTAAAAAACTCAGTATGCATGAAATAGCATTTCACCCCCCCTTTAAGGCCTTATAAGGGTCTTAAATCAGATTATGTTATGGCATTAAATGTTGCATGCATTGCAAAAAAATTATATCCTCCTAGCTATTCCTGTTTTCTTATACAAATATCTAAACATCTTTGATACATTTACCTGATATGCAAATGCAAGTTTTTAAATTTGAGTTTGAAGATAATTTGAATTAAGTTTAAGCTTAAAACACATATCTGTCAATGAATAATGTAAACTTTTAATTAATTAGATTTTTTTGAGACCCTTGGCAGATTTTTGTTTTTAGCATACTCACTGCATTTTCATAGAAAATAAGACTTCATATTTCATGTCATTTTGTAAATTGTTCCAGCTAATTGGACTGGAAAACAAGACAAAAGTACTGAGGAAGAACATTACTTTTTAGCGCAATTTTCCACCGGACAAAATTGCGATTGTTAACTCATGATTTCTGTTCTGTCTGTGCGCACCAATCTTGCACTTCTATCTCCTCCTCAACCAGACCACCTAGAGACTTCGGGTTTTCGGCATTATGTTAAGGAAGGTCTAATCTCGGGAACGCACAAAAAAAAAAAAAAAAATTCCAGGAAAAGATTTACTATCTCTTAGTGTTGTGATCCCATGACGTCAGAAAATTGCGCTAAACACTCACTGAGTTTTTATTACTTGTTTTGCAGTGTGATCAGAAGATACAGTGAAAGTTAAGTCCATATTCTTGTGGTTGAGAGCAGAGGTATTCCAGCTAGTTTTCTTACTTAAATGAATTAAAAATTAATGGACATATGTTGGAAGTTGTATTGTCAAACATGTTCCTAATACAACTTATTAGGTTTCTCCATAGACATTTACATTTAGTGAACATATTGACGTATTGTATTTGCTTCAATTTTCTTTACATGATCTTAAAAAGGTTGTTAAAAAATCTTTCAGAAACCCTTTAATTATTTTTAAATAACAATGCTAGTGTGTGGACAGCCACCACATTTCAGACTAATTAATCTGAATGATACAACTGAGCCAACCAAAGAAGTAGGGCAACATGCAGAGGTTAGTTAGTTACACAAAGAAAATGTGTGTTTATGGTTTGAACAAATCCCTTGTCTGTCTTTCTCAGATTCTTGAAAGCTCTCAGACACTGTTGAGCGTTTTGAAGAAGGAAACTGGGAATCTGACCAAAGCCACTGAACCAAGAAGCAGCAAAGATCATTGATAAATACTGAATTTTTCCATTCTCCCTGTCCTTTCATTTGTCTATATTCCATTCATCTCCTATCTCTTCTTTCATCTTTACCAGCAACCTTTACCACACAACATCAGAGTGTAACTTCTCATTCTTATCCGGAAGCTGTGCATGTAAAGTGTATAGATTTGTAATAATGTTTTGATATATGATTAGTGTTTAATGTAATGCTTTTATTTAAATTTAATGTTTTAATAAATCAAATTAACAAGTTATCTGTTTGACGTTATTTAAAGGGCTATAAAGGGAATTTCTGTGTGTAAATAAATAATAGCTCAAGACAAAGTGTGAAAACTCCACAACCTTCATCTGTTTATTGAATATTTCCTTTGTGTTTTACATTTTTTCCCCTCTGAGTTCATCAAACCCAAATTGTACATTTAATATTCTCTTGATGCAGAAAACAGAAAGAATGAGAAAAAGTTCTGACAAACTATTTGACAAAAAGTACATTAACCACCAGAGCAATGAGCAGCTTGATTGGAGTTACAGTAACTAATGAAACACTTAAAGTTGCATTACATTTTGTAAGACACAAAAGCAATAGTTCCCAACCCTCTAAATGTCTAATGCATCCCTCAAGAATATTTTATGTTTGCTAAGAACATCTGGAGGATCTACTGTATATAGACTGGGATTGTAAGCGAGTGCTAAAGTGACATACTGCAGAACTAGAATGTAAGATTTGGTTGAATTCTAACACTTGGTGAAATAGCTTTATTTCAAGTTTTTTCTTAAATAAAAATTGCCTTTAATTATAATATATGAAAAATCATGGGTTCAAATGTTTGTTCAGACAGGCAGCAAAAATCAGATTTTTGTTTTTTTCTTTTTTTCAAATACACTACTATTCAAAAGTCTGAGGTCAATAAGATTTTTTTTTTATGTTTTGAAAGTCTCATGCTCACCTAGGCTGCATTTATTTCATTAAAAATACAGGAAAACAGAACGAAACCGTGATATTATATATATTATTGCAACTTTAAATAATTGTTTTCTGTTTTAATATATTTTATTCCTGTGATGGCAAAGCTGAATTTCAGCATCCATTATTACAGTCCTCAGTGTCAAGTGATCTTTCAGAAATCATTCTAATATGCTGATTTGGTGCTCAAGTAACATTTCTACTTTTCAATGTTAAAACAGTTGAGCTGCTTAATATTTTTGTGGAAACCCTGATACTTTTTTTCTTACTTTTTTAACAATGTCTTTACTGTCACTTCTGATACATTTTTTGCTGAATAAAAGTTTTAAATTCTTTCAAAAATCCTATTGACCGCAGAATGTTTGAAAGGTAGTATATGTTTAGTTTGTAGTCAATGTCATGCTCCCAGTGAACACAGATTATAATTTGTATTAAATAAATTATAATATGAAAGTGATTTTAGATTCCTTAAAGGCATTATTCCAACCAACTCTCAAAACTTAACTGCATCAGGTGCAAAATAAAGCAAAAAACAAAGACAGTGCAAATTAATTAATACAAAAGCATAGGACTAAGATGTACATGTAAGCTGTCTTATCAACACTCATGTCATTTTGTACATGATGTCAAATTATCAAAAGAATTATCCTGAAACACCTCAGTGCTACCGTTTGCCCCTTTGACTAAAAACATGAAAAAGTGGTAAAAGAGATCAAATAAATTATGAAAACTTAATCCTGGAGTGTACAAACTATACATCAATACTGGTCGGAAAGGCCGAGGAGACAAGTGAGCTGATACACCGAAGCCATTTAACAGACATGACACACTCAAGTCAGTTGGCATTGTGTGTATTTAGTCTTCATGTTTCACACACACACATGCTTACAGCGTGTCCACTCAAAAATCCACAAAATAATGTTTCCTACCTTCATTACTAAAACTGACCGCTCCCATTTGTACTGCAAGAATGTCCAGTTCAGAACACATAAGGATATAAACTTCAGCATGATTATTGATAAAACTGATGCACCAGTTAGTAACACTGTGCTTAAAATGGCATACTAAAACAATCTCAGATCATAAATCTCACAAAACCTGCCAAGAACATTTCCAGGTCATATTTCATCCCAAAAATATATACATTCTATTTTGCTTAAACAGTATTTTAAGGATTATTAGGAGGCAAATAATTAGGTACATCCAGTCTCACCGAAATTGTCATTACCGTAACGTGAACATTTAATAATGCAATAATAAAAAAAAAATCTATTACATATAGGAGTGTTGTTTTTTTTTACTGTAATGCAGTAAACCAGATTATGAATAATGTAAGCCAGATTATGAATAATGGGGAAAACAACTCACACGTATTACGGTAATAAGAATTTTGGAGGAAAACATGCTTAAATGTCATGGAAATAATGTCCGAATGATGGTCCTAAAAACAGGCCAAAAAAATTTTTTTTGGAGGGGGTCAAATGTAACCTGGGAATGTCTTCACAGGATTGACTTGAATTTATAATTGCGTTTGTGATCCAAATCATGACCAAGCATTTTTATGTATATTTGTGTAATCAATCAATTATTTTACCATGGAAAAGCAAAACAGAATGAATTTGTTTAACCAGCTCACTCAATTCAGCAATTAAGGGCTGCTCTTCAAAAAAAAAACTGATCTAGAATCACCAAGTCAACACTAACATGTTGTTAGTATTTCAGTTGTATAGTATATCGGTCTGTGCATTAGAAATGTCTACCTTGAAACACAGACATACAAAAGGAAACATGAAACTAAAGTGGACGAATTCTATAGTTAGGGAGTCAATACAGACCTACACATGCACATACAAAAACATCACATAGAACAAGGATTGTGGCACCCTTTCACCAGTCATACATAAACAAGTCACTTATTTCATTTTTTGTTGCTTCACCCTCTTATTGTCCTCTTTCTGGAGTCCTGTTACACACTCAAGTTTCCTTCTCTATTTAAAGGACAAGTCTTTCATCTTTCACTCTTTTAGAAATTTGGTCACTTTCATGAGGTGAGTATTACATACGTAGAGCAAGTACGTGATGGAAGAGTGAAATTCAAGAGCGGAATGGCTATTCAAGCCATTTTCCACGTTAACACAGTCCATCACGATCACAATCGCTGGCAACAGGAGGTCAGATGTGTGTGACACATCCGCTACGTGGATCAGCAGTGAGGAAAACCCTGCTGTTGACGCTGATGGCGTACGGCCACGGAATACGAAATGTACGTTTACGTGCTGGTTGCTACTGGTCCCCAATGTTCTGGAAGTTTTTTCTTTGCATCCAGGCTGGTGCTGGCAGGCAGTGGTTGGTCCCGTATCTTCCCTACATCTGGAAGGTTTAGAAGTAGAGGGCTGGTTCACTGCTGAAGTCTGACAGAGAGGAGCTATCAGCAGGTGTCAGCTGGTGAACAACAACAACAAAGACAAAGTTAATCAATAGGTTTAATTCCATGGTTGTCTTGTGTATTATAGGTGAAAATATTTGCTCTGACAATGATTTGATTATGGTTGTTGACTAAATGAAGTAATGCATGATGAAATCTGAACTTTTGTTCAGAATTTGGTTCTGTACAGGTCAATTTACACTTTTACTGTCACTCAGGGGTGTTTCATATTAAACATATTTCAGGATTCTTTGACGAATAATTTCAAAAGAACAGCATTTACGTGAAACAGAAATCTATAGTAACATTATAAATGTCTATACTGTTACTTTTGATGAATCATTGCTAAATAAAAGTCTTAACTGTTGCTCAGGGGTTTGTTCTACTCCTAAACCGAAGTATTAAACTTTGGTGTGTAACTTGTCTTAAACTGTTTGTGCTACAAACATACAGTAAACATTTTTTTTTTTTTACTCAAACCATAAGGTTTGTTGAAGAGATATGCTACCCCGTTTACAAGCGATCCAAAGCTGATAAAATGGTAATACATCTCTGATCACTAATATTAGTCAAATAATTAGTTAAATAACTGTCTATCCCATAAACTCTAAAAATATTGGTAGCAATCTCAAAATTCATACTCTACATTCAAGTTTTTTTTAGTTTTTCTTGTTTTTTTATTTATTTAATAAACAGTAAAGAGTTTTAATACTGTACTTTTTTGGTTATCGGCAATAATTCTTAACATATATATAATGTTTAATTCTACAGTACACATATATATAATTATATATATATTATATATACACACTTTTTTTCTGCAAAAAAAGGAATATATTATTTATATAAATATATGGCCAATATTATTACAATTTAAAATACCTGTTTTCTATTTTAATATATTTAAAAATGGCATTGATTCATGTGATGCTAAAGCTGAATTTTCAGTAGTATTATATCAGTCTTCAGTGTCACATGATCCTTCAGGAATCATTCTGGGTGTTTTTTTTTTTGTTTTTTTTAAGTTTCATATTAAACATATTTCCTTAGTATGCTTATTTTCGTGGAAACCCTGATGCTTTTTTCAAGATTCCTTGATTAACAGAAAGTAAAAAAATAACAGCATATATGTGAAACAGAAATCAATTGCAACAGTATAAATGTATTTACTGTCACTTTTGATGAATGTAATGCATCATTGCTGAATAAAAGTATTATTATTATTTTTTTTAATCTGACCCCAAGCTGTTGAATGGTAGTGTGTTTCTTGTTTGCAGTTGTGCTTAAATGTTTCTATGGTTCTCTGTAACCTATTGTGAACGAGAGACACTGCTGTATTCCATGGACACACAGAACAATAATTTATGAGAGTCACTTGTGCATTTTAATGCAGTTGTCATTACCATAGAGGCCACAGAAAATTGAGGGAGGGCTATTTTCACTTGGGCCCGTGATAAACCACCCAGAATGCCCAAGCAACTAGCAAGCAATGCCAAATAGAGAACACTGTACACGAACAGGGACCAGTCACATTTTCTACTCATTTACACTGTATATAGGCTATTTATTTTTTGTTTTGTTTTGTTTTACCATGACCCCCTCTGTACTCTGTGAAGTGTCTTCCTCCCGGTGAGCTGACTCATCGAGCTTGTGTTCTTGCCAGGCGTTAAACTCCACTGAGTGTTTGGGTGTGTAACTGGACAGATCTGAGGACATGAGAAGAAAGATATTAATCAATGTCAAAACAGACTGAAAAATCATCACAGAAACTATACTTCATCTAAAAATATTTTAGACATATAATTGCAATTATGTACATTTTTATATTATAACATTTTTATATACACCTTCCCTTGTACCTTAACATATATGTTGACTTCTTAAATGTTCAAATTTGTTGTTATTTGTTTCTGCAAAACATCCTTGTCAACTACCCAAATGCAATAAATGTAACACCTCATTACTGACCAGCAGGTGTCAACACTGTTCATATGTAGAGCCATAGAGCTTTATTGTAATGATGAAGGTGATCTGTTCTAAACACTGAGAGATCAGCCCAACAAATCATCCTCACCTCATTTCAAGCATCTCTACAATACTGAACATGAATCATTATTTTATATCTACTATGGATTCATCAAACTGACCCCACTTCCTGTAAGACCACAATAAACAGGTCCCAATTTGCATCCTATTTATCAATCCAAGAGTTGCATTCCAAAAGATGTATAGGACGAAACGTGTGGATAAAAATAGGATGTGAACCGAATCCATTTCCTGTTCACCTCATCTATGGTTTCTGTGCCTTCCTCTCATTCTATCCCTTTCCTGTCATTCTTCTCATCTTACTAACCCGTGGTGTTGTTGGAGTGAGTGGGTGAGCTGGAGTAGCTGGCACGAGGAATGCTTATCCTCCCTGCAATGATCCCTCCATCATCTTCTCCTCTTTTTTCCTCTCCTTCCTCCTCTTCCTCTCCGCTCTCCCACGCGCTGTTCTCGGACGGGTATTCAAATGTGCTCTGTAGGCTGGACTCGTTGAAGGATATTTTTAACTGTGGTGGAGACAGAGGACAGTTTGTTAGGTTTCAGACCTGCACGCAATCTGCAAATGCAAAACTTCAAATAATGCTGTGAAGATTTCCACAAGAGTTTGAACGGATACTGAAGGAAATGTCCAGCAGATCTGTGAACTCTTTCGATACTACGTTTGACTAAGACTTAGATACTAAGACAAACTGTGACGACTTTGATTAAGGTAAAATATAGGACAGTTATGATTTGTTTAACAGTTTTTGGTCACTACATAATAATCCAATTTGTGTTATTTTGTAGTTTAAAGAAACCTAAAATTACTTTATTAGAAATAATGAAGTATGAGTGTGTCCAAACTTGTATATGGCTCTATGGCAGGTCCTGACCAAAACAAATATTTGTTTAGCAAAACTTTACCAGGCCTGTGCACCTGATGTATTTATCTACACCATGGACCTATGGAAACAAATGGAGGCATTTTTTTGACTATGCACATAATGCAAACGAAAGGGAAATTGTGGGTCAAAAATTAAGCATTAACAGAGAACATAGTTTCCTTATTGCTTTATTTGTTAATCCTTATTATGATTTATTTAAGCTTGTCTGATAATCTCAGTCAGTCATGGTCATAAATGTTGACACGCAAATCGATTGGGAAACTCAAATGAACTCAGAGCACCTTTTTGGAAGTGGTGTGACGGTATCGTATCATAGTTCTTTCAAATATAATGTAGCATTGAATGATTACCATATCATTCACCATCATTATTATTACTGGACCCACTTTATAAGTGTCTTTAACTATGTATTAACATTTAAATGAATAATTGAATAGAATTGCACTTATTGTGTACATTCATGTTTTTACATTGTACTTTTATTTAATACCGGCATGTAATTACAGCTGTAATTCATTTCCGTAGTTACTTCAGTAATTACACTGTTGACCTTACCCATACCCCTTAACCCACACAAAACTAAACATATGAAATGTATCCCTGGCCTTTATCTATATCCTACCTCAATAGCTGCAAAAGTGGTCTGCAATATAACATGAACACAAGAATGTCATACAGACTTAAGGACTGGCTTCTTTAAAAAATAATCACCTTGAAACCACCATGAACACCCTAGCATTCACATTTTAACGTATTCAGGACTCCATAGCAACGCTTTGGCAACCACTCACAACACCTTAACATTACGTTAATCTTATTAAGGACTTATCAGACAAATAAATACTCTTGTCTGATTCAAACTCAACGTGAAGGGCCACTAGAAGATATTATACCCATAGGTATGCATGTAGTGTCCAAAGCACCCTAGTGAGAGTCACCTGGTCAACGTCTGTGCCCTGGCCCTTGTGTATCAGCGCTGTCCTAAATATACTCTAATCTCAATCACATGTCCTTACTCGACTACATATAAGCAAGCTTATTTTACAAAGGAACATGGCCTTACATGGCACGCCCATCAAAACGACTGGACAAAGGCCGCACATAATTGGTTGATGTTTATTTGGTGTAATAAATGTAACCTTATATACCCTCTTATATACCATGATCATGATCACACACACACATATATATGTATATGTGTGTGTGTGTGTGTGTGTGTGTGTGTGTGTGTGTGTGTGTGTGTGTGTGTGTGTGTGTGTGTGTGTTTCGAAACTACCATTTTTAATGTTTTTGAAAGAAGTCTCTTATGCTCATCAAGCCTGCATTTATTTAATCAAAAATACAGAAAAATAAGTAAAATTGTGAAAAGTTTTTATAATTTAAAATAATGGTTTTCTATTTTACTATACTTTCAAATGTAATTTATTACTGCTCAAAGCTGAATTTTCATCAGCCATTACTCCAGTCTTCAGTGTCATATTATCTTTCAGAAATCATTCTAATATGATGATTTGATACTCAGTTATTATCAATGTTGGAAACATTTGTGCTGCTTACTATTATTTGGAACCTGTGATGCTTTTTTTCAGGATTCATTGATAAATAAAAAGAACAGCATTTGTTAAAATATAAATCTTTTCTAAACATTTTAATCTTTAATATCACTTTTTATCAATAAATAAAAACTAAATAAAAGCATCAATTTCTTTCAAAAAAAAAAAAAAAAAATATACTGACCCCAAACTTTTGAATGGTAGTGTATATTGTTTTAAATAAATGCTGTTCTTTTTTCTTTTTATTCATCAAAGAATCCTGAAAAAAGTATCCCAGGTAATAAAAAAAAAACCTGTGAACCTAAAACCTCTTTCAGAGGTGTTGTACAAACTTTGCTCTCTTTTAGTGGTTACATAACACAGTGGACATGGGTGAGTAGACTGGGTGTGTAGTCAAATCTGTCACTCTTTTTATAAATAAAAGATACAAACATGATACCTAAAGGATTAACTCATTAATTCAGACATTCAGCACCTTTAGATAGTATTCACCCTCCTTTCATCTTTTTTTCAGCTAAATCTCTAATAACACAAATCATTTATGAATCTACGCACACACTTTATTAGGTACACCTGTTTAACAGCTCGTTAATGAAAATATCTAATCAGCTAATCACATGGCAGCAACAGTGCATTTAGGCATGTAGACATGGTCAAGATAATCTGCTGAAGTTTAAACCAAGCATCAGAATGGGGAAGAAAAGTGATTTAAGGACCTTTGAACGTGGCATGGTTGTTGGTGTCAGACAGGCTGGTCTGAGTATTTAAAAAAAAAAAGGGATCTATCTACTGGGATTTTCACAAACAACCATCTCTAAGGTTTAAAGATAATGGTCAGAAAAAGAGTAAATATCCAGTGAGTGGCAGTTCAGTGGCTGAAAATGAGATTTTTGTCTGTAGAAGAGCATCTCTGAATGCACAATGGGCTACAGCAGCAAGAAGACACACTGGGTCCCATTCGTGTCTGCTAAGAACAGGAAACTGAAGCTATAATTCGCACAGGCTCACCAAAATTAGACAACAGAAGATTGTAAAAACGTTGCCTGGTGTGAAGTCTTGACTTCTACTGAGACATTTAGATGGTAAGGTCAGAATTTGTCGTAAACAACATGAAAGCATGGATCCATCCAGCCTTGAATAAACAGTTCAGGCTGCTGGTGGTGGTGTAATGGTGTGAGGTATATTGTCTTGGCATACTTTGGGCCTCTTAGTACCAATTGAGCATAATGTATGCCACAGGCTACCTGAGTATTGTTGCTGACCATATTCATCCCTTTATGACCACAGTGTACCATCTTCTTATGGCTACTTCCAGCAGGATAACGTGCCATGTTACAAAGCTCAAAGCATCTCAAACTGGTTTCTTGAACATGACAATGAGTTCACTATACTCAAATTGCCTCTACAGTCACCAGATCTCAGTTCTATAGAATACCTGAGGGATGTGGTGGAGCAGGAAATTTGCATCATGGATGTGAAGCCAACAAATCTGCAGCAATTGCGTGATCCTATTATGTCAATAAGGACCAAAATCTCTGAGGAATGTTTTCAGCACCTTATTGAATCTACGCCACGAAGAATTAAGGCAGTTCTGAAGGCAAAAGGTGCTACATCTCTGTACTAGCAAGGTGTACCTAAAAAGTGGCGTGTGTGTGTGTATACACGCACACAAAAATGATAAATTAAAGATTAAAAATTTGAAGAATTAATTAATTATAAATTAAAGGCCTATAAATGAATAAAACTTGTAATAAGACTTCTAATTAAATAAATTTAAGACTTTAGCAGTTATTAATTTTGTTCATTGTCCTTTAGCAGCAATTGCAGTCTAGAATTTTCTTGGGTTTGTTTTGCAAATTTAAAGTTTTGCCTAATCCTAAATGCAAATTTGTTCCAACTCCAAAGTAGACATTGAATATGTGTGGACTACAATTTTCAGATCATACTACTGATTCTCAATTAGAATTGGGTCTTGGTTTTCATAATACTAACTTTTTGCGATCCATCTTTTCACAGCCTTTGCTGTGTGTTCTGGGTCATTGTGCTGCTGGAAAATGAATCTCCACCCAAAATTAAAATCTCTGGCAGACTGAATCTAGTTTTCTTTACAGATTTGCCACTGTCCAAGTTGCCGTGATAACAACAGCCTTTTCAGTTTCCTCTATAGAGTATAGATATTTACTGAAAAAAAAAAAAAAAAAAACAAAGCATGATGCTTCCACTACCACAGTTGACAGTAGGGTGTTATTTGGGTGTTGGCATGTCTTTGTTTTAAACCAAGCTTATGCAATAGTCTTTCAGGTCAAATGGTTTTGGTTTACCACATAGTGTGTTACATTCTCACGGGCATGACAATGTAGGCATTATCAAAAGAGATGTCTTACTGTACGCCCACATAGGCTGAATCTGAAGTGCAATTGGGATGTCAAAACATCACAAACTTGTTTCCACTGGACAACATCTTGAAATTCTGCCATTTCTTAAGACTTCATGATGTATGAAACAACTTATTTGTATTTCCAATTTCTTCAAAATTTAAAATCGAATTTAAAAAAAAAAATTTTGACTTTGCAATACATTAAATTGTCGAAATTGGATTTATTTCTTCGCTGAACTTGTCTCAAGGCATTCTGTGATTATCTTCTACAAAAAAATGATTATATGCTGCCTCAGAATTGGTCAAGACAAGATATCTTAGAGAAAACAGAAATAAGATGACTAGCTTTTGAAACTCTTTGTGTCTCTAGAGCATCTATGTGTTCTTAAAATGCAATGGGCAGCTCAAAGGTTTTGGAATAGAGCAATTACATCAGATTTAAATATGTAAAAATTCAGCACCAGCCTTAGCATTAAACAACACTTGTGACCATAGCCATTTTCCCACTCAACTACTGTAGTTTCTTTAACCTACTGCTTTCTGAGGCATGATTTACCCAAACTCTGAATAAGTCACTGGCAGTAACAAGTGAAGTTTCTGGTGTGGAGTAATTTAGTCACTCTTGGCTCATGCTGAAATATTTCCTGACTATTCAGCCAGCATTAAAAAATATGAGTACAGCGTGATATGCTGGCAGTTTCAACCATTTCCCATCGCAATTCACCAGCACAAATATTTTAAAATATATTCTTTGGCGTGAGAAAAAAAGTCAAATTCCATTCAAGCAGATCAATCATTATTTAGAAATATTTTCAGAGTGCTCATATAACACATTCTGGATAGAGAGATTGGAAGAATAAGCACCATTGGAAAGGATTCTTCATATCCACTCCATTTTGATCTCTACGCCTATTAAAGCTTGAATTATTGGGAAAGAGTTTAACAGTGGTGTTTTTCAGACCTTAAACTCTTATTTTAGCAAACATTCACACAAAAAGCAGTAGAGGGTGCAGACCTTCAAACAAACCTTTCAGCTGTGCTGGATTGCAGAAGAATAGGACACAGGAGAAGAAAGTTCAAAACTCTTCAGCAATAAACACCAAAAAAATTAAACACAAAAGTCATTTTTGCTTATTAGTGTGATTGTATTGGATCATCGAAGGTCGGCAGCAAAAATATTGGTTAATAAAGTGAGATTAAATACATAAAGTATATTTGTTTTATTTAACATATTTAATCATTACAGGTTTGCATAATATTCAGATTTTTTCTGAAATTTGCATTTCTCTATTTTAATTCATTTTGAGGAATACTGAATCTCTTTATGTGCAAAGTGAGATGAGTAAATGCCTAACCCTAACTACAATAACCATCATGTTTACACAGTGCACACAACGCCAATTTCTCTCAACATGGGGAAAGTTGAGCTGTGGTCAATAAATAGGAAAACAAAGTAACCAGTATTACTTATTTGAAAAAGTACTTCAGAAATGTTGTTGTAAATTTAAAAGCAATGTGTTAATTTACTCGTTACTTGAAAAAAAGTAATCTGAAAACGTAACTCAAGTTACTTGTAGGCTAATGCGTTACCCCAACACAGCTTGTAGATATACATGAGTCACATGTCAACATAGCAGCTTATCTCATCCTGAATGTCTGGATCATCACAGGGCTTTGTACATACTGTATTAATGTGGATGTGGATGAGTAGTCAAATATGTTTTTTACACAAATAGAGATATTACAGTTTTTCTCAATTGCTAACACACAATTCATGAAACAATTCACCATTTTCTCACAAACACAATATCGTAACTACACACCAATTTGTACAAACCTCAAACTTCCACGTCCAACACAAATATTTCAGTCAAAATCATATTCTCTTGTCAGAATCCAACTTTGGCCTCAGATGACACATAAAACGTACTCGGTTACTAACGTAACCTCGGTTCTCTCTAGAGAGGGAACGAGTACTGCGTAATATCTTACGCTAGGGGAAAACCTCTTTTCCACGAGATATTGAAGCCAAAAAATTATCCTTAATTTTGCAATAATGTAAAACACATTGCAGCAGCCTGCAGCCATGGGCGAGACAGCTCGCGCGCCCATTGGCTGCTCTGCGGCAACTGCACCAGCCTATCGAGAGAGGACCCTCATGACGTCGGAACCAATGAGGGCGCTTCGCGCCCAATACGTCATGTCCCGCCAAAAGAGGGTGGGGCTCGACTATAAATATAGCCTCGAGAGGCTGGTTTGACCAGTTTTTTATCGCCGAAGCGAAACGGAGCGTGATGCATGCACGGCAAGATACGCAGTACTCGTTCCCTCTCTAGAGAGAACCGAGGTTACGTTAGTAACCGAGTACGTTCTCTTACGAGAGGTTCTCTCGTACTGCGTAATATCTTACGCTAGGGGAACACAGTGTAAAACGCCGTGCGTGCTTGAGATACAACACTAAAGTCCCCAGGGCAGGTGCCCGGGGCTCACACAGTGCCTAATCACATGGGACTCACAGAGAATCCGGGAAGAGGGGCTAGAATAGCATCATTCCTGTAATATAGAGCTTTAATAAAAAGAGGTGGGGGTCTAGCTGCTCTTTTTAAAGATATCTATCAATGTAAGCAAATATCGTTTGGGAATTACTTGTCTTTCGAATATCTGGGTATTGTGTTAAAAGGTGCTCCACGCATTTTACTTATCATTATTTACAGGCCTCCAAAATACTCTTCAGCCTTTGCTGAGGACTTTACAGAACTATAATCAACAATTACATCAGAGTTTGACTGTTTTGCCATTGCTGGAGATTTTAACATCCACATAGATAGTGCAGAAAACAACATGGCTAAAGAAATCAAAAGTGTTTTAAAAACTTTTGATCTGACTCAGCATGTACATGGACCCACACACAATCGTGGACACACTCTAGATTTACTTATCAGTAAGGGTCTAAACATTTCATCGATTGTTATTAAGGATGTAGCACTGTCTGATCATTTCTGTATTTTCTTTGATATATTGATCTCTCCTGCCATTGAAGCTAAATCTGTGTCTGTCAAGAAGAGATGCTTAAATGAGAACACCAGTGTACTATTTATGAAGGCTATATCCTTAACACCAATATCTGCTGACTCTGTTGATTTTCTCCTTGATTCTTTTAACTCAAAAGTTAAAAGTGTAATTGATGATATTGCTCCTGTCAAAGTCAGGAAGAAGAATGGCAGACAAAAAGCACCTTGGAGAAACTCAACAGCAGTGCAAAATATGAAAAGACAATGCAGAAAAGCAGAGCGCATGTGGCGGAGGACAAAACTTGTAGTCCATTATAACATCTACAAAGACAGCATCCATGCTTTTAATATGGAACTAGGCAAAGCTAGACAGACTTTCTTCTCAAATATTATAAACAGTAATTTAAACAACACACGCACTCTTTTTGCTACTGTAGAGAGACTGACAAACCCCCCAAGCCAGATTCCCAGTGAAATGCTCTCAGACAGCAAGTGCAGGGAGTTTGCTTCTTTCTTCTCTGAGAAAATCAATAATATCAGAAAGGTGATCAGCACATCCTTGAGTTGCCCTGGGGTCAGACAGATCAAACCGCCTGAGAAAGTAGTTACTATGTCTGATTTCAAAGAAATTGATGGCAAAATTTTGGAAGAAACCGTACAGCACCTTAAAACATCAACCTGCGCTCTTGACACACTTCCCACATCATTTTTCAAAAGTGTGTTTAACAGTTTAGAAGCAGATCTCCTAGAAGTGGTAAATGCCTCACTTCTCTCTGGGAGTTTTCCAAACTCCCTGAAAACTACTGTTGTCAAGCCCCTCCTGAAAAAGAACAATCTGGATAAGACCATATTAAGCAACTATAGGCCGATCTCAAATCTTTCTTTCATAAGCAAGATCATTGAAAAAGTTGTCTTCAATCAGCTGAACAAATTCTTATGCTCGAATGGATACTTTGACAATTTTCAATCTGGTTTCCGACCGCACCACAGCACAGAGACAGCGCTCATAAAGATAATAAACGATATTCGCTTAAATACTGATTCAGGCAAAATATCAGTGCTGGTACTACTCGACCTCAGTGCTGCATTTGACACTGTCGATCATAACATACTTCTTACCAGGCTGGAAAACTGGGTGGGGCTTTCTGGGATAGTCCTAAAATGGTTCAGGTCATACTTAGATGGGAGAGGTTATTATGTGAGTATAGGAGATCATAAGTCTGAGTGGACATCCATGACATGCGGAGTCCCTCAAGGCTCAATTCTTGCGCCACTCCTGTTCAACCTGTATATGCTCCCAATGAGCCAAATAATGAGAAAGAACCAAATGGCTTACCACAGCTATGCAGACGACACACAGCTCTACTTAGCCCTATCGCCTAACGATTACAGCCCCATTGACTCCCTGTGCCAATGCATTGATGAAGTCAACAGTTGGATGTGTCAATTATAGTGGATTATTGTAACGGACTCCTCACTGGCCTTCCCAAAAAGACCATAAGACAGTTGCAGCTCATACAGAACGCTGCCGCCAGGATTCTGAGCAGAACTAGAAAATATGAACATATCACACCAGTCCTCAGGTCTTTACACTGGCTCCCAGTTAAATTTAGGATTGATTTTAAAGTATTATTACTGGTATATAAATCATTCAATGGCCTAGGACCTCAATACATTGCAGATATGCTCACTGAATATAAACCCAACAGATCACTCAGATCACTAGGATCATATCAGCTAGAAATACCAAGGGTTCACTCTAAACATGGTGAATCTGCTTTTAGCTATTATGCCAGCCGCAGCTGGAACCAGCTTCCAGAGGAGATCAGATGTGCTCCTACTGTAGTCACATTCAAATCCAGACTCAAAACACATCTGTTTAACTATGCATTTACTGAATGAGCACTGTGCCAATGTTCGTCCGACTGTTTGTACTGTACTGTATTTTATTTTTTATTTTTCTAAACTGTTTTAATTATTCTTATTTCTTTTTATTATTTTAATTTCTTCTATGTAAAGCACTTTGAATTGCCATTGTGTATGAAATGTGCTATATAAATAAACTTGCCTTGCCTTGCCTAATAAGAGCAGAATAAATCAAGTGTTCCACACAGCCAGGGCGAACTCGGCCTGGACTGATGAATATGGGGGACTTATGCACTGCCCACAGAAGTATACAGGCGATCAGTGATCGACGCTCTAACTGTTTCAGCCTCCTGAGCCGATAGCATCGGGCAGGCAGTACTGAAAATTTAGACCGAGAGCAACTTAGCTTGTAAAGCGGGAACCTCGAGGTTATAAAACCTTATAAATGTAGACGGGGAGGCCCAGCCTGCCGCCATACAGATATCTTGCAAGGCAATCCCACTAGACCAAGCCCACGACGAGGCCATGCCTCTCGTGGAGTGCGCTTTGACACCTAACGGGCATTGCAGGCCCTTAGATGTATAAGCTAGCGCTATAGCGTCAACTATCCATCTGGATAAACTCTGTTTTGACGCGGCTAGACCCTTAGAACGTCCGCTGAACAAAACAAAGAGCTGCTCCGTCTGTCTGAAAACAGATGAGCGAGACACATAGGCTCTTAATGCCCTGACCGGGCAAAGGAAGCCTGCGTCCCCTTCCTCATCAGATACCGGCAGGGCTGACAGGGAGATCACCTGTGCCCTAAACGGTGTATTGAGGGATTTAGGAACATATCCGTGCTTTGGTTTGAGTATGACTCTCGAGTCATTAGGTCCAAACTCCATACACGTCGCGCTCACTGAGAGCGCTTGCAAGTCCCCTATGCGCTTCACTGAAGCGAGAGCCAGAAGAAACACTGTTTTTAGAGACAAGTGTTTAAGGTCTATTGATTGTATTGGCTCGAATGGGGCACCTTTCATGGCTTCCAGAACCGTGGAAAGGTCCCAAACGGGAACCGAGGGAGGTCTGGGAGGATTCAGCCTCTTAGCTCCTCTAAGGAAGCGAATGACCAGATCGTTCCTTCCTAGTGACTGGCCAGACGTTGGTTCAGCGAACGCTGCTATGGCCGCCACATAAACTTTGAGCATGGATGGGGCTCTGCCCTTATCCAGAAGCTCTTGTAAAAAGGAAAGAACCTCCGACACCCCACAGTGTGAGGGTGAAGTGCCGCGCGGTGTACACCAGCTAGTGAACACAGACCATTTTGAGGAATAGAGCCGTCTCGTAGATGGAGCTCTAGCCTGCGTGATCGTGTTTAACACTCCCGCTGGGAGGTTAACGGGTACCCGTTGATGGCCCACACATGTAGGAACCAAAGCTCCGGGCAAGGATGCCAGATCGAGCCGTTTGCCTGCGAGAGGAGATCCCTCCTCACCGGTATCGGCCACCGGGCGGTACTCGTCAGCTGCATCAGGACTGGGAACCAGGCTTGGTTCATCCATAATGGGGCGACGAGCAGTACCGGGCATCCGTTTTCCCTGATTCGCTCTAACACCTGGGGTAGAAGCGTGACAGGGGGAAACGCATAGAGCGGGCAGCGGGGCCAGACGCGGGCCAGCGCATCCCTGCTCTTGGAGAAAAATTCCTGACAGTGAGCATTCTCTTGAGACGCAAATAGGTCTATTTTCGCTCTGCCAAATGTCCTCCACAGCAGTTTGACTGTCTGCGGGTGTAAAGACCATTCTCCTGCCGGAAGATTGTTCCTGGACAGTCTGTCTGGTCCCACATTCAGGTGGCCGGGCACATGCGCTGCTCTGAGCGAGCGCAGATTGTGCTGAGCCCAGACCAGGAGGCGTTCCGTCAGCCTGTGAAGGGTTCTGGATCTGATACCTCCTTGGTGATTTATATAAGCCACCACTGACATGTTGTCCGAACGGACCAGGACGTGGTGTCCTATTATGTGGGGACAAAAACGCCTCAGCGCGTTGTCGACTGCCATCATTTCCAGGCAGTTTATGTGTAGAAGCTTCTCCCGTTCTGACCACTGGCCGAAGAACGGTCTGCCCTCTAGCAGCGCTCCCCATCCCGAGGTTGAGGCGTCCGTAGACACCACCTTCACACTCGAGGAAGTCCCCAGGCTTACACCTGACCGGTACCAATCGGTCACTGACCAAGGTTTCAGAGCTGCGATGCATTTCTGATCGACCTTGAGGCGCGAGGTTTTAACCAGTACTGCAGCGGGCGCATGCGAAGCAGACCCAGCTGAAGCACTGAAGATGCTGAAGCCATGAGACCCAGCATTTTCTGAAACTTTTTGAGCGGGACTAAAGTGCCGTGGCGAAAAGTTTCTGTCATGCGCTGAATATTCAGCCTGCGCTGCGGTGACAGCTATGCTGTCATAGACAGCGAGTCCAGTTCTGTACCCAGAAAAGATATTTTCTGACTGGGAGACAGCGAACTCTTTGCCCAATTGACTTTGAGACCTAAATTCTCGAGGTGATCGAGTAATATGGTCCTGTGTTCTATGAGCTCTGACTGTGATCGAGCTAGAACCAGCCAATCGTCCAAATAATTCAGTACTCGTATGCCCCGGAGCTTGAGGGGTACGAGTGCTGCATCCATGCACATCGTGAATACGCGAGGTGCCAGGGATAGGCCAAACGGCAGGACTGTGTACTGATATGCCTGGCCCTCGAAGACGAATCTCAAAAATCGCCTGTGACGTGACGCTATTTGTATTTGAAAATAAGCGTCTTTCAGATCTATCGACATGAACCAGTCCCCTTGGCAAATTTGCGAGAGGATTTTCGTGGTCGTGAGCATTCTGAACCGTCGTTTCAGAAGTGCTCTGTTCAGTCGTCTTAGATCCAGAATGGGTCTGAGACCCCCGTCTTTTTTGGGTACCAGAAAATATCTGCTGTATATGCCCCCTTCGCTCTGAGCCTGTGATAAGGGTTCTATAGCCCCTTTGCTCAGTAACTTCGCTATTTCGGCCCGAAGTAGGTGTGCAACCTCCTTTCTCACCATAGTTTCGATTCGTGCCGCTTGGCGTTGCGGGCGTCGAACGAACTGTAGCGAATAGCCTCTTTCTATAATGTTCAGCACCCATTCTGATACCCCGGGAAGCTCTGTCCACGCTTTCGCATGAGTGGCTAGGGGTAGAATGATATTCGGGCTCTGGTCGCGACCTAGTCGCGGGCAGAGAGCACCGGTGTGCTGTAACATGAACGCCGCGCTTGCAGTGCGTGAGACTGGGGGCGCGCTGATCACAGCGGGCAGCCTGCCCGCGCTCAGTTCTCCCACAGCGGTGTGCTGAGAGAAAGCGAGTGGGGTAAACCCCATGGGGTTTATTATGTCTGTGAGCGAATGAGGGCGCGTGACATCGGGCCCATGCAAAACGCTGAAAACACCGTCTGTTTGTGCAGACTGTATGTGCGTTGGTTTCGTTTTTACAGAAACCGTGAGACATGTAGTGTGTAGTGTTTGCGGGCACTGGGACGTGGGCACAATCACTACATTTGGTGCACAATCGACATGAGTCGATTTTATTTGTGCGGGCCGTGTGTGGCGGGCCGTGTTTGTGTGTAGTAATGGGCACTGGGCAGTGGGCATTTTTATTACACTCATAACAGCGTCGGCCGTGGCCGGAATACCAGAAAATACACTCTTTAAGGGATTTATCTGGGTCGCCGTAAAAACGGCGTTTGTGTGCAGGCAAGCGGGCTGTGTTGCCGACTTGTTTACTGCAGAATACACTGGGACAGTCGCAATTACTGGAACTGAACGAGCGAAAATTTTCGGTGGAAGTCCGGCCGCAGCGGGACTTGAACACCGTCACTTTCCTAAGCTGGTTAGGAAGGCTTAGGGGCCTCGGGCTTTATCACAATCTTCGGCCGTGGCCCGCACGGCGGGGGGGGGGGGCGGCCGGTGGAGCGAGAGCGCGGTCTCTGATCCCGGGTCTGACGGCGCTGTGGGGCGACGTCAGCTGATGGTTGCGGCTGGGAGCTGCGAGCAGACGGCTGTTTTAAGCGACCTGCTGCGGAGCTTGAGCGCTTGGGCAGGAAATGTTTCATGGCCTGCGATGTCTTCTGAACCTCAGCGAATCTGTCTGCGAAATCCTTGACAGAAGATCCGAAGAGGCCAGCAGGGGAGACGGGGGCGTCGAGAAACGCAGAGCGCTCTGAGTCCGACATCTCCGAGAGCGTAAGCCACAGGTGCCTCTCAGCCACGGTGATAGAGGCCATGTTCCGCCCTATGGCCTGCGCGGCGGATTTAGTGGTGTGAAGGGCGAGATCCGTCGCGCTTCTCAAATCCAGAAGGCTCACAGCTTCCGGTCCTTCCTCGTCCATCTTGCGGAGAAGGTTGGCCTGGAAGATCTGGAGTATGGCCATAGAATGAAGCGCCGAGACAGCCTGCCCGGCGGCGGTGTAAGCGCGACCGTGCAAAGCTGACGTGGTGCGGCAGGCTTTAGATGGCAGCGCCGTCTTAGCGCGCCGTCCAGCGGAGGGCGGGCAAAGATGGGCGGCTACCGCTTCCTCGACGGGAGGGAGAGAGTGGTACCCTTTTTCCTTAGCACCGTCAACTACGGAGAATGCTGCGGACACGGGAGCACGCACTCTGGCTGAAAAAGGAGCGTTCCAAGACTTGAAGAAAGGGGGCTGGTCTTGAAGGCTGCGAAGCACGGTCCCTTTGCAGAAAACAACCGTCGAGACGGTTGTGTGCAGGCTGCTGGGGCGTCGACAACTCAAGGCCGAGGCTCTCGACGGCCTGCTCGAGCAGACGCATAAGCTCCGCTTCAGTGCTGGCTCTTTTCCCAGGGGGCCGGTGAGAAGACGGTGCGAGGTCCGCGGAGCTCGACCAATCCTCACTGCCCGACGCTAGGAGAGAGCAACTGTCGTCCTCCTCACATACAGCTTCCTCGTAGTCCTCCATGGCGGAAGCGGCGGCAGACCGCGGCCGCTGACCGGCAGCGAGAGACTCGGGTGAAGCAGGCGGCGAAGCTGGCGGGCGCACCGGCGAGCTTTCGCGGGATGGAGGAGGTTCCGGGACCCGCTGAGCGCGGCGCTTTTTACGGCGCGGCAACGCAGCGGGCGAAGGCGCAGTCTCGGAGAAAAATGCCCGGCGAGTCCGCAGAGTCACCATCGGCATTAGCTCGCAGTGAGGGCAGCCGCCGTCAGCGAGCGCGAGAGCTGCGTGATCCTCACCCAGGCAGGAAACACAGATGACATAGTGGTCCCCGTCGCTGAGTGGAGCTTGGCATGAGCCACAGGATGTACGAGGCATCTTGAAAAAGACGCTCGTGCTCTTTTAGAGAAAAAATGTGTGTCGCGGTGGCGAACACACACAGCAGTAAAAGGATATGTATGCCGGAAAGCGTGAGCAGGAACGGCGACTGAAGGCGGCGAGTTGTCGTCCAGCAGCTTCAGATGTGGCGCTAATCCCGCTGAGTGCTTCCTTCAGACGGCGCGGCTTCCTCTCTGGATCCAGCGATGCGTGAGCTTCACTGAAGAGATGAAAAACTGGTCAAACCAGCCTCTCGAGGCTATATTTATAGTCGAGACCCACCCTCTTTTGGCGGGACATGACGTATTGGGCGCGAAGCGCCCTCATTGGTTCCGACGTTATGAGGGTCCTCTCTCGATAGGCTGGTGCAGTTGCCGCAGAGCAGCCAATGGGCGCGCGAGCTGTCTCGCCCATGGCTGCAGGCTGCTGCAATGCGTTTTACATTATTGCAAAATTAAGGATAATTTTTTGGCTTCAATATCTCGTGGAAAAGAGGTTTTCCCCTAGCGTAAGATATTATGCAGTACGAGAGAACCTCTCGTAAGAGAACCTATCAAATACACAGACTACGTCCCTACCCAGTGAACACTAAGTGAGATCAATTCATAACACTGTAACAACAACCTCTTATTGGGAATCAGGAATGATTTTGCAGCTCATAGTCTATTACAGTATACAATGTAAATGAAAGAGTGCAGATACAGTAAAATACAATGAGCTTTCTGTAAAAATTACTTTTCATTACACTACTGTAAAATTATCTTACAGTAGATGAAAAGCACTAGAAAAGCTCAAGTATTAAAGAACTGAATATGAACTTGGTATACAGGACTGTACAGTAAAAATAAATAAATAAATAAATACATTCAGCGTCCTCTGCACCTTCTGCCAAATTTCATTACAGTATACTGTACTACAGCAGTTTCTTGGTCTTCTGACAAAAGACTTTCTCTACCTCCCTTAGGCAGTCATTTCTAGGTTCTGCAAAAAGCAGTACAAAAAAAAAAAAAAAAAAAAATTTTTTTGACAATCATGAGTTTGAGGCTATAGAACATGTGCTACAAGTTACTGTATACAAAATAGTGAAAATTCCCTCATATAAAGTACTGTTTACTGTTCACTGAAAGATCTAATCCTGGACTACTAGCAAGTTCAGCCTGAGAGTCTCTAGTGGCCCGCTGTCTTCAAGTCAAGTCACCTTCATTTATATAGCGCTTTTAACAACATAGATTGTTACAAAGCATCTTTACAGTGATAATAGGAAATTAAAGTAACAGAGATTGTTTTGGTTTTATAGCAGCTCTAGAATAAAGTTATTGTCCAGCTAAAGTTAGTTTTGATTGATTCACTTCCAACGCAACGATCATTAGTTATTAACTTAGGGGCCGCTAACACGACACCTTTCTAACAGAAAACCCTTAAGTTATCTCTGCACAAACTTCTAAAACGCGAACCTGTGAGAACGCTGACGGCTTGCACATGCACATTACGTGTTTAGTCTATAGGTATGCGCGTTTGAATATATATGTGCGCAGGCGTGTAGTCCTTCTTTACAAACCAACCCTCAACAAACTACTTGTCTGGCCTTCACAGGGGAGAGACTAGTTGACACTTCAGGACTGCGTCGTCGGTGTTGTTGTCTTCAGACTGGAATTATCACTGGTGATACTATCTCGGTGATTGTCTTTGCCTTGGTGATGATCTACTCAAGTCAGCAGAGACGAAGTGCAGAGGTCCCCACAACTAGTCTGGAGTGAGGCAGCCACATATTAGAGCCTTCATGGATGACCTCACGGTTACAACATCGACAGTGCCCGGAGCCAGTGGAACGTTTTGAGTTTTTGAGCCATCTACGCAAATGGTTGGGTGTGCCATGCAGCTTGAGCCATGTTGGGTTCTATGGAAACAGCAACAAGCTCAGGCTCCCATTCAGATCCATCAGGGAGGAATTCATAGTTGGACGGGCGCGAGAACATCTGCAGTATTAGGGGTCGAAGGATGCTAGGAGCAGGCAACGTCATGAGGACAGGGAGGAAGTGGAAGGCAGCTGAGGCAGTCCAAAAGGCAGAAGCTGAACCACAAGGCTCTCACCTGGACTGTGTTGCAGCACTGCCACCGAGAAGGAAAGGTTGAGACTAGTGCAAGAATAGGTACGTGCTTCAGTGGAGGAAGAATGAGCAAGAAGGGTTGTAGCAATGAAGAAACAGGGTGCCTGGATGAAGTGGGACAGGCAATGGAGCAGAAGGTCACCTGACAGGATATGTGGAAATGGAACCCCGAGAGGATAAAGTTAGCCCAGCCTCCCTAGCCCTGCCAACTTGTTGGTTTGGGGCAAGGTAGAAACTCCAGCATGCCCCCTGTGTTCCAAGACAGACTCTCTTGAATACATCTTGAGCAGCTTCTCTCGGCTCCTGGGCTATGGCTGTTATCGCTGGAGACACAACCAAGTCCTCAAGACCATAGCTGAGACAATCAGTAAAGGGATCAGCGAGAGCAGAAGCGCCAACACTACAGCCAGGATGATTGCATTAATCAAGGAGGGAGAGCAGCCCATGAGGAAAAACAACCCTGTTGGCTTGCTCTACATAGCACAAGATTGGGTGAGGACAGTTGACCTGGATAGGCAGCTGAAAATTCCAGCACACATCACCCAGTCCATGCTTAGACTGGAGATCATCCTGGTCTCAGAGTCTACGAAACAGCTTATCCTACTGGAGCTTACTGTGCCTTGGGAATGGGTGGAAAACTAGATGCATGCCAGTGGAGGTGGGTTGCCAAGGATTTGCAGGTCATTCCCTCAGCAAGGCTTACGGAATGCTGGGAAAAACTGATGCAAGCCAGAGAAGAGCCATCAGCAACAGCACGAAGGCTGCAGAGCGGGCATCAAGATAGCTATGGTTGAAAAGGGGTGACACGTGGGGACCGCAAAATGCCACTTGGACACAGGCCGAGACTTGATCAACCTCTGTCGGGTCGCCTGGAAGAGGGTGTCTGTTGAAAGACCCAAAACACCCAATGATGCTAGGAACCAACACTGATAATGTGTCCAGGTTTGTGCATCAGTGGTTGTATGAATAACTGAAACTAACATACTGTGTGTGTAAGTAGTATAAAAACCCTGTAGATGATTCTTTCAGCTCTCTCTCTAGTGTCAGGATGCATTTTTAAAGCTTATAAAATCACATGTGGCCCTGTTTATATTATCCTGAGATTCTGATTGGTGTGTCATCAGTTTTGCTACTTAATGTTTACACATGGATAAATGTGTGCAATTTGAGTTCACATTGTGATGCTTCAGTTAATTATATTATGTGTTTGTATTATGAATGAGATCATGGTTAAACGTGTAAAATGAGGGTATTTTGTGTAAGTTTTGTGTTTTGCAGAAATCATTGAGAAAATTGGAATGTGTGTGAAAACAGTTGAAATTAATAAAAAAAATGTGAGTAATGTTTTTTTTTTTTTTTTAACTGAATGAATAGTTAGATTGGGAAATTGTCACAACTGAATCAGTTATAGTGTGTTGGCAATTGAGAAAAACTGTAATTTTTAAGAATTCCCATTGTCGATTGCAACTGCAATGAACAATGAATTAATCAATAACATTAATCCTGTAAAATGCAAGTTAAAGACTCCAAAGTGCATGTAGTGCAGGGTGGCACAACTACTCCAAAAATGCTTTTACAGTGTATAATTGCTGTTTTATGATCTTGTGATTTTAAACACTTCATAACAAGGTTGTTAACATTAACATGTACTACATTTTAAATTATATATCATGAATGAATGCATATATTTTTCACACATTTGTTCATCTTGGTTAATGTTCATTTTTAAAAATAGTTTTGCCCATTGTTATTTCATGTTAGTTATTTCTTAATGATATTACTCCATTTTATCTTAATATTAAAATGCATTGGTATATAAATTTGTATAAGCCAAATAAAAACATATTTTTTGTACATTTTACTTTTTCTTTGTATCAGCCCAAGATGATTCTGAAAGAAAATGTGGCGAGAGTCTCTTGTTATGCTGAAACTGATTAAACTTTCAGGCTCATCTGATTGACAGATAAACCACGCTCATGTTGTAAATGTGGTTATTTCAGCAAATAGTTTGCTTTGTATATTCAGTTTCACAGCATTAAGTTAAAGAGGGCAAACTTTATCATTCAACTGAACTGAGCACATGCATTTTAGACACTTTTTGTTCTTGCTTCGTCCTTGAATGTGTCAGGTGTTCTAGCGTACTGTATTTACTTTAACAGCTCAGGAAATGTCAATGGTATGACCCATGTTAGGGGCGGCCAAAATTACAATTTAAAATCAGAATATGAGCATAGCTCACTTACATTCACTGAAAATATTGAAACGTTAGCAACACTGATTCAACACAATTATTAAAGTGTCACTTTGCAGATTTTTTATGCTACAATATGGCATTGTCCTCTTATTACATTTATTATTGTTAATTTAGTATAATTATAATAATAGTTTAATTTTTTTTAAATACGGATATAACTTTTCCCCAGTAAAAATGAGTATACATGTTTAGCAGACCAGAATTCACTAGAGATGCTGTCCTTATTTGTACCAAGGTTGAGATGTAAATACACACACACACAAATACTGGGGGTTTCTCTCTGAGTTACAACCTTTGGTTGGCAGCACACTGTGAAGTAGAATCTGTCCAGCAAATGCTGAAACTCTTTGTCTGTATGCTTGTGTGTGAGGGGAAAGATTGTTATGGCCTCTCATTGAAGTGCAGGGCAGACTGAGCAGATGCCTGATTAGAGCTAATCTGCTGCCAGAGTGTTTAATATTAGAAATCCCTCAGCACAGTACAGCTGGTAAGACCTACAATACATAAACACACACACACACACACACACGCATGGTTTCATAAGCGTGTGATGTAGGTGAACCAGCACAATAGACATGTGTATTCTTGCATGATCTAGGGGATTAGAATATTTCAGTCACGTCTGAATCATTTCACTGGCCACTAAGGCTTGCGAAAAATCCATTACTGTAATATTGAAGGTTAAAATTAACAACTGATTTGAATAAAAAAACATTTAAATTGCACATTTTTTTTATTATAATAATTAACATTATTAACTTTTTAATGACATAATTATGTTTCTACTCGAATTCGTTTTTTGAATCATAAACATTTAAAAGGTGGCTGTCATTTTATTCAAACATTCATTAAATATTGAAGAACAGGTGAAAGTCAGCATGAAACAGAAGTTGCAATAGTCCTTTCTTCCCTATTGTGACATACTGTACGAATGAAACAACAAGATTAAATGTAGGATGGGAATTGATTTTGTCCATTGGGAATTGATAGGATTGTTGTCATTTGCTATTGCTTCAATCTCATGTGACTGGCAGGTTGTCACACTAGTACACACATCATCAGAGAAGAGAATTCGCTACAAGAGGGATAGGAAGTTATTTTGATTAAAGATTAGTTGGGATGCTCCGATCAATCGACATCGGCCGATAATCACATTCTATGACTCGATTGGTAATCACTAACAGAGGCAGCCTTTGCAATTTGGAGGCTCGTTTCAAAGAAACAGTTGGAAATATAATGTGGATAACATTGAATTAATATCTTTTCATCAGGTTGGATACTGATAATTAATCACTCAAACCCCTTTATCTAAACCTCTCTACTTAACCATCGGACTTGCACATCCGCCATGTTAGTATTTTTTTAACACTTTTTTATTTGTGTTGTTTCTAATCAAATCCTTTGTCCAACACATAATGGGTCATGGGCAATATTAGTCGTTGGAGTGTGCACTGCACGGATCTGCATTTCGGATTCTAACTGGAAAAAAATAAACCATCCGGGCATCAATGTGCCCGATGCCGAATACCTTATTCAGAAAGGCACAGATAATGGCTTCAAAATGATAAACTAATTCTACCGAATAATAGGAAAAATATTCGGCAGACCCATTCTCTCCTCGTGTTTGCTGGTTTGCTGGAGTCTCTTTTAAAAATAAGGGCTTTTACAAGAGAGATATCAACTAAAATACTATATCAGTGGTTCTCAGCTCCAGTCCTCGGGACCCGTTGCTCTGCACATTTTGTATGTCTCTCTTATCTGACACACTCAGTTCAGTTCATGGAGTCTCTCTTAACGAGCTGATGATCTGATTCAGGTGTGTTAAATAAGGGAGACATACAAAATGTGCAGAGCAGCGGGTCCCGAGGACTGGAGTTGAGAACCACTGTACTATATCATACACATTTTTTATTTGATATGTCTATTTAAATGTGTTAAATCTTGTACGATGTTACACGAATGAGTGAAAACTTTATGAATTAAATGAGAACAGCACGATTGCAAATCAAATATTCACAGCATCAATGAATGACATAACAGCATGCTAATAGCAATGGAATGCATTCAAATATTCATCAAATTGAACACTGTAAAAGTGTGTATCTGTGCCCTAACCAAATTAATATAAGTGTCCTCACTGTAAACGAAATGCTTCAGGAACTGACAAAAATCATAGCCAATCAGAACATCTGATGTTTAATAAACAGCAAGGTAGAGCAGAATTTTGAACCAATGAGATTTTGTGGTGGGCGGAGCTACACGGTTTAACAAGAAAAATAGAAACCAAGCAACTGACAAAATGGTTGATTCCTTAATTCGCATACTTAATCTATACAGTATGCACTTCATTAGTGGTGGGAAATAGGGCTGGGTATGACAAAATTTTAAGATTCGATTAAATTAAGTTCAATTTTATTTTGATTCATTTGGATATATCAGGTACAGTATCATGTCAATTTTTTTCTCAAGAGAAAACGTCACTCAACTAAAGCTGTAAACAATACAGAAAACCTTGTAACTTGATTCTTTACTATAATATTAAAGTTGGCATGAAATGTAAGCTGCAATAGTCTTTTTTCCCCAATTGTTACACATTTTCTGGCTTATCTAACTGATTTGTATACAAAAAACATTTAAATCACACATAAGGCAGTTTTTTATAATAATACATTTATAATGAAATAATTATGTTTCTACTTCAATTCAAAAACTTGTTTTCATGACGGATTTATTCAAACGTACATTGATACTGAAGAAAAGGTTAAGTAAAAATATAATGAATATGAAATATAGTGCATATTTTACAAAAAAAATCCTCTCTATAGTTTCTATACAGTTTTTTCTATATTGAGCTATAATGATAATTGAATGGCTTTTCTGTGGTAAATGTAATTATGTGCATATTGCGATGAGAGGCGAGCTGTTCACGCATCAACTGAAAACAGCACCGACTTAAAGATCGATTGTCGATTCTTTGAATTTAGGACTCAATATCAGTTTATAAAAATAAAAAACAATTAAAATCAAGAATTACCCATATTTTCAACCCAGCCTTAGTGGGAAATTATAGTAAGACATATGTAGTAGTAACATGCTAAGGTTATATTTTTTATGTTCATCTTCTATTGCACAAGGGTAAGTGGGTAATATTAGCTGAAAATTAATGTAAGGGCACACATTTCGAAACAAAAAAGCATCCGTGTACCTTTGGTCAAAGTCAATAAAATATGAATTGGGACACACTAAATACAATTTCACATATTATTTAGGACATATTATGCAAATAGACACAGCCAGCCAAGGTGTTGTTGAGGTCACAGCAAGTTAAAACAAAAAGATGGAAATGGAAGAGATTTTATCACTTTATCTTGTCATGCCTGGTTTGGACACATGCCTGGTTTGGGTATGCATGAGAAACTGACTACAACGCATTGTTTTGTTTGTGGAGAAGGAGAATGTTACTACATAGTACTCACAGTATAAATTAATGGGATAAGAGTAGGCCTGATGGAATCAAAAGTCAAATGCACTTCATTCCCAACGCTATACCTGTTTATTTAATAACTATTTTGGCTTTTACTTCAGTTCAAATTGAAAATTCTGTCATCATGTAATCAATCATAAATGCCGATTATGGACCGATTTCTCCCCTTCCGACAATCCTAGGTAAAGTCACAATTATTTTTATAGTTCTGCAGATTATCTTAGATTTTCCAGTGGTGTGAAGTGTGTTAATGCCAAATTCACACTACAGGATTTTAAGCCCGATTTAAGCCCGATCTGCAAGTCAATGAGATCGCCGACAGGTCGGGCTGTGATCGGGGGAAAATCAGCGGGTGATCAGTGCTCACCAATCTTTATGTGTGAACTAGTCAACGACACATCAAAGAGATTCGCTGAAGCCTCACCGATTGTTAAATAACTGGAGCTATTGGCCGACTCGACGTTCTGTGGTGTCAAGTGTCGCGACGAGCAACAGCCAATGAGAGAGCAAGGCATGGGTTGAGGTCACCGGAAGAAAAACAGTAGCAGCAACATGCCAAACCACAACATGAGTAGGCAGCTACTTTTTCATTATAAACATGTTTTACTCAACTCCAACTCTCTTTGTAGCACAGACAATCCTTGCTGCCCGCTGTGCTGATCCATTATTTCTAGGGCTGGTCCGAATACCATTTTTTGAGCCTCGAAGCTTCGGTAGTAATGAACATCGAATATTCGAAGCTTCGGAGAGAGGGGGCTGAACATATTCTTCTCTCTAATAAAGGCAGGAATCTCTATGTGTCTGTCTGTCCGTTTGCATTTTGATTATTTCGAGAACCGTTCATCCAATCGACTTCACAAGGGAGTGCAGTGTCGCATTTGGTGCAATATAGATGGACACGGGAGACGCGACACATTCAGAATTAATAAACTTTTCGTAAACTACAGAACAGCGCGAGCGGGAAGCGGCGCACCTCACGCGGGCAGGGCTTATATGCTCCGAGAACGGACACTGCACTAGTGATATAAAACACACACACACAGGTCTGTTAACTTAAGCAATACCAGTGTGTCGCCGGCCTTATTCAAGCGCGAATGATAACCGTTTCGCGGGGGATCCCAGGTGTGCAAAAAAAAAAAAAAAAAACCTGAATATTCAAATGTCAAATTTTCAAATTGAATACAAACCGAACCACCGAACAAATATTCGAATATTCGGGTCCAGCCCTAATTATTTCATTCATGTTTTTTCCTTTGTTGTTCAGAACAGATCATCGTGCAAACAGCTTGCAGCACTAATTTCTTCCCGACGGCCATTTTCAAATAAACTTAAAAATAAACTCCTGTTTTGCGCATTGTTACGTGTCATTTCCAGTTCCACTTTCCGCGTGTTTTTCCGTGACAAAACGTGGTTTGGGGACCGGATAGAGTCGTTAGTTGTTGTCAGCTCGTGTAGTGTGTGACCCCCATTTGCGAATCATTTAAAGTTGTGTAGTCTGAACTAGGCATAAGAGTGACTGAATCTGCTCGGAAGAACGTGGGAGACACCCTTATCTCGGATCAGAAATCCTTTTGTGGCGGGGGGAACCCCGAGGACAAAAGTGTGAACGAATGGAGATTATCATGTGGAATGAAACAATACCCAGTCAGAAAGCGAACTAATGGAAGAGTCACCTCCAGCTTGCGCATACATGTCCATGTTCACACCGTCTCCATGACTTCATCTAAACAGTTTTCTTTTCCCCACCACAAATTGTCTATTAAAAGCAGTCCATAAACTATAAGCACCAATTTTTTACATTTTGAAAAAGATTTTAAATATCTTTTAGTGTGGCCCCAGCTTAAATTGATGGCCAGTAGGGAGTTACAGTATTATCAAAATACTGCTCTTTTCCACAGAATGAAAATGCATTATGATGCATAGCCAAATGCCTGGAAGTATGTTTCTATTTTGCATTTACAATTGTAATAGTTTTTTAGTATTTCAAACTATATTTTCAGCATAACAATGTGAAAAGTTGAAAATAAAAATGTACATAATTCATGAATTTAAGCAAGAAGAATATCTGAATGTCTCTATACATGACGTGTTAGTGCTGCACACTTAAAGGGCTTCCTGTAGTTTTCCGTAAAAATAAAAGTTTGACGGTGTAATTTTAGAAAAAGAACAAAATGAAGACAGCCGTATATATCAGTACTGTAATTTTACAGTTGTAATGTAAAATACAACTATTGTATTCTTTTTCTTAAGGTGAGTTCACACTTTAACCTGAGTGGTCGGATTTTATTACATATATTTCGTCGTGACGGAACTTACAGAATATCTAAAACAATGCTGTGTACTGGGCTAAATGCAGTCGTTGTGTGTGCGTAGCCTACATATGATGGTATTTTGACCAGCTGAGAACTCGTGAAGAGCTTACAAAATGTGTAAAGCAGTGAACAATAAATGAAAACTTGTGCAGATTCCATGTGGGCCTAGATTAGATGCTCTTATTTACGGAAAGGCTTGAAATATTAATCAGGCCTAACATAAGCACTCATGAACAACACTGTCTAAAGCTGTGTAACGTTGCCCGGTCTGGGCGGTTTGATAAATCATTGGCAAGTATAGGGCAGAAGTAGGGAAGGAAGTGTTTTGGAAACAAAAAGGCACAGATACCTAATTTAAGATTTCTAATGACAGGATAGAAAAGCTGTGGTCTCCGTTGCTCAGCGACAGGAACCATAGCTATTTTTAGAGAAAAGAGCAGAGGAGGAAATACACTAAGAGCAAGAGAGCATGCAAACAGTGAAAAGACAAGAACACATAGTGGAAAACAGGCAGACAGAGAGAGAAAGAAGATTCCTATCAACAGGCTTATCACAGAAAACCAGGGCAGAAAAACACATGGCTGGCTGCCTATATCATAACATACATAAACACACACATTCATATCATTCTTTCTGTGATGACCTGCAGTGGTCAGCTGGTATTTTTGAGCAGCTTGAGCTTATGGTCAAGGTTTATTTGAATAAGATTTGCATTGGCTATTTCAAGCTCGACTCTCAAACAAATTAGCATATGTGAAAACATCCATGCTAGTCTGCACGAGCACAGATATTCCACACAAATGTTTGTCATTCAGTTTGTGTCATTTAAAAGAATATATGAGGTTCAAATTAATTCAAGGAATTGGTCATCCATTAAATGAAATTGTCATAATTTACTCATTCCAACTCTTTATGATTCAAATAGGTTTGTGTAAGGAACAGGCTGAAAATTATATTTTTAATCACATAATTGTTCGGTTTGTCAAATCTCATTCTTGTTCTAATTCAAACATGGCAGTTTTCAGCAATAATGTCACATTCACCAGGTCTAAGACATTCTCGCATGTGTTTGTGTTACAAATGCTGTGCTGTATGAATATAAGGGGAAATGACTTTTGAGACCAAACTCTAATTTGACTTTCTAAATATATTCTTTTAAAAAAAATCTATTTAAATGCCACAAGTGAATTTAGGCATCACAAAATTTTAAATGTACTGAATGGAAATTTATTTCAAGATTTTCTAAAAATTATATTTAACCGTGTCAATATATTAATAATATAATTTTTTGATGATTTTTTGGTTTTTAAAGATTGTGAGTGTTAGATGACAGCAAATGTAATCTAAATGTAAAAACAGGAGAAATAATAAGCAAGCACAATAAAATTTCCAATATCAGCCAATTTAAGGTGCGTTCACACCATGTTGGAATTACCGTTATTACGAGATTCCGATTTGTAAAAAGCGCAACTGACTGCGCAAGACTTGTAAAATCAGAATTTTCTGGGAGCACCAACTTGTACCACGTGTTGGTACACTTGACTGCGACAGATTAATTTTGGCGTTGATAGTGTTGCCATTGAAACGCATGATTCTGAGGACTTGTCACACGATCCTTCATTCTAATATGCTGATCAAGAAACATTTCTTCCTATTATCAATGTTTAAAACAGCTGTGCTGCTTAATATATTTATGGAAACCGTGCTACATTTTTTTCCAGGATTCTTTGATGAATTGAAACAGCATTTATTTGAAATAGAAATCTTTAGTAATATTCTAAATGTCTTTACTGTCACTTTTAACCAATTTCACTCATTGCTACTACAAGGAAAAGAGAACACAATCCATTATTCAAGATGTGTTCCATAGAAAACCTAATAGCTTATGGGTTTGAAATGACATGAGGGTGAGTAAATAATGACAGAATTTTCACCTTTGGGTAAACTGTTTCTTTAAGGAAATAATTAACTTAAAAAGCACTCTCGCATTCACGTTAACTATAACTTTCTCTCTCTCACACTTCAGCTCTCTATGATCCTCTCTGTCTCTAACACACATGCTGGAGTGACTCTTGAATTAAACATGACAGCAACAGTGGCGCTTTGCAGTCTGAATTCTAATTACATCGACTCTATTGTAGACACTGCTGCCATGTGACAGGCGCTCACACTCTCTCTCACACACACAGACACACACACACACACACACACACACACAGAAGTGGTCCATATGGGATTACACAATGGCGTCAAGACTGTAGGACACATCACTAAATTATCTGAACTTCAAAGTCCAAACACAACAGTGCATACCAAAGGCAAAGTAAACACACAAATACACAGCTGCTGAAGAGCCAGTGTCTGTCTGTAAGGAGAACTTCCTGGAGGACACCAGTAAGGTTACGAGAGGGGAGGAACGGGGGAGGGGCAGAAACGGAGGAAGTGAGGATAAGGACAGAGACAGAGGTGTGGTGCATGATGGAGGAGACGGCATTCTGTCTGGTCAATAATTAAACATGGTGGACTTTCACACTCGTATCAGGACATACAGGAGAAGAGGAGGGTTTCCATCCGCCTCCTTGTGTGTTTGTAAGGCACACATCATAAAATTAGACATTTTACAGACATTTTGCAAGCTAAAAGAATCTGCAACCAGAGGTGTGTCCTCTCATGTGGAGGGGAAATGATGTATTAAACAGTTAACATAGTAGAGGAGAATAAAAATTGACCAAACAAAAAATATGTCTGAATATATGGGTCCATTACAAATAAGATTTTTTCCTTTAAATATTCAATAAGTATACACTCCTTGTCAGAAGATTTTGGCGCTGCGCTTAGGAATATATGTGGAAAATAGATGAAACCTAATCGAAGCGGAGAAGAGAGAGAACTTTGAAAGTGACTGCAGCAAGAAATGTGTCCATTTCGTCTTTCGCTTCGAGTGTTTTCTTTTCTCTAACATCCGATGCACAGGATTTCAGTCTGTGTTTTTAGATGATTTTGGCTGTGGTGCTATTAGTGTTTTCGATGGCGGGAGAAAAATAAACAAAATGTTTAAATTTATTTTTAAACATAATAAGTTATTAAATATTACACTTTTAAAAAGCAATTTCATTTAACTGCATAACCATTAAGTTGTCGCTCTTATCTGCACTTTTTTGTTGTTTTTACTCTTGCCTATATTTTTGTTCATTCCTGGGTGTTCTTGCTTACTAATAAATGTTTACCTTTTGATTATTACTGTTGCCTGTGTTGTTACTCCAGTAATTCTGTGTGTGATTTTAATTCCAACCTAATTTGGGTTCATTTTATTCCAGCAACATAGTAATTTTTTAACAATAGTTGAATTAAATAAAACAGCCAAGCATGACATATTAATTCTCATTATTAAAAAAATAAAAGATTTTACAAGATAAAAAGTATTTTTAAAAATTGTGCAAAAAATGTGCACACGTTAGCCGAGCACTAACGTGAATGATAAAGTTTGTAAAACAAATCTTGTTCCATCCTTTATCATTACTCAAAGTAGTAAAAACAAGAGACAATCTGCATTAATTGATACAGTTTTAGGTAATAGTGAGCCTTTGGCTGATTTGCATAAGTATTTCAGTAAGACAGGAATAACGTAAGTTAGCCGCCTAGCCGGAGACCTACACAATATAAAACACAAAACTATGAACTATTTTGAACACCCTGTAAAAAATATATACGTCAATAATTTTATAATAGGCCTATGTCATACTTACAATAATTGTATTAAATACGTCATACTAACAGGTTGTGATTCAGAAGAGCAAGTTGGTCCAAATAAAGTGGGTACTGTCCCATCTTTAATGGATAAGTGCTTGGTAAATCCCATTTAGACCTCACAGAGATTTGAGAAGCATCATCAAAAGGTTGCTGTTGTATCACTGTGTTGATTTTAACCACTGACTCTTCACATCCCAATCCTTTAGAATTGTATGCAAAGAGAATTTGCTTTCACAACGCAGAAAACGGCATCTTATTGCCATTTACACAACATGAACCAGCTAGTTTTTAAGGATGGTTCAAAGTAGACGTTGTTCACGGGAATTTGTTACATTGTTACATATGAATGTTACAGAAATTACTGATGACTCATTTTGGCAGTTCAGAATTAATCATGAGCTTGGCGAACATGTTTTCCCAATCAAAGACATAGGAGCTGCAGTTGTATGCCCGAGAGGCGTTTCAAAGATGGCCACAGAGTGAAATGACTTGCCTTAAAGGGACTTTGGTAAAGCCCCGCACACTTTGTAAAGCTGGGCAATGTCAAATTAAACCTTTAATGGTTCATTAAAACACTCCCTCTTAAAGCGATTCAGAACGAGCAGCAGAAACATAAAAGCTAATATTAAACCATGACGAAAGTCCTCTGACATGTTCTGCCTCAGGCTTTTAATAACATTAACTTTCTATAAACACACTATAAATCTGAGCACTTTCATGTTCAGATCAAAGATCTAGTTA
The DNA here is from genome assembly GCF_949319135.1 of Squalius cephalus. Lineage (NCBI taxonomy): Eukaryota > Metazoa > Chordata > Actinopteri > Cypriniformes > Leuciscidae > Squalius > Squalius cephalus. The sequence continues at coordinate 12,320,400 of NC_137126.1, forward strand.
TTAGGGTAATGTTAATGTGGTTAGTCGAATTTTAGTTCTGCTATGACTTCCAACGATTATGAAAACACGTTTTTTGTACCTCGTTCCTTTCCTTTACAGTGGTGTGGCTTTTCCGCTCCTCCTTAAAAGCCCACACATAACATACAAATCAGTAAAATCATGAATGTGACTTCCATAAAATGCTGTCTACTGTAGGAGGTGCTTGATCATAAAAATAATTTTTAAAAGAACTCATGCTATTCCCCAGATCTCTTTCTGTGCGCACTGAGGAGCTAAACACAGACAAATAAAAGTCTATACTTTGAGCTTCGTGTGCAAGCCTAAATGGTATAATACACGCAAATATATGTCAAAATGATGGCCTTGGTGAGTAGTCACGTAAACAGTTGATTATGTTTCAAGTAAATGTAAACATTTGGAAGAAAATTAGGATGTGTACCACTGGATCTGTGCCTTAGGTCTTAAAGTGACAGCAGCCTAATATACCTGCTGCTGTCTGCATCATTAATGGCAAGTATTTGTTTTGTACTTTTGCAATGTATTTCACTCTTACTGAATACAAAAAAAAAGTTTATCAAACAACAAAAGAAAATGAGAAAAAATAACTCAACTATAACGCTCACTGTGAAATAGACATTTAGTGCCTTGTGACCCTGCTGGTGTTTTAAAAAAAATGTGGTGCTCCCATTGAATTATAGTCTTCTATAGGCCTAATTGTAGTATTCTGCTGGGTTATCGAAAAATTGTGAAATTTCACTAGCATCTAAAATGTAGATATCATAAAAGAATATTGTATATTATAATATTATATAAATAAATTACTCATATAAGGGCTTTGGTCATATGGCCCCCTCATAATCATGATTAAAATATTGACCAAATAATTCTGTCATAATCAAGCATCCCTGCTAGTTATAAATGTTCACTGTATGGTGTATGCAGACTGGAACGCTGTACTCTACTAATGTAATATTTAATGAACAGAGCAGTATTTAGAGTTGACATTGTCAGGCAAATTGCTATTTTATCATTTCATGTTAACAATCCAGACACTTTAAAGGCCATCATCTCTGATTCTCTGTTACTGTACATTGTGCTATACCATAATTACAGACTAAATTTTACATCATATTAAGCAAATAACTCATGATCTTTCCAATGAATGAAATCAGACCATACTAAGCTACACACACACATACTTCTGCTTCCAAAAACATTAGATCTTTTAGTCTTTAACTAAAACCACTCATATTAATTATATGTATTATTACACGTTTACAATGGTTGAGCACAGACAGTCTGTAGATGTGTTATTGAAGTAAATCACTCTCATTGCTCTATTCTCAGTAGGAGTGTGATCTCAAGTCATAAGCAAAACTAAAGGTCATAACATAATCACGATTATCCAGCACAACAACAGGATTCAGTCAAGCCCCAGATAATAATGAGCCGACCCGGGGCAGACAATATGCTAAGAGAATTGGTGAGATTTTAGCCCAACCCCCTCAACCACAGCTCCCCCCAAGAGAAAAGATAAGAAGAATCAATCATTCTAGGGTGATTTTGTTGGGGGAGTACATCTACATAAGAAATAAAAAAGTAAAAACTTGAAAAACTTTTGAGAACAGAATCTTTTAGGGCTGAAGAATTTGGGAAAAACTTGAAAAATGTGGGTGTTCGGTTCACAATTGGATACACTTTACAAGAACCAACTCAAACCTCTTTCAGTAATGAAATATTTAAGTTTTAGTTTTTTTTTATCTCTGTCCACTTGATACACTTTACAAGAACCAACTCAAACCTCTTTCAGTAACGAAATATTTAAGGGTCTTGTACGTCACATTACCACTGTTTTTGACCAATTCAACATGACTATAAAATAATTATTGTTATGGTTTTATTGTGATTATTATTAAGTACAAATATTAAACAAAATATTGCAATACTATTGTACTGTGAAATAAAAACAATTATTTAATAAAAAATAAAAGTCATGCATGTTATAGTACAACTGTAAAATTACAATACTAATATATACACTTTAATTTATTTCAATTAAATGTATTTTTTCTTTTTGCGGGATGGGAGGATTTCAGCGTCTCAGTCTATTTTATTTCAATTTATTGTGCAGTCTAAATTAGTGGTGCTTGCTAAGGCTAGAAGGTCCTAGAAGATAATAATTAACACATATCCAAAAAAAAACACAGCAAAACAATTTCCTAGCAGCCAGTCATAACACCTTAACAACTACATAGCAATGCCCTAGCAGCCAGCCATAAGACCTTGGCAACTGCAAAGCAACAATCCAGTCACCACTTATAACTGCATATAGCAACCATCCCAAAACATCCTAGCAACCACTACCAACAGTAACACTCTGAAAACCACAACAAACCAAAACATCCTGCATTATGGCATTGAGTTTTGCATGGGAAACCAATTACAGTTTGTTTAGTAATGTAAAATGTATTTGAAAAAAAAAGGAAAAAGAAAATCATGGTTAAAAAAAATGCAAAATAGTCTAACACAACCGTGACATCAAGAGCTTGAAGAGCTTTTAGAGTAAGTAGCCCCCCTTGATGCCCTCAGTTCTGCAGAAATAAAGAATGTGAACCCACAGACACCAACCACATAGAGAGAAAGAGAGTGAAATGCACATTGACAGTAAATTCCAAACAAATGACAATGACATCCCCTTGATGTTGCCATAATCGTTTCCTTCTCTAAGCTCCGAATCAGGAAGAGCTTCAATAAAAGCTCTAAAACCCAACAAAACAAAGGTGTGGCATGAGCCAATCCTCAATCACTAACATCATTTGAAAACACAACAGAGAGAGAGAACAAAAGCAGCACATAACCTAACCCAACCAGGGCCTGGCCAGCTGGATGTTTCACCAAGGTGAGGCAACAACACTGTTAGTAACATGAAATCAAAAATTTATATCAATGATCAACTTAGCATGATTCCATTATGACTTCAAATGTACCCCCCAAAAATGAAGCATTTACTCATTGTGAAATGTACAAAAGTGCCCACAAATGCATTTCACACTGATGTAGTTCAAGAAAATGTGAGTGATACATATCTTATGTCTGAGCCCTGTATGCGTATGGATTGGCCTGTTCACACCAAGCTCAATAACTAGATTACTATAACAAATCCGAAACCTATATTAGTGTCCACACCAGCTGATAATAATGTTCTATTTCTGCACACTGCGGTTATGTCGTCTGCCACTTTAAATCAACAGAGTCATGCAACAACGGAACAGAAAAGAACAGAAAAGTTTAAATACTGTATATAAGGTGTCTTAAAAACAATAGTTTTGAAGTAGCCTACTAAAGTGATGCTCATCAGAGAGAGTTTGCTGTGCAGACAATCTAATAACAAAACTACTGTAGCTGTCAGACTCAGCATGCTAAAATCCTCACAGAGAAATTGTGTCTCTATTCATCTCCATTATTAGCAGTACCGCTAAAATATTAAAGCTAAAACAAAATTTGAAGAACAAAAATTGTAAAACTCTAATAATTGACTCTAATGTCAAACAACTGGAACCATCATTACTTTGAATACATTCTATGGATCTAAACCTAGTTTGATAAACCTAGTTGACAGCACCACTGCATAGAGGAAGTGAAACAGATCATTGGTGCTTGTTTGGTTTCCTGTTTTGAGATTGATTTTGACTGTGAATGGCAGCATGTTATGTGAAGAGTCAAACAAATCTCAAGTACGGCTTTGTAAAGTTACAAATAGTTATCAGTTCTAAATACAAATCCTAACTATGTAGATCTATTTCTTGAGAGTAATGAGGTGGCAAAAAACAAATACAATCAAATGTCACCTTTTAGCAAAATGCACATATGCCAAAATAGTTTTTGAAGGGGAGAGTAAACAGGTTCCCTAATGTTTGCAGTTTCACATTCCCTTCAGGATTCACTGACAAATCTGAGAGAACTTTATTAGATCTCACTAAATCCTATACTTGACTCCAAACAGAACATGTGACTCTTTTTCCACCATAAATCACCTGACCTCCCCCTGCAAGTTTTTTACTGCTGTTTACATTTGGTTATAAATTAAAGTCTCAATGTAAGCATATACTACAGGCTGTTTTTGACATGGCACATTTTCTGTATTATTTGCATATAGCATTTTTTTATATTGTTTTCTAGAGTTGTTTACTTTAAGTTGCCCTTCGAAATGTTTAGTGTTGCTTGAGTTCCCAAATTTGTTTCACTGTAAAGCACAGATTCTCCCTTAGGCAGTTATAACTTGTTTGGACTGATGATGTTTAGCAGGAAGTATCTCATTGTTACTGCATGTGACATGAACAACTCAAAAAAATCCACAAGTTTACAAAACTTAGTTTATACAATTTCCACTTGATCAGTGACCTTCTAGTACAAGAAAAAACAATAAAGTACAGCACTATGATGACACATTTTGAATGATGCAGTGGTAAAGAATATAGTGAACCTTTGAACAGGTCATAAACACCCAACAACTGTCTATTAAAACATCCTTAAAGCCTTTTTTTTTTTTTTTACATTTGAGTGTGGATTTGCACAGATTAAAAAAAAAAAAAAAAAAAAAAAAAAAAAACGTATGTCATTTTCAAGTCATCAAGAACATAAAAACTTATTTAATAAACACTTTCTTAAATGTGAAAAATTCTTCTTAAATGATTATTTCACTCAAAATGGAAAGTTCTGTCATTATTTACTAACCCTCAAGTGGTGCCAAAACCTATGTGACGTTTTTTCTTTAGTGGAACACAAAAGAGGATATTAGGCAGAATAAAAATAAATGGTGACTGAGGGTTCCTAAAACAATCCTTGTGTGCCCCACAGAATAAAGCATGTGATACAGGTTTTCAATGAAATGAAGGGTGAGTCAATTTCTTTTTGGGTGAACTATCATTTTAAGCCTCTTCTTTAAGACACAATTTAAGATACAATTTATTGCATACATGTCTAGTGAGTGAAGTCTAGATATTATGCTAAATATGATAACATATTTACCTTTTTTCCTGATGATCCAGTCTTCGAGAGGCAGGATCGCCCCAGGGAAAGATAGCCCCCAATGACCTCTATCTCTTCTGCAGCAGGGTAACGCTTTTTAATTAGGGTGCCCAGATGGGCATAAGGGGCTTGTGGCGTGCTCGGAGATTCAGTGACAACCTCTGGGGTCTCAGAAGGGCCAGGCTGAGCCTCGGGCCTCCGTTTTGGAACAACTGTAAATGTATTCCCTTTGCGCCTCTGCAGTGCAGGGCTCACGACGGACGGCATGGGCTCCACGACTACGTCATCGATGTTCGTAATAGGCAGCGTATCGATTGGAGGTTCCTCTGGGGGTGAGGCTGATTTGACAGGTGAGCTTATTGAGGGTGGAGAAGATGGGGTTGGGGAGGTGGGTGTGGCAGGTGGGGTATGTTGCGGAGACCCTGTTTTGGCTTCAACGGTCACCTTTTCTGTAAGCTTTGGTCCGAGGGGTGTGAAAGAAGTAGGCAGGGGGGTTGGCACAGCGGGCTCTGAAACTGCCACACCCACCAGGGGTCGTGGGGATGGGGGGGAAAGGACAGGGCTGGACGGGGCAGTGCTGCCAGGTGACGAGATGGCTGTGCGACTCTTGGGAATGACGGTGAAGGAATTGCGAGACTGAAGACGCAGGTTGGCGAGCGCACGGGCCTGTAGATCACCGGCCGGAAGAAGAGAAAGATCAGGGCGAGGGGACGGCCGGATCTCGAAGCTGGGCGATAAGGGGGGTGACGTGGGGCTAGGAGTGCAGTCGGCACGGGCACGGTGGCTCTCCGGAGAGCATGGCACCTTGGCTTTGGAGGCCCCATCTGTGCTGTCCCAGTCTCGTTCTCTAACAGGCTTGGATGGGGACATCTCAGCGTCCTCCTTGGGATGCACAGTGACACTTCGTCCCCCACTCCCCTCAAAACGTCTACGTGCAGAAGACACTAACTGAGGGGACCCGGAAACAGGCGTACTGCTCCCTGAGTCACAAGGAGAGGCGAGATGATTGATTACGGTAGACTGTGCGTTTTGGAAGACTTTGCTGTGTGGAGAGCCAGCTTCCGGAGACACTGGACATTTTGGCACCACATCTGGCTTGGGTCTGGAGCTTGGCCTGACAGGACTATGGTTCAAGTCCAGGAGGTTTTCTGTGCTGCGCGACTTGGGCTGCAACCTGCCATAATTCCTGTCAAATTTCTGTAGCATGCGACTCACCCTCCCTTGGCCCTCCAGCTGAGAGGAAGCGGGTCGTCCCAGCGTGCTAAGGTTTTCCTCGCTTTTACTAAGGGCAGTATCATAAATGACCACTTCCTTCGCGCGTATCTCCGTAACAGGACTACCTCTCTGATCTAAAAGGTCATTGAGAGAGCTATATCCGCTCACCGTGCCGTTCTGCTGCAGTTTCGACGCGTGCTTCAAACTACATCCTTCCGGAAAGTACTCAGGGTCGGATTCAATGATGATGATATTCTCAGCGCGTATAGTCCGTATCCCGGGAACGCTGCCATATAACTCGAGAATGTGCTGAACGGGACGCGCAGCGTTCTCTTGGCTCTGACGCTTCTTGCGTTCTTTCTCCAGTTTAATGAATGGGTTTTCCTGCAGCGGACCCAAGCTCTCTTGCAGCACCAGGCTCTCTTGCGCTCCGTTGTCTATTTCTGTTCTCTCCTCCGAGTCGTAAGGATCTGCGGATGGCCAGTGCTCTTTTGTTTTCACCGGTGACAGATCCGGGCTTTTAGTCGCGCGCTTGGCAGCAGTAATGGTATAGTTCCTGCTAGAATGTGCGCTGGTAATATCATCCTTGTTTTTGCTGGCCGTTCCCTCTCCGTTAAGTCGAGATGCGACGGACTCGGCACCTGCTCCGGACCCGCCGCCCTTCGCCTTCCTCCGCTCAAGGATCTCGCGTTTCCAGGCCGGCATCCTCGGGCTCTCCTGCCCTGGCTCTTGGCGAAGAACGCGAAGATCCCCGCCCGACATTATGGGAGAAATGGGGTTTATGGGGAAACGTGTGAAACAGAATAATCTCTCGCTGTACCTGCAGCTCTTCTTCTTATTCGTCCTCGTACATCATTGCAGCCGCAACAATGTATCCTGCATGATGATGATGTGCCAGTCTACCGACACGACCCCGCCCTCGGAGAGTGACGTCACCCTTTCGTCTCAGGGTGGACACCTCATTTGGTCATTTTGACTTGAGGCACACCTTTTGTTTTAACATATGCCCCGCCCACTTACCCTCTATACTATTGTGAATATGAAGGCGAGCCCTGTCAGTCAAACACAGCGAGACACACCCATTTCATAGCTTTAACCCTTTCAGTTGTTTCCGAATTTGAGTGAACATAAAATAATTAAAGATAATTTAAGTAAGTGAAAAAATGTAATATTTGTTTCTTGTGTGTTTGTGCACACTTGGTGAAAAAAACTCATTTTGATCTTAATAAATTATCTATTATAAATAATATCTAAACTACAAAGAATTATAGGCCTATATGCTACTGTTTTGGTAATAAGCAATTAGCCTACATTTTTAAATATTGATAAAAATGTACTTATTGAAAAATAAAATGAAATCTCTTTATTAATAATACTATTTTGGATCAAAAACTGTATTTGGTTAATTAAATCTAATATATATCTTTTTTTCTTTCTTTTTTTCAACAATTTCCTGTGATGACGTGTTACAACTGGTGTTCTCGTCATAATCCAGTTTTAAGATTAATTAAATGGAAGGAACATAAATAAAGCTTATAGCAAGACAAGTACAGCACGTCAAGTTATTTATAGACTACTTCATCCAAATATATAACTGTAGCCTATTTATCTACGCTCTGAATTTAGATGACCTCAAAATAATTGGACAGGAAAGCATGTTCGTTTAAGATATGGGTGTGCGACCTTTAATACAATTGTTGCCATTTACAGCCACAATGGCTTGCAATAAGTACTGCATGTCCAGTGTGGCAATTCATTGTTTAAAAATGCCAAAACATATGTTCAAGGAAATTATTTTATGCTATCACAAACCGAGTGCAAAGTCCAAAAAAAAAAAAACAAAAAAAAAAACATTGCTGACAGGAAAGAAATAGAAATGCTTTCTGTTTCTCTATTATAAGTAACTCAAATGGAAAATTACATCTAATGCAAACAACACTACTGTTATTTCTACAGTTTAATTAGACAAATGAGAAATTGTGTAGTGTTAATTAAAGCTACAGTGCCATCTAGTGATTATTATATGACTTACATTTTAACGCAAGATAACCAGCCCAAATCAAACAATAAAAAATAACAACTTGTTCAGATCACTTCATTGCTAAACATTTTAGGTCACTTCAAGGCATGGTCACAAACCAAGGAAGAAGATCAAGAGAACAGTGAGTGTTTGAATGTTGATGGTTTATTTACAATTGTACAAAAAACAATAGAAGGTAATAACACAGATAAAGCAACATTGACAGTATTCAGAGAAAATCCAGACCAAATCTCTCATAGCACTTAAGGACAATAATAATAATAATAAAAAAAAAATTGCACATTACTTTAAGCATCGTTTGAAATGCCATGTTTACATGCTTGAGACAGAAATTCAGTTGAATACATAAAAAAAAAAAGTCACGATGATTTTGCAATGATTTATTCCTCCTCGTTTAAATGACACCAGCAGGAGTCCATTTCATTCAGATAAGTCCCTTGGCATGTGTGCAGACCGCAGTCCTTTAATTGACACGACAAGCGCGAATCATGAGCAGCTGCAGAAGGATGAAAAGCGGGGAAACAATGAGCCCGAACCACAAATCATGTGTCTGGTCCTGTTCAGCCAGTTTCTGGCACAGCAGCACCTCACACACCAGCTTGAGGCTGAGCACGGTCAGCACCCACAGCAAGCGTAGCACTGCCAGACGCTTCTCTCCTTCTTGATAGAGGCGGATGGATACAATGGCTGTGAAGTAGGTGCTGAGGCCATCAGCAGCGAACAAGGGTGAGAAGACAAGCCACCAGCTCATCTCAAGAGTCTGCTTGTCCAAGTCCATGTGCAGGGCCACCAGTACGCTGAAGACCAGCAGCGCGCCCAAGTGGAGGAACAGCTCGAATGTGGCAAAGCCCAGCCATTGCACCAGCTCTCGCAAAGAGAACAGCATTATTAATGGGGCACCACTGAGCGTTGTTTACTCAGGATACTAAGGTCAAACACTAGCCTAAGAAACTGGAAGTGAAGAGACGCATTCAAATAGGTTGATGGATATTCATGTCTATGAAAAATTCTCCAATGAAGACTGTTTCACTATTTTGGCAGCATCATGCTCCTTCTGAGATGGATCATGTCCACCTTCTGATTTATTTGACAGCTCTATCAAAACCTGAAAAAATGGGGGAAAATACTTCATTATCAAAATACAACTATTAAAAAAATTCAACCAGAATTCAACTTTCAAACTGTATGGAAAACACTGATACCATGAAACACAGATGGAGTCAAAAAGCTATTCTACTGTATAAAATCATATTGAATTATTATTATATTACCCTACAATGGTATTTGCATGATATGCAACCATGCCCAAAAACATGGTTGACTACTGTGACTCTATGAATAACATTTAAATCAATACAGGCTTCAACAAGGATTATTTAACTATCCTTAACATCAAAGCTTCCGTATTATAAATATACATTATAATCTAGGTTAACACTGTGCAGATAAACATGTTATTAGTAAATTAACGTCCATCATTTTGAAGAATTTAATTTGTAAGTATAAACAAGCGAGCTGTCAGTTAGCATATGATGACGAGTACTAAATGCGCCAATGATATTGATTTTACCTTACATATATCACTCGCAGTGATGGTTGAAGGCAAACAAATAATGATAACCTACATTTTTAAATGATCGTTATTGAACGGATGGGTTGACAGCGGTGGATATGCAGCTGTAATGAACCAAGCTAGCTGAGATGAGCTATTTACCTTCTAATAGGAGCCCGGGGAAATATCGTGAGATTTCACATACAAACCACAAGAAATATCGCGAGACCCTTGAAACTGGATACTTTCTACGGAGGCCGAGAGGCAAGACTAATGAAATCACAGAAAAATGGGAAAGCGCCAGAATGACAACAGCATGAAACAGACGGTTGATACAAAGGGCGTGGCTTATAGGCCCCAGTCTCTTCAGCACTCACTATAAGAATACATTTTCTTATTTTAAATCTGTATATTTTTTTGTATGACTGAATGGTTTCTTAGAAGCATCATTCAAGTCACTGCTAAAATAAAACGTAGCCAGCTCTATCAAGTGGTACCTGTTACTTTTCTCCGCGCTGGTTAGGATGGATCAATCATAGTCGTTTGTGATTAAATGATAAGGTTCAGAAATTTTGTAAAGCCTACATGAACGTATTTTTATTTATATCTCTGGTACGAGAGCTTGGTAAAATATATATTTACAAGATTAAACGTTTTATAACACTGATGTTCCAATAAGACAAAACGTACTGAAATGTGATTCGGACTAGGCCTAAATGGAGAATTTGCCATTCTGATCCACCAAGCGCCACCTAGAGGAAGACAAGTTTCGTGTAGTCTAACAGGAAACAGTTGACAGATAGCAACATTCCTCTCGTGAAACACACACACACACACACACACACACACGCGCGCCGTTTGAGGTTCAAGGAGCAAAACTTCGGTTAGCAAGATCTGATCTGGGTCATTTACAATTTCCATTCCCATCCTAAACACAAAGTAAGTCCATCTCAATGGTAGCCTATGTATTCACATGCTTTCTGATATTTAAGAAATGCTTGAATTAGTATGCCTTTAAAAGCTTCAAATCTCCGTAATATTTACATTATACAGTATTTTGCTGTAGTAAGGACGGTACTATTAGCTTAGAAAAACCTGTAAAAAATGTTACCAGACATTTGGGTGATATTATTCGTACACTCTGATGTGTACTAGATATTAGACCAAGTTAATGTTAGGACTGCTTTTAAAAGTTATTCATTACATTGTGTAAATCTTAAAATTGTAAGTACTTTTTGTTGAATCATTACTGACATTTCAACATTTATAGATAAATTAGTAATGAGTTGATCTGATGCAATAGGCCTATGCTTGAATTATAATTCAATATGTGTGCATGCATGCATGCATTATAATTAATAATTTCTGAAATTATTAGTGTACTTAGTGATGACACCATGGTACAATAATGGTATTTAGATGGTTTACAAGTTTACTCTAAGACATCTCAGTCTTCCGTGTATATGTCATTTTTGTTTTGGGTAGATAATAGATGAACCCTATATCACTTTTATGTGGAAAAAAAGATCTTTTCAGTGATTCAAATATGGTTGCTTCAGTTTAGCAGGCGAGAACATGTCTTGTCTGCCAGTATTTCTGCATGCCTGCTTCAGTTGTATGGCGGGAATGTGTCGGAATCGCTCATTGCTCATTCATTTAGAAGATTTATTTTCATAAAATCAGTGGATCAGTGTTCATTCAATTGAGATAATTTTTTTAAATGTATTTTCTTTTTAAAAATATATTTAAATACATTTTACTTGGATTATAATTTTTTGATTTTGATTTTTAAACTGTAAATATCATTATAAAATGAATGATTTAATTGTTTTATACTTTTTGTAATTAAATTATTAATTAGTCATAATACTAATAATAATGAACTAATTTAAACATTTTTATAATGATTTTAATTAGATAAGATATTAAATGTAGTAGGTTTACAGGTGAACAACAATACATTCAAATTCACATAAATCATCTGAAATCAAGCCTTAATATGTCCTCTAATGCAGTCTCGCTTTTCAGGTGAATTTATTTTATTTCTTCATTATTTTTTTGTTTTAAGAATGATTTGATGCGTTTTTTATTCTGGGAAACAAGACAATGAATTTATTCATAATATTTTTTCTACAGTGTATATGTAACAATGATTCATAATTTTGCAGTTACGTCACATGTGGAGCAGATTGTGTCAGTAAGTGTTTGTCTTCCATTTGAATCTACAGGACGATGACACAGCCGGCAGATTCCATTCTACACAGTGGTTACTTTCACCCAACTCTCCGATACTGGCAGAGCTGTGCTTCAGACCTTAGACCAGATAACCTCATATATCCTATCTTCATTACGTAATGTTTTCCCCCTCATTATATTTATTTGTTGATTGTATATAGGTTCAGGAGTTTGTTTAAAGTTGTTTTAAGCTTTTTAAAGTTTAAAATTGTTTAAAGTTGCTTGTTTAAAGGCACTACTGTCTGTTTGTTTGATTGGAGACAAATAGTTATGTTTCTCCCCAACTGATTTTAACAGTGACAGTCCTGATGCAGTGGAACCAATTGCAAGTCTACCTGGTCAAGCGAGGTATCATCCTTCACTGTCATTTTTTGTATTCTCTCGTCTTTGTTTCTCATCCTTTACTAAAGTAACAAGTATCATTGAATTGTCATTGGATTAAGGAATCTAATGGATTACTAATGGAGTTTAACATGAAGCTAGACTGTTATGATCAATTTTAAACATTTAAAGGAAAACTGGCACTTGACATTAATAATGTAGCCTACATAATAGTTTGTTGTTGTTGTTGTTGTTGTTGTTGTTTTTAAACTAAGGGTAATGTCTTTAACCCTCAGAAAGTGTTGTTTGTCTGGCTCAGGACCTCAACCCTGTTATAAAAATTTGGGACAAGGATGAAAATAGGGGTGCCTAGTTTAGGACCAGAGGTTGATTTGTAGTTCCCTATTTTATTATTAATTAATATATTAGTTTAATCATGTCAGTTAGCTTTGATGTTTTGCATTAGACTTGCATAAAATACTCTAGAAGGAAGGACTATGGGCAACATCTTTTTAAATATTCAAGATGCGTATGGTTGATATAACAAAGATGGAGTTTGCATGTAAAGTTTGGGCTGGTGGTCTGAGATAAAATTCAGGCAGGGTGGTAGCCAACAAAGCACAAAGATAAGCCAGGGATCCGTTTATTCTGGGTTGTTAAGTCTGGGTGGTTGTAGTAAAAGTGAGGTCTGGTTACATAGTTCAAGTAATATAGACTTGTTACGTCCCTTTTAGAGTTGAGTAGGGGTAAGGGAATATAATATTTAAATAAAGATGTGTGTGTAACTCAATATGAAGGACAGGGCAATAAAAGGAAAAAGATCAACTCAAAAACTCAGCTCAAAAGAATTTATTTTTACAGTGCCAAAAGTGAAAGAATGAAGAGAAAATAATATTTACAATATTTACAATGAGGAAAACAACAAGACAAATAACAATACTAAACAAAAACAAACAAAGGTGGGAAGGTGAGCTCGAGAGATGCCAAATAAAATAAATAAATAAATAAAACAGAACAAACTAGCTATAAGATTAATTCAACTAAACTAACTACCAAACGAAAAATGTAGAAAAGAAAAGTCTTCGGCGTCAAGACGCCCTAACCAAACTACACTGACTACAATATAACAAAAATTACAGGGTGTGGCACTCTCCTAAACCTAGTGTGTCTAATACAATTCAAGATGTCCTATGTGGTGCGCAATGTATGTTGCGCAACTTACAAACCTGCTCCCTCCTTCCCAGCCTCACACGCACCGTGATGACTGAACAAGGATGAACAGTATAACAAACAAAAACACTTCACAACCACTATACGACAATTGATTAACTCACACGATAGACACACAGAAATCAGCGACAGTGAGCCAAACAAAGACAAATGCCAAAGTGAGCAAAAAGCTGGGGATGTGGAAGAGATACGGGTATTTGAGGAAGGTGGTGTAATGTGATTGGATGGGTGAACCGGGACATCATCTTCCTTCAGGAAGACTGACAGGCTGTAGATCGATCCAATGAACATCTGAAACACACACACACACACACACACACACAACCAACAACAAACTACCCACATCTCCCTATTGCAACACTCTAAATACGTACACGTACGTAACAAGACTGCATTCAGAAAGGAATACTATCATGCTGGTTACTACTGTTTTTACTTGTGAAAAAAAAACACATTATGCAGCACAGCAGTTAACATTTAGTAATAAAAAGTATTATGCAATGTTGTCGCATGACCTCATGGAACATTGTTGCATGTTTCATTTAGCGTGGGATGTCTCATTCAGTTATCTCAGACAAAGAAACATTTAATTTTGTGTAAAAAATGTCTTAACTGTTTGAAGTCTGATCAAATAATTAGCTAAATTGCGACAGACAGTTCACTTATTTTACTATAAATGAGAGAAATTCGCAATATAAAGGAAGCTCTAGTCAAGTAAGTCCCATCTTCTGAATAGCCAATTGGCAAAGTCATCATGTCATTGCAGCTGCTGTGTCCTGAAACTCGCGCTTAGGACCGCAGATAGCATTAGTTTGTCATATAAACCAAAATGAATGCCAGTGTATTGTTAAGAAATCTTTATGATAAATAATGTTTCATTCTGTTGATTTCAGATATGGCGTCAATAAGTTAGAGGGTTTACTTCGTCCCCTTGTGGATAAAGGCCTGAAGTGTGTGCTGATTTTTGGAGTTCCTGCAAATGTTGCGAAGGTCATTGAGAAGTTAAATGGTTTCAGTAATATTTCCGTCATTAATTTTATGAGGGAGTTGATTAAATATTGTTTCTCTCATTTCCTGTCCCAGGATGAGAGAGGCTCTGGTGCAGACAGAGATGACACTCCTGCAGTGCTGGCTGTGAAGAAACTGAGGAGCACATTCCCTGAACTTGTGTTGGCCTGTGATGTGTGCCTTTGCCCCTACACCTCTCATGGCCACTGTGGTTAGTTTCAGTATTGGATCTGTTTACATCATTTAATAGTGCATCAAGTAAGTTTTTTCAGGGATTTACCGAAATTAAAAAACTGACTGATACCAATTTTCAAGCCAATAATTATTTTCATGTTCAGTGTTGGGGAAACACATTACATTACACATTGCAATTAATGCGAGTTAAAGTAACTAGTATAGTAACGCATTACTTTTAAATGTAAGACTAAATCTCTGAGTTACTTTTTCAAATAAGTTACACTAGTTACTCTTGACTGACAGCTCTCCTGTCCTCATGTTGAGAGAAATCAGTGTTGTGTGCGCTGTGTAAACATGATGGTTATTGTAGTTCTAGAATAAATGTGAGCATGCATTTACTCATCTCACTTGCACAAAAGCACTTTCAGTATTCCTCAAAATGAATAAAAACAGTGAAATACAACCTCTGAATATTATCCAAGCCTGCAATAAAGAAATATGTTAAATCACACAAATATACTTCATGTATTTAATCTCACTTTATTAACCACTTTCTTTGCTGCTGACCTGCGATGATCCAATTCAACCATACGAATAAGCAAAGATGACTTTAGTTAAAGGGGGGGGTGAAATGCTCATTTTCACTCAATCTCCTGTTAATCTTGAGTACCTATAGAGTAGTATTGCATCCTTCATATCTCCAAAAAGTCTTTAGTTTTATTATATTTATAAAAGAAAGATAGGCTGTACCGAGTCTTTCCGGAAAAAAACGAGCGGCTGAAGGCGGGCCCTGTGGGCGGAGCTAAAGCTGTGCTTACGCGCTGAGCTAACAACACACAGAGACAATAGAAGCAGTTTTACTCACCGAACCTTTATCATTGTGACTGCTCGATCCTTAAGCATTAGACGATCTGCAAATCCGTCGATCTGGGCTTTGTTTATAAAACAATCATCGTCGAAATGCAGGGAACAAACAGTCTTACACAACTCCGTTTATGCTCAGGAAAAACAAACTCCATCCACTGGTGCCTTAACGCTGGGTTCTTTGGGAATCTGTGCAGGGTTGTCTTGCCCTGGCAACCAAAAACACACTTCTTTGGTGACATTGGCTTCCCAAAAGCCGGGCAGGGCGCTTTGATGGCGAACTGCTTTCGCTCTCTTGCTCTGGTCTACGAGTGTGCGCGCGCCCGCGATCTTACCGGAGAAGTGCCCTTAGGACCCATATAAGGAAATTCCGTTACATCTGACGTCACACATACCCATACTCGAAAAAAACTTTCCGAAACTTGTGACAAACCGGAAGGACAATTTTTGGCACAGAAATACTCCTTCAAACGTACAATTTAATTTTGAAACTTTGTCCATGTTTAGCATGGGAATCCAACTCTTTAACAGTGTAAAAAACTCAGTATGCATGAAATAGCATTTCACCCCCCCTTTAATCCTCACATTTGAGTGTGTGTTCATTGCTTAAGCAAGAGTGTTGAACTTTCTTCTACTGTGTCAACTTTGTCAAGTGGACGAGGGAAGTTAATTTGGACAGACCCTCGACCCCTCGATTTTGGCTGAGGGTCTACTCGATATGTATGCTTCAGGCAGATCCACAGACCACAATGCAACACGATTGTGAAGTCACAGCAGGTCGCTCTTAATTTACCCCCATCCCACACAACTTTAGTGTATGATATTGGAGTTATTTAGATGTTTAACTGCATTTAATACTTGTAGCCACCTACTAAGAGTGTAATGGTTCTTGGTAAAAAAAAAAAAAAAAAACATCTGACGACGCATCTATAACATGGTATCTTGAAAATAACAGCACGTAAAACAGACAGGCAGATTTTGGCTAATGTATGTTTCTGTCGATGGATATGCATTCTGGCTTCCCAATACGTGTGCCGTATGCTCAAACATGACCAGTCATTTACACTGTCATCACCCGGGTGGTGATAGCGCACGAGCACACTTGAGACCTGAACAGCACATGTTGCTATCTGTGTTTAAACTAAACTCATTTAAGCCTTGCCAATTTAAACATTCAAGAGCAAGACGTGAAAGAGAGCCACGTCTCAGACAACACGCAAATATTGAGTTCTCTTTCAGGTCTTGCGTTTGAACGAACAAATTCACACAAAAATGATGTCAACATGCCCTTCTTGCTGAGTATCTTAGAAAACATAGTAGGTTATGTCTTAAGTGAACATAAACAGTCGAGAAAGACAACACATGTGTTGTCGCATTTTGGATGTCTTAAAGTGACAGCAGCCTAATATTCCTGCTGTCTGTGTAGAATAATTAAGTTATTGTTAATTAATTAAGTGTGAATAATTATTCATCTTTATTTGATTTATACAGTGAAGATTATATGCAATGTTATTTTACATTTGAATACTTTATTCAATTTCTGTACCTGGAAACTACTGTTAGATACCTAAATAACCTGAAAAGCACTGTTTATTTTATTTGTATCTTTGCTCAATTGTATTCATTTGTGCTGTTGCTTATAGTTTGATTATTTGTTCTTATTTTCTTTATTTTTATTTGACAGTAGTCCTTTTTTTCCCTGAACATAGAACAAACCGTGATACAAACTGAACTGTGAGTAATTTGAACCATTACACCCCTAGTAACTACCTTAAAGGTTGTATCAGCGATTTCAGACCCAAACATAAATGATCACATTCATCTAATCTTTCCTAACGATCTGCTAGCTACCCGCCCCATAAGCATGCCGTCAAAAAAACGCGTCTCTGTAGGCAGCCTAGGCTCTGAGATCTGCACACAAAAACAGTTGGTTTCACCACCACTCAAAACCAAAATAAATAGTGTTCCAACAAATCACCGACAGGGGTGGGTGTTGTGAGGTTTTGCGCTCCCTGTCGGGCAGGCATCTAGCGGATAGGGTGGGCAGCTAGCGGATCGTTAGGAAAGATTAGATGAATGTGATAATTTATGTTTGGGCCTGAAATCGCTGATACAACCTTTAAGCTGACTGTTTTTTTTAACAGCTTAAACTTTATATTGTTATCATTTTCGTTTGTGTATTTTTTAACATTTAATATTCAATATCTGTTTATATTAGATTTTTTTAACGGCCCAAGCATACATGCAGGCCTGTAGAATGGGGCGTAAAACTACGGAGCCCCTGAGGGGACCTGTGAAAAAAAAAAAAAAAATAGGACTTTCGCGTGCGCACGAGAAACTTTCGCGTGCGCACGAGAAACTATCGCGTGCGCACGAGAAACTATCGCGTGCGCACGAGAAACTTTCGCGTGCGCACGAGAAACTATCGCGTGCGCACGAGAAACTATCGCGTGGGCACGAGAAACTATCGCGTGCGCACGAGAAACTTTCGCGTGGGCACGAGAAACTTTCGCGTGCGCACGAGAAACTTTAGGTTTGCGTTATAGCGTCATTAATATAAATGTAGAAATATGGATGATGTATATATCATTTATGTTGTTGTTTGACATGTTTTGAAGTGTTTATTTTAACAAAAATCTCAAGCAAGGTGCTATTAAAGACAAGACTTAGAGGCATATTTTAGTCACTATTCAAATAATTGTATTAACTTTGAATATACTTTGAATAAACTTTGTATTTGTATGTGTATTGATAAAAAATAAACAACAGGCTAATAATCTTCTGCTACTGAGATGAAGGAAACATTTTTTTAAAGAATTAAAGTTCACAAGATTGCTATTTATCTTGATCAAACTGTTCCGTCATCAGCTCTTCCTCAGTTCCGCACTGCAGAATAAAATAGTCATCCTCTGCTGCAGTTGTACGGATTCTTAACGCATTTATTGCAACTACATTTAATCTTTTTCTCATCAAACAACCAGATTAACGAATGCTTCGACACAACCCGTACCGAAGAGCCTAGACAGGTCTTTCTTCTGTATACTGTATACTGTATACAGGG
Source organism: Squalius cephalus (assembly GCF_949319135.1). NCBI lineage: Eukaryota > Metazoa > Chordata > Actinopteri > Cypriniformes > Leuciscidae > Squalius > Squalius cephalus. The sequence goes on from NC_137126.1 coordinate 12,339,132, forward strand.
TGAATGACGACTGTTGGCCTACCATGGTCGCCCTCGTCAGTAAGTTTTAAATAATAATAATAATAATAATAATAATAATAAATTAAGATATAAATCAATATAATTCGTTGTATATTAAATATTTTAAACAATAGCTACAAAAAGGTAATTGACTGTAGGCTATAGTCCTAACGTTCATGCATGAACTGTCATTCAGACTTACTGTCTAACAACCAGAGAACAGAGAACATCAGAGATATTAAAATACATACTCTTCTGAGTTTTATGATGTAGGCCTTTTTTTATTAAAATGTATCGGCCTATAATTTATATCTCAAGGATGCGAGCTTGTGCGTGGCGCACTCAGTCATGTTGAGAGGGAAACACGCATTATATTATTAGGCTAGTCTATTCAGAAATAGTGTAAAAGACCTGTAAATAAAATACAACATTAACATTATAAACACTATTAATAACATATAGGCTATGCGTATTTTACTTCCCCATAGCCAAATCCTTAAATGAATGGAATCAGAAAACAACGAGAAATGAAAAATAAGTAACCACTTATAATAATAATAATAATAATAATAATAATAATAAATACATAGTAGTCTATAAAAATAGCCCATTGTGCCCTTTATTACAAACAACTTTTAGCCTATTTTAAACGCCAAGCCTAAACGAATTTATTTGAATCGAAACTGAAACTATACCGCAAAGTTGGGTTCGCGCATCTTTCGTTCGGTCCAAAGTTTAATACTGAACAGGAATTAATAATCATTTAGTTTGTTCCTCAGTTGGGGAACAGTTGTTCCTAATTTGTTCCTCAGTTGGGGAAATAACTTAATACTTTATCGTTTCATCTGTCATTCGAAACAGTAAAATGTATATTTTTATTTGTGTACATTCAAAATGACTACAAAATGTCATGCCTTTGAAAAAGAAAGAAATTCAAGGAACAAATTCAAGTGATGGCGCCGGCGAATCGCGATATTAACAACATCGGTTCACTTCTGCCATTAACTTGACATCACAGCCGGTTCATTATTAGCCTAAATGATTATTAATTCCTGTTCAGTATTAAACTTTGGACCGAACGAAAGATGCGCGAACCCAACTTTGCGGTAGCCTATAGTTTCAGTTTCGATTCAAATAAATTCGTTTAGGCTTGGCGTTTAAAATAGGCTAAAAGTTGTTTGTAATAAAGGACACAATGGGCTATTTTTATAGACTACTATGTATTTATTATTATTATTATTATAAGTGGTTACTTATTTTTCATTTCTTGTTGTTTTCTGATTCCATTCATTTAAGGATTTGGCTATGGGGAAGTAAAATACGCATAGCCTATATGTTATTAATAGTGTTTATAATGTTAATGTTGTATTTTATTTACAGGTCTTTTACACTATTTCTGAATAGACTAGCCTAATAATATAATGCGTGTTTCCCTCTCAACATGACTGAGTGCGCCACGCACAAGCTCGCATCCTTGAGATATAAATTATAGGCCGATACATTTTAATAAAAAAAAGGCCTACATCATAAAACTCAGAAGAGTATGTATTTTAATATCTCTGATGTTCTCTGTTCTCTGGTTGTTAGACAGTAAGTCTGAATGACAGTTCATGCATGAACGTTAGGACTATACAGTCAATTATTACCTTTTTGTAGCTATTGTTTAAAATATTTAATTTACAACGAATTATATTGATTTTTGTATCTTAATTTATTATTATTATTATTATTATTATTTAAAACTTACTGACGAGGGCGACCATGGTAGGCCAACAGTCGTCATTCACCCTGTATACAGTATACAGAAGAAAGACCTGTCTAGGCTCTTCGGTACGGGTTGTGTCGAAGCATTCGTTAATCTGGTTGTTTGATGAGAAAAAGATGAAATGTGGTTGCAATAAATGCGTTAAGAATCCGTACAACTGCAGCAGAGGATGACTATTTTATTCTGCAGTGCGGAACTGAGGAAGAGCTGATGACGGAACAGTTTGATCAAGATAAATAGCAATCTTGTGAACTTTAATTCTTTAAAAAAATGTTTCCTTCATCTCAGTAGCAGAAGATTATTAGCCTGTTGTTTATTTTTTATCAATACACATACAAATACAAAGTTTATTCAAAGTATATTCAAAGTTAATACAATTATTTGAATTGTGACTAAAATATGCCTCTAAGTCTTGTCTTTAATAGCACCTTGCTTGAGATTTTTGCTAAAATAAACACTTCAAAACATGTCAAACAACAACATAAATGATATATACATCATCCATATTTCCACATTTGTATTAATGACGCTATAATGCAAACCGATAGTTTCTCGTGCGCACGCGAAAGTTTCTCGTGCGCACGCGAAAGTCCTATTTTTATTTTTTTTTCACAGGTCCCCTCAGGGGCTCCGTATAAAACAAATTCATAAGAAAAAAAAATGTAAATAATAAATCAGCTTCATTGCAAATTGATTCAAGATCAAGGGCTTGGGACGTTTCATTTAAAAACATTGCAAAGGTTTCCGCCAGTAGTAGGCACTCGTGCAACGGATGCAATGACGTACATCCGAGTGAACAAGATGGAGGGCAGTTAGCAAGGGAAAATTCGGAAAATTGGACTTAAACGCAGCCCTGCAAACCAGAATGGTAGCACAGCTGAAAGGCTTGTTTGAGCTGCACCCTCTACTGTGCAGGAGTGAATTTGCATTCCCTTCCGCCTGAGGCTTATTCATGTCACTTTTGGTGACACACATTTGACAAAAATATTATTATTATATATTTTTTTTTATTAAAAAGCAAACGCTTAGTTGACAAAAGTAACATGACAAATTACTTTCCTTAAAAAGTAATACAATTAGTTACTTCCTTTGGGAGTAACACAATACTGTGACACATTGCTTTCCCCAACACTGTTCATGTAATGCTCATAACCAAAAAATGGATGATATTAAAATTCTATTCAGTTAAAAATAAATAATAAATATTTAACATATAACAGTAAATACATTAAGTGAATTTAGGCACATTTGTTCTGTATGCAATTAACAGATATTTAAATATCCAGCATCAACTGATAAAAAAAATTTGAATATTGGCTGTTAATTTGCTGTTACGCCTGTACCAAAGAAAGATAATGCTCCTGTGGATGATTTTAACAATTTTCGTCCCATTTCGAATCTTTCTTGTTTGGCAAAAATACTTGAGCGTGTTGTTGCCTCTCAACTCTGTAATCATCTTACAACCAATAACCTTTTTGAACCCCTTCAGTCAGGTTTTCGTAAATGCCATAGCACTGAAACGGCATTGGTCAAAGTTACCAATGACTTGTTGATGGCCTCTGATTCTGGAGCTACCTCACTTCATATTCTTCTTGACCTTAGAGCTGCCTTCGATACTGTGGATCATGGTCTATTACTTGCACGTCTGGAAAGTGTTTTTGGTGTGTCCGGGACAGTTTTAGACTGGTTTAAATCCTATTTTACTGATCGTTCCCATTTTATTTCGATGTGTGGCTTTAGGTCTGACACTTGCACGGTGCTTACTGGTGTTCCTCAGGGATCAGTTCTAGGCCCTCTACTCTTTAACATTTATCTATCTCCACTTGGGCATCTGCTGCGATCGCTTGGCCTTAATTATCACTTTTATGCTGACGATACCCAAATCTACATCCATTCTAAATCTGGTGAAGACATTGATGCTTGTTATCTTTCTGGCTGTATTTCTGAGATTAAAGCATGGATGAATAATAATTTTCTTTGCCTGAACAGCGGGAAAACTGAGATTATGCTTATAGGTTCCCGTCATCAAATTCGCAAAGCGGCTCCATTGTCCCTGTTTGTTGATGGCTCTGTTTTAGAGACTCATAGTAAGATGCGGAATCTTGGTGTAATTTTTGACTCCAGCCTCACTTTTGATTACTTTGTCCAGAGTACTGTGAAGGCATCATTTTTCCACCTCAGAAATATTGCCAGACTACGTCCAATGCTAAACTTATCTGTCGCGGAAAAGCTGATTAATTATTTTGTGGTCTCGCGGCTGGATTATTGTAATGCAGTTTTAACTGGAGTTTCTAAAACCACCATTAATAAAACTGCAATATGTACAAAATTCTGCTGCCCGGATCTTGAAGGGAGCTAGGAAATTTGACCATATTACTCCAGTTCTGAAGTCCTTACACTGGCTCCCGGTCAGGTTCCGTGTTGATTATAAAATCATGATGCTGACATACAAGGCATTACACGGCTTAGCTCCGCAATACTTATCTGGTTTATTAACCACTTACACCCCAAGTCGCCGACTGCGCTCCTCACAGTGTAATTTGTTAACTGTTCCACAAACACACCTAAAATCTATGGGCGACAGGGCTTTTTCTATCTATGCTCCTACACTTTGGAACTCTCTCCCCCCTGAACTTAGGGAAGCACAGACTTTTGGCATTTTTAAAGCTCTTCTCAAAACACATTTCTTTAAACTTGCATTTGAATGCTGATGTTTAATTGTGATTGTTAGTAATTTTTAAATTGCTGTTATTGTTTCTATTCATTTTTACTTGTAGTATTTTCCGGTGGACTGTGGTTTTATGTACAGCGCTTTGAGAAGCTGCTTTTAAAGGCGCTCTATAAAATAAAGTTTATTATTATTATTATTATTATTATTATTATTATTAACTGAAATGCCATATTTCACAAAATATATTTCAGTGTTTTATCACATGACCATCTGAATACTACTCACTTATCATTTTTATAATTTTATTATATATTTCCTATTTTATTCACAATGGCATTTTTAACCAAACATCTGTGCTTTGGCATGATGCTGCATCCATGCTGATAAGTTTCAGTATGAAGCCCAAGAAAACTGTTATATCGAACCGTGAAACAACAGAGCTCACCTTTGAAAATGTACAAATGATTACTGAATGTTCCTTTAATCGTAAACAAAGGTGAGACGACTACTATCATAGACACCTTTAGTCTTGTCTTTTATCAGTCCTATGCAATTTGTTTTACCTGGTATTTTTAAATGATCCCTTTACAGTGATATTACCATAGTGTGTGACTTTCTTTGTTGCACCTTTAAGGAATCCTGCGTGAAGATGGCAGCCTGGATAATGCCGCAAGCTGTTTGAGGTTGGCTGAAGTAGCTCTGGCTTATGCTCAAGCAGGTTAGTCCTAAATTATATTAATTTATAGTCAATTACACATAATATTTGCATTTTTGAATAATAGGTCTATAGAAGTCATCATCATCACATTTGGTCACACTTTTTCTCCGCTTAGGCTGCCACATCATCGCCCCTTCTGATATGATGGATGGACGAATTGCAGCCATTAAGCAAGCATTAATTGCTAATGATCTTGGCAACAAGGTAGAGAAATCTTGCTTTTGGGTCACACAAAATAGATAAATAGAATATAGCAGATTCTGACTTGAGCTCTTTCCCCTTTCTTAGGTGTCAGTGCTGAGCTACAGTGCTAAATTTGCCTCCTGCTACTATGGACCATTCAGGTAGTGTACAAATATTCCATTTATCAACTTCCTTCTTAGTTCTTATATATTCTTATAAGATGAGAACACAGGGATGGGTTTATTCTTTGTAAAGCAAAATTTATTTTTTCCCCCTTAATATTTGAAGGGATGCTGCCCAGTCTAAACCTGCTTTTGGAGACAGACGATGCTATCAGCTTCCCCCTGGTGCCAGAGGACTAGCCCTGCGGGCCTGTGTAAGAGAACGTCACTTTTTTAAAGACCCCATGTAATCACCTGATGAGCACAATTTTCTTTCCTGTGTTTACATGTTTTATAACAGGAATTTATTGAAAGGCCACTTTTAACATGGAATCTGTACTACTAAAACAGCACTGATATAACAATCCAGGACCCTAAATCAAATTTTAATTACAGAAATGGGCACATTGACTAGACCTGTGTTTTTTTTTCTGTTGTATGGGTTGCAGCAAGTGAAACAAATTTTTTTGCTGGTAGGACCGGGATGTGAAAGAAGGTGCTGACATGTTGATGGTGAAACCTGGATTACCATACCTTGATATTGTGAGAGAGGTCAAGAATAAGGTAATAACTGTAGAGTCAGTGCATGATTATATTTATGAATTTTGAGTCCTTTTCTGACACCTCATGTTACATCTCAGCTTTAAAATCTTATCTTACATTGTAGAAATTTAGTCCCAAAAATGTATTTGAAGACTTAAAAGTTCACCCAAAAATGAAAATGCTCCCATAATATACTCACCCTCAAGCCATCCTAGGTGTATATGACTTTCTTCTTTCAGCCAAACACAATCAGAGTTATATTAATTAATATCTTCCCAGCTTTGTTATGGCATTGAGTAACACACACGTTTTTGAAGCTCCAAATCCATCCATGATAAAAGTAATCCATACGACTCCAGTGGGTTAATAAATGACTTCTGAAGAGAAGTGGTGGGTTTTTATAAGAAAAATATTTATATTTAAAACATTATAAACTGTAATCACTGGCTAGATGTGCTTTTTGGAGCTTTAAAAACTCAGTGTCAACTCAGTAAATATTCAGTGCCATTACAAAGCTGGGAAGAGCCAAGATATTTTTTAATATAACTCTGATTGTGTTTGGCTGAAAGAAGAAAGTCATATACACCTAGGATGGCTTTATTATGGGCTAATTTTTGGGTGAACTATTCCTTTAACTACGCTCACACAAGCCTTAGTGCTCAATTCAGATTTAATTGTGACCCACATGCATAAAATATAACCTACCAAAAAAAAAAAAACACCATTAAAATGTATTTAAATTTTTTAAATTGCCTCCTGTCAGCTGAGAAGTGTGATTAATGTTAATCTAAAGTAAAGTAAAAGTTGCATGAATTCTGATATAACTGTTCAGACTGAGATCACATATTTACACATATTTAGGACCATGTCAGAATAGAAAAGATCAGATTCAGGTTTGATCTGTTTATACAGTTATTAAAATAAAACAGATCTGAGGATTTGGCCTACTTTTCCCGCAGTCTGAAAGTAGCCTTTATGCACACTTATAAATGCTTCAGTGTCTTTGCATTTTATAACAAAATATCTCACATGTGGCACATAAACAGTTTTGAAGACAAAACATATACCTTTCAGAACTGCGGAAATGGTAAACTTTTCTCCTAGAGGGCCACTCTCCTGCTGGTTCTTTTAGTTTGTTCCACTCAGATTAAACCCACCTGACCAGCTCAGCAAGATCTTTGAAAATACCAGGCATGTTGGAATATAACTCTTCCAGACAGCGGCCCCCTAGAAGCAAAGTGTTGCAGAGATTTAGTAAACATGCCAAGTTCAAATACTTAATTCTCAGAACAAAAAAAAAAAAACAATGCTACAGCCAGTTAGCCTGGCAAGCCAGACCTACATCAAGATGTTTGGTCTGGCAACTCACCATAGACATGGCTCAATCCGAGGGGCGGGATAAACGGCTGTCTTTCAAATTCACTCTGCACGCAATAGGACAGCGCTTCAACCAACCAGAGCGTTTTCCCAACAGCGGAGCTAACGTTATTTGATAGATTCAACTTTTGAATCTGACCGGCAAAACTACGAACACATCTTCCTTTTTTAAAAATGACTTAAGTGCCGTTCTTTGCTCTTTTCTCAAAGAAGAACTTAACTCCAAGTCCTCCAGAGTCGCGGCCAAAACCGATTCGAAAGACTGTTCTCCAGCAGCAGCTCTTCTTTGTTTTCAAGTAACAGTTAGCAGGGAACTGTTGCAACTCTGTCGTCATTTTGTTAAGCCCGCCCCGCCTACTCTATACACGACGTGATTGGCCTGACCCATTTTAGGTTTTTCCAGCACGAAAGTCAATGGAGAGTTGCTAGACTACCCTGGCTGCGAAATACATTTTGCTGCCGCTAGGGTGCGTCTAGATTTCTAGGCTAACAGCCAGTTATTCTACTTTGAAATATCTGGCATTTGTGTGATCCCACCCACTGCCAATTTACCCATAGTATTTTGACACCCCAGGTTTTCTATGTGGAAAACAGCGAAATTTTGTGGAATTTAATGGAAATATTGCTCCAATTTCAAAATAAAAAAAACATAATAGCGTTTCCACGACTTCCCAAAAGAGGGAAAATATAGAGATTGATTACAGCAGTCAGGAGAGAGAATTATGTGACATTTGCCATCACTCGTTCAGCCGTTTCATTAGAAACACTCTCGCAGCTAAGTATTTTTTATTATTAATTTTACTCCAAATTTACTGCCACGGTAATACAAAACTATTTAAAATTTAAATATGAAAATAGGTTTGCAATGTTGATAATTGTGGAAATGCATCATCAAAGTCTGTGAAAAAGGTCCATATTTTAAATTTAGACTGCTGTACATATTTCAACCTCTAATTGTCAATATTACACACTGCACCTTTAAGCGAAAACTAAGTTCAATGTTTCTTTTAGTCTTAATACCTTCCTGTTTTCTGTCTCCCATCAGCACCCTACTCATCCACTGGCAGTGTACAATGTATCGGGCGAATTTGCCATGTTGTGGCATGGAGCTGAAGCTGGAGCTTTTGAGCTGCGCACTGCAGTTATGGAGGCTATGACTGCCTTCCGTCGAGCAGGTGAGAAGGGGGACACGGAAGATAAAGTCAATAATTATGGGGGATTGTCAAAGGTTTTTTTTTTTGGTTTTTTTTGTCATCTACTTCCTGAATTTTTGGTCAACGATACCAGGGACACCGAAACACCGGGGAACATGAAATTTGGTGGGCATGTAGCCCCACTAGACTTTTACGGAAAAATTTCGTTTGGTCCCCGGGGGCCTGTCCCCTCCCCCCCCCCCCCCCCCGCGCTGGGCCCCCCGAAACCAAAAAAATGCAGTTTTTCCTAAATAACTACCTGAACCGTGGCACCGAGGATGAAGAAATTTTTATGGTATGTTGGTCTTAAGGGCCCACATCAACCTAGCCCATAATCACTCATTTGTGATTTGCGCCCCTTCCCATAAAAAATGAAAATGCAAGCATGCACACACACTGACATCCACACGCACAGACACACACACATACAAATCCACATGCACATGCACAGACACACACACGCGCACACACATGTACGCACGCATACATACACGCACAGACACACACATACACACACACACAGACAGACATGCACATACTACTACTTTTTTTAGGTATCAGCCATATACCCGATTTACCAATACCCAATGTGTTATGCTTGGGCAGTATACTAATGAGGTGGGTGGGACATGTTTCATGCCATGTTAGATCACATCCTGAGAGTCTACGCTTTCAGAAAATATATAGTTTATATAGTTGAATCAGTTTTCTCTTCATGGTACAGACCAAAATGTATTATGTGTACACTTTCTTCACCTAAATCCATAAAATCCCATTAATTTCAATGGGACATTTACTTAAGTGTTCTACTAGGTACAGTGGGAATGAGTTTAATTTTGTTAACATTGTTTTTTTTAAACTCTGGGACCAGGGCTACAAGATAAAAACACTTTTTTGGGGAAAAAATGTTTTTTATTTCAGTGAAACACAACAAGCCCATGCCAAAGTCAGATAACTGACTTTTACCATCAACAGGCACCTCAACCGTTTGGTAGAGGTTTGTAGAAATTGAATGGGAGGGTCCTTTGAAAAAAAAATCTCAGATTTTTCATACTTAGTATGTATAAGTATAAGTATATTTTTTGTGGAAAGCCAGTGCAGGCCTGAGCGGCGGTCATCTTTTGTACCGCCATGCGGTACATCTAGTTTGAATCTGTTGAGGCCGGTTTCTCCAAAATTGTATAATTTTTTAAAAATAATTCTTCACTGTATTCTTTTTTTCAGGAGCTGACATCATTATCACCTACTACACTCCTCAATTGCTCACATGGTTAACAGAGTAATCTGTTGGTTCTCCTGTGTGAATAAACTTAGATCAAAGCAAATTTACTGTCTCTTTCTGCGAGTGACACTTAGGATTAGAAAATAAAACTGACAAGCAAATATTAGTACACACATCAGCCCTTTCACAATATTTTTTTATATGATTTACGTATTTAGTTAGAAACACATTCAACCAGCTTAGATTTTTCTAGTGCTCAAATTTGGGAGTTTGGTGTATTACTTGAAACGTGTTTTCATTAAGATATGTTTCACAGACTGCAGTGTAAAACTCTGTCATAAGACTCAAGTCATAGAAGGCACTGTGTCTCACTTCAGCAACTCTGAGCAAAACACCCAGCCACTTTGGCAAATCAGGTGTTTTAATATGAAGATCCGTATATTAAGACCAATGATACAAATTACACTGTAAACCATGCATTAAATGAGTGCATTAAATGAGAGTTTTTATGTTACATTGATGATAAACCAGGTAATGGTTCACTGCTATTGGAAATGGAGCCAAGAAAAGAGATGATTAATTGGGGAGAACAAGAAGGGGGTGAATTAACAAAAATTAAAGATGACCTAACTAACACCCCTTGGTTGAGCAAAGTTGAGGGGCAAGGTCTAAGAAACTATAAAAATTTGAGTTTTGACTGAGCGGCTTTGTTGTCTCCACCAATAAAGTCTACGTTTTGGCATCTGGAACTCGTCACTCGAGTTATTTCTTGCAAAGAGGAGAAGACTTTTTCCACGACACAAGCTTTAGCATTTTTGTTGCATACAGATGTTAAATTGGATTATGGGCATTTATATGTGAGTACATCTCATTTTAATGTGCATCTATATAATTGAAAATAGACATCGGGCTTGTAATCACAGCTGTTTAGTTCTGAAATTAATGTACTGATAATCACAATAACATTGGAATTTTGGCATCCATTTGGCATCTCCATTTTAAGCTTTACTTTGTTTCATGTAGTTCATATGCAAAATGTTATCTGTATATAATCAAAAAGATAAAGCTAGAGCCATGTTAAACATCATTTGTTTATTATAGGGTCACATGGGAACATTGTATTTTGTTTATATTGACCACTCAGTTTTGCATTATGCTTTACGCACTGAACAGGTTATCAGAAATGCCCATCCCCTTAACAGAGTTTACAGGCAGTTCATCATTACTGTCAGTATAGGAAAAAATATTGTCTGTCTTAATGGATTTATAATTAGTGCTTTCGTTCCTAACTGATTATTAAAAATGCTGCTTTATATAGGCACCACCAGACTGCATGTGGAGGGGTCACTTGATAGAGGTGCCCTTGAGACTGACCAAACTTGCTGTCCTGCAAAAGAAGAAATAAGAATTTCAAAATTAGGGCCTAAACTGTAAGCTGAATCCTTATTATTATTTTTTTATTATTGTTGCATATATTACTTACTGTTAGCATGTCACCCTGTGTTTGTGACTCCTTTTGAAGATGTAAGACATGAAGCTAACCTCTCAGCAAGGTAAGACAGCCCTAAAAAGCAAAAATATAGTCACATTACTAAACACTTGTACAGCATTTGCATTCTGCTGCTCACACTAACACTACTTCACCATGGTGTGGTAGGTACATATGTAACTTGCATATACAAACCCGACTTATAACAAAATAAATGAACTACTGAACTATAATTAATACGTATAGAAATATGTTATAATTTGGAATAACTATTAATGGACATTATTATACAATATAAAGGACATTATACGATAAGTATAATGGGGTTATGATAAATAAATTAGAAATTACAATAGAACTACACATTCTCTTAGGGCCTTTTTTTTTTACCGTCTTTACAGAACTTGCTCATGTAAAGTGATATGACCAGAGTCAGCTTTCTTATCCATAACGCCATTAACTTGAATTTGAGCCATTAACTCACATTTTTACATCAAAAACCAATTAAGTTCTTAATAGTTTGTTTACATATTCACTATAAATACACACACACACACACACTTATTATAATAACTGCGTGCACAATTTAATTAAAAAGCAAGTTTCTGCTTCACATAATTGAATAGATAAAATAATGACACTATTAAAGAGCAATTTTTAGGGTTAAACTTACCACTCATAATCAATCATAGTAACATAGCTGTCTCTGTCTCATCTCTCATTCAAAAAGCTCAACCTGAGACATCCTACGACACAACAGACGAGACGTAAACATTTTCTGCGATCGACTTTTTTGACCTGAGCTATTCCAGCACGAATTGCATCGGAGTGCGATTGTTTTAGACTGGGGTTTGTGCTAGTCGTTTAACCGGAGCTGAAACAAATTAAGGATGATATCTTTTCCTTTCTTGTAAAACAGCTATTTATTCCACAGGTTGTGACGTTTGGCAGGTAATGTAAAATTAAAGTAAATATTTATGTGAAATATAATTTCACAAAGCTTGTCCGGTGGATTTTTGTTTGTCTTGAGCTTTGGTAATGAGATTAGCTTGTGTTATTAGCTGCTTTAGCTGCTAACGAAAAATAACAACTAACAGCAATATGTCGGTATTATGTCTTGCTTATTATGTGCATTCAAACAGTATATTCTTGTTCTGTGCCAGGTTGCAAAGAAAATGATCAAAATATGATAATGTTTTGATACTTTTTTTTTTTTTTTTTTTTCCTGTTTAACACTTGTATAAAGAAAATTAAACACTGGAGCTTAAATTGAGTTTGAGTTTAGTTTAGAACAGACAGGACAGTATAGATGTTCAATATCTGCCATGACATAAAAACATCAAAACTTTGTTACCAAATTTGTATGTGGTTGCACTGCTTGAAAATAACATGTAAGTTACCTTATCTTATCTGACCTGATTTGGACGTTCTTCTGGGTCGTAACCATCACTGAATGCCTACAAAAATAACGTAGTTATTGTATGTAGTTAATTTTTATCTTATTTTTATTTCATGATCAAGCTTTCCTGTTTGTCATCTAGTTTTTGTCTAAACTGACTAAAGTATAGTTTTGAACTTTAGTGTTTATTGCTGTTTTTCCCCATTAAACATCAATATTGATTCATGCCATTGTATCAGTTATCAATCATAACAAAAATAATGATAAACATTTCCACATTAATACATCCCTAGAATACAGATTATTTTAGCTTTCCTAAACATTGTAGTTAATAATTTATTCAAAGACACTTCTCTTTGTATAAATAAAGTTTTCTTTATGTGCTTAATTCTCTTAGATCAATTTATTATCAGTAAAAAGGTGTTCAAACATCAGCAAACAACAACAACAAACTACAGATTCCAAAGTGGAGGCTTAGAAAAAAATATTTATACATAGTTTCCTTTAACACTTTACCCCTAAAAATAAACATATGGGTGGAGAAGGCGAGACTGTTACTAATATTTCACAGCTGTCAGGTCTTAAATTAGAAAAGAAAAATGAGAGGGCAATTTTTTATAGTGGATGAATTTACAGGTAGGGTGTCAAAAGCTATTTTTTGAAAGATAAGCTTAAAATTGCTAGAGATGGACATTGTCTGTTATGTAGGCTATGCAATATCACTATATTATTTTTCTTTTATACAGTCAAACCAAAAATTATTCAGATATAATTTTTTACTAGTGGGTGCAGGACACTGTAGTTGATTTATGTAAGTGAGGATAGCAAAATAAAGTAAACTGTGACATATTATACCCAAAAATTCTTCATACAGTGGACTACCAGTATAAAATGTTGGGACCCAAAATTATTCATACACTTTGACTTGTCCATGTTTTGCTTAAGTATTTTTTCTTTAATTGGTAATGTGACCTTTTAACACCACAGACTGAACAAAATTAAGCATTGCTTGGTAATTTGTTGACCTAAATTGGTATTAGGCTATCTTATTTATTATATATATATTTATGTTTATGCATTTGGCAGACACTTTTATCCAAAGCGAGTTGCATTGCATTTCAAGGTACACATTTACATTCTTATCAGTTCTTATCAGTATCTTATTGTGTACTTAAATTTAACAGCTGACAGCTATTAAACCTAATTAATTTTTGAGACAGTCTAACGGAAGGAGTTATTAACATTTTCTAAACTATTGCAAAAAAACTGTGATAATGTGAGAAATGTTGAAGGTGTCTGAATGAAGTTTGGTTTAACTGTATTAACATTTTCTTGCTAATTGGTTGTTTTATCTAGTTAACTGATACAGTAAATGGCACCATTTGGTGGATTTAATTTAATAAATAGTAGAGGGCCAATCTATCTCAAGTGGTTCAGTGGATGTTGCTTGACCATTTTTATTTTACTTTTTTTTTTTTTTTTTTTTTTTTTTTTTTTGAGTGATTATATCTATGTATTGGTGGTATTTTTATGTTACTTGGTTTTACCATTTTGTGTCACAATAAATTTGGGTTATACAGGTGTTTCTGAAAATATCTTAATATACCTTAATATCTCATTCTCAGCTCATTGATCTCTAGAGCACGTAGTACAAGGACCTATATTAAAACGTTTCTCATTTTTGTTCCTTACACAGAACTTAAGCCCAAATGCAATGAAGATTGTTCAAAATGTTACTTTTAGGGTAAATTTATAAAGGGAAGAGTTCAAATCTCAGTTCTGTTTTTTTAAAGGAGTACCTGGTCCTAGGCATGGATAGTGTCCCTGCAGAACATTTTAGGTTTGAGGCTTCTGAGTTGTTTCTTACATGTTTGGATTGATAGTCATTGTTAATGTTATGTTCTCTTAGGATGTCAGGATGGCAAGTGGCCCTGGCTTGCCGGACAGCCTGGTGCTGGAAATCTTCTTGCATCTCCCTCATGAGGCGGTGCTGAGCGCTGGGTTTACCTGCCATCAGTGGTTTTCTGTGTCGCGGGATGAGTTCCTCTGGAGGGAGCTCTTCTATAGCTACTACCGCATCCCTCGCTCTGTGCCTCGTCACCCAGGTACTGTGATCCTTCGGATGAGACATTAAACCGAGGTCCTGACTCTCTGTGGTCATTAAAAATCTCATGTCACTTCTCTTAAAGATTATGGGTGTAACCCCGGTATCTTGGCCAAATTCCATCCATTGGCCCTTGCCAATCATGGCCTCCTAATAATCTCCATCCCCACCTTTCACATCTGTGAAGAACAACTGAAGTGGAATGTGTACATATGGTCTTCAATAATCCACTTAGTAGTAAAATACATGTGACAGTGCCTTAAGTTTGGCACTTTATTTTGTCATGACTGTGGCGGCACCTTTTGAAAGTAACAATGCAATTCCTGTATGTGTGCAGCTTCTGCGTCGTGGTATAGGGAGTTCAAGCGGCTGTATGACTGCATCCCCTGTGTGGAGGTTCAGACTTTGAAGGAACATCATGATCAGGTCCTGCATTTGGCCTTCTCACACCGTGGACATCGCTTCTCTTCCTGCTCTAAAGACTGTACTGTTAAGGTAAGACTGCCTACTGCAGTTCCTTTCAGGCAATTCATTTCACTCTGCGGCCACTTTGAAATGCCTCTCGGGCAGCTAATTCAGGCCCTGGTCGATTGGATCACAAGCGAGCGACGCTAAATACAGGTGTAAACAGAGTCTAAAACGTTTTGAGCTTGTCCACTTCCAGAGGTAGTCAAAAACTCATTAGACCTGATTGCTTTGGTGTTGTTGACGCTCATGTGGTCGAATATGTTTGAACAGCCACAAAGGACCGTCTACTCTCCGCCTACTGACCTGATGCGTAAACATTATGCGAAGTGAGCTAGCCAGACGGGATTTAAACGTTGTCCGCTGAAGACCCAAGTTTGGTTTGAGGATGTACCAAGCATAATGTTCTCTCACCATTCCTGATTTCCAACATGCACTTACCGTGTTCAGAAACGAAAGCTGCTGCTCTCCGTATGTTTTTCCGTCATATCCGGGGACGTTGGTTGAGCTTACTTTGTCCATTAGATCGAAAAAAAAACCCATACATTTAGCTACCCATAGACCCTCCCCTGAAAGAAAAAGTGGAAGAAAGAGAATGATTAAAACACCAGGTGTAAACGAGTATGTCTCCCTTGTCTACTTGTGATCCGGTGGACCAAAACGCATCTTAACCCTCTGAGGTCGGCAAACGCGCGGGCGCGTTTTGCTGGATTTTCTCCACATTGTAGCACTATAAACTTAAATTACTCCGTCATTTATGGTCATACAGAAAAAAGAAATATAAAAAAAGAATCTGTGATATTTCTACTTTTGTATGTGTCCACTTACAATCAAATCAAAACAGTGTGCTTTTGTAAAATAATGAAAATAAACAGGGTGTGCGTTCTGCCTCTCCGTCGCGGTGAACTTTTTTTTCTTGAGCACGTCTATAAACTGAAACAAAACTCAGCGAATACTTGTCACACATTTATGAGCCATACACCTTTATAAACATTTAAGTGTGTACTTTTAAATGATCGGGTTCAAAATGAAAACAAATATTTTCTGTTTAAGTAATTTGTATAAAACCAACAAGATGTCCAGCTTCTCAAACGCTTGCTCATTACAGTTAATTTGGCCACGCCCACTCGCGCAAAAGATATTCACATGCAAATCTCCACATGGAACGCGAACGCGCTCGTTACCTCAACAACAAAACACCAAAACACTTCACTTCACTTTTCGTCGAGTTTGAAAGACGCGCCTGAGCTTACATTGGATTTAGGCTACCTCAGAAGAAGAACGCGATTTGAAGACAAGAAAGATTTAAGGTAAGAAATTCTTACATGTTTGTTATTGTTGCATAAATGTCACATTGCAGTTGAACTGTTGCTAGATATATGGGGAATATTATCATATTTAGACCCGTGTTTACTGTTAGGCCTACTGTGTTTGTGGATATCTGGTCAAACGTGGTAACCATAATGTTTTATATTTGAGCGCGATCGCGTTTGAATGTATCACATTTTGCAGCGCGATCGTGAATGTATCATTTGAAAATTTGAAAAGCAAAACACACCAAACGGCTTCATGTTTTTACTATTATCTCATTTCATATCATCATAACGAATGGAAACATTTGAAGTAACATGATAATCAATATATTTTTCTCTAGCTTGGTTGTTACTAAAATATTTTGGAAGATTTATACTGCTATCTATTGTTATTATTATTTTACCCAGCACTGCGCATAGCCTATGCCTACAAGGCACAACAAACCTGGTGTTCATTATATTATATATTGTTGGAAACATTTGTGTGTGTGTGTGTGTGTGTGTGTGTGTGTGTGTGTGTGTGTGTATTTTGTGAATTTTAAAAAGCAATTTAAAAAAACAGAAAAATCTAATATTTATTTCCAAAATCGTGCAGGCCTTTCTCTTGATATCAGTATGTTCACTTTTTTTTCAGGGCCCAGATGCCACTGAGTCCTGCCGACTTCAACATTCACATGAGTCTCTGGAACATGAACATGGTAAAGTGAAAATCAAACACCTTGGAAATGAAAGGTATTTACAATGTTTTTAGGAATGGCACAAAGGTCTCTGTCTTTCAATAAGTGCTTTTTGCCATTTGTTGTGTCTATTTGGATTATGTTGTGTAAATAAATCCAAACAATCTAAAAGCCATTCTTTTTTAAATCTCCTCATTTACAGTATTGTGCAAGGTTGCTCAGAATGATAGGGGCCTGATAGCTCCTAATAGGGCCGTTAGGGGAGTGTCTTTGTCTTTCTCAGGTGAGAAAAGCCATACATATTAATGAGCTCTCGCATAAGGCTTATTCACACAAAACACGTCGTAAAAATTTTAAATCAATATATTGTCTTCTCTGAATGAGCAGTCAGGGTGATTTTCACATAGTTTTGCAGCAAATATTCTAGGCTACGTCATACAATTTTCAAAAGTCTTGTGAAGAAATAATCAGTAGGGGTTTCATGGCCTTATTTCAGTGAGAATTTTTTTTTGTATTTTCACAAACCACGCATAAATGTCATTATCTCAAAACTACAAACTTTTACATACATGCTGTTGATATATTATTGTAGCAGAGTTTGTGCTGAATACAGTGTAATTAGACTTTAGCCATGAAAATGTCACAAGTAACAGAAATAACCAGAAATGTCAGAGCATGTCAGAACACCTCCAGGGCCCAGAAAACAGCTCAGACCTCAGAGGGTTAATACCAGCTGTAGACAGGGCCTCAGTCATGTAAGTACAGCTCCTATCTCTTTGAATGGGTAAACATCAAATTTTCCAAAGCTGTTCACCAAGCTTACAAAATCATATTATTTTATTAAATACTAATTTCATGTTCTTAGTGCAAATGGTATAGGACAAGTTATGAATTTAATACTTTTTCAAATCAAATAACAGCAAGGTCAATGACATGATGCTTTTTTTTGTCCAGATTTATTTATAAATGTAATTCATATGTATAATGACTTGAAAACTTCTGATATCATAGTGAAGAAAAAAAGCCTCAATAAAAGAATGAAACTCTTGGAAACAAAACCATGTACAGTTGTTCAGCATAATCTTTTATTATCAAATATTAATACAAAAAAACCATTAATATTTTAAAAACCTTTCTCCACCAAATTAGTCATGTGTTGTGACCAACATGAATAAAATAAAAATAAAAATCTATGAACAGGATGTTGATATCATAAAAAGAATCATGTAGACCCTCATGACTGTATCAGTGCCAAAAATATCAGTTCATTTTACATTTTTATGACAGGCAAGGTTAGTTTAGGTTATAAAAAATATTACGTGGTGCAACACTCAAAACATTTAATGGATTTTATTAAAATTTATAACTTATGATATTTGTATAAAAAATACTTCTTAGGTTACACTTTATCCTAAGTTGACGTTGTTACAGTGTAATTACACAAATAAGCACTGAGTAATTTTAATTAACTAAATACACTTACTATTCGAATAGGTTTAGGGTTTGGTTTAGTTGCTTGTAATTATGCATAATTTACTGTTATTACTGTAGTT
The DNA here is from genome assembly GCF_949319135.1 of Squalius cephalus. Taxonomy (NCBI): domain Eukaryota; kingdom Metazoa; phylum Chordata; class Actinopteri; order Cypriniformes; family Leuciscidae; genus Squalius; species Squalius cephalus. The sequence goes on from NC_137126.1 coordinate 12,357,965, forward strand.
AGTACATGTAACGTGTAACTATAGCCCTATTCGGACGGGACTAGTTTTCCAAACGACGTTTGAGTTACAATTCTTATCAACCTACCTCTGTGATTTCATGTACAGATTCGGACGGGACTAACATCTCCGTGTTTATTACCGAGGTAGGAGTGTCTGTGTTTTACATGTGGGCATTGCAGAAGATCACGTGTTCAGAATGCATGGATTGCGTATGGTCATGAAATTTGATCAAATGTATTTTGAAATTAAGTAGCCTACTTTTAAAATTAAGCACTTTGAAATATAAAGTAAAACGTCCTAACGTATTTAGTGTTTTGTAAACATTTTATAAAAATTGTAGTATAAAAAAACTAAACATACATGTATCATCATGATTTTATAGAACTGGGTTCTTATAATAAACCCACTGGAATAAAAAGTTTTAATTTATATAATTTACACGTTATGTAATTAAGTGCAGAAATGAAAGTAATCTTACCTGAAACTGATATTACAGTAGCCAGTCTTAACAGTTTACGTGATTTGGCTCTTCTTGTTGATTTCATTTTTTTATTTCTTCACAGTGTACCGAACACATCTACATCCATTATCGGTGCGCAAAAAGCAGAAACTTCAATACCGGCGCGATAGCGAGAGATTGTACGGTAGTTCACGTTGACCAAAACACACAAGAGAAAGCGTTTTGGAAAAAAACATTTTCGGCAATCACAGACATTCGCATTCGGACGGGATTAGATTTCTCTGAGGACCGCCGAGTTTGACGAAAAACAGTAGGTAATTTGCTCTGGAATTTTTACAGAGGTCGTGTGAGAAAAAGACAGACATGGCAGATTCGGACAGGATTAAAATCTCAAAGTACGTCTGTGAAACAGAAATTTCTCTAACGTCCCCCTGTGAAACTAGTCCCGTCCGAATAGGGCTTATGTCACCTTAAACATGTTTGAAAATCATAGTTATGATGTGTACATTCAAGGTGTAAGGAAATTATATTCTAATTTATGGTTACACCACATGATATTTTTAGTGTTATTAAAGTTAGTTTTAGTAAAATGAAAAGTTTTTACAACCATATGAAACCCACATGATGCATGATGTAACAGTGTGCATTTCTAAGAGCATATTTAAACAAGGGTTTTAACAAAAATAATCCTTACCTTCCTCTCTGAAACTTATGTAATTGAGCCATGAGCGATGGTAACAGTGATGTTTGCTTTAGCAAGCACCACTAAATATACAGTTCCCTTTAAAGGGTAACTAAACCCCTGGTCAGAGCCTGACTCCACCCACTGGCAATATTTGAAAAATGCTGGAAAAGTAGGCAGAGCCCAGTGGAGAGGGGGCGTGCATCTGAGATGTATCTCTCTGTAGGCAAGGGCATGGTTAGCTGGTACTCTCTGACGTCAGAGGGTACCACAACTTCCAATAGGAAAATTCAACTGCAGTAGCCACTGTTCAACCTGAAGAGGGCAGCACTCAGGCGTTTTTACACCATATTTTGTAAAATTAAAACACTTTAAACACAAATGTCAAAAAAAATACTTGAATCAATGAACAGCACTAATAAAGCCCCATTCTTACAGATCATTAACTAAAAAAAGTTGGTTTAGGGTTTAGTTACTCTTTAAGCACTGTATATAACATGTAAACTAAAATCTCAATGTTGAAAAATAAAATTGTGTTTGTTACTGCTTTGTTGTTCACTGAATGTTGTTTCTACAGGTTTGGGACACAGAGAAACCAGATGGCACCATTTCTTTGGTTCACAGCTACAGTATGCGACAGTTTAACTGGGGCTACACTCAGTTCTCCCAGTTTAACGCTGATGATACACTCCTGCTGGTGTCAGGGGTCTACCTGGGCCCACATCACTCCTCCTCTGGAGAGATTGCAGTCTTCAGTTTGGGTAGAGACAGTTGTTTTATGCATCAGCTGCACACACCCACAGTAAATATAAGTAGATTTTTTGATTGATATTGTTGTTTTGGATCCGTAGAGAACTACACTCTGTTGTCCCGCGTGAGAAATAAACCCTATGACGTGTTCGGCTGCTGGCTGAATGAGACTCACCTTATCTCTGGTAACCTGCACTGGATTGGCAACATGACCTCCTGCTCTGTGCTCTGGCTCAACAAAGCCTTCCAGGTACAGATGTGTTCATTTAATCATTTAGCGGATGCTTTAATCCAAAGCGACTTACAAATGAGGAGAGCAATAGAAGCAATTAATATAACAATAGGACAATAATATGCAAGTGCTGCCACCCTTCCCAGTTTAGTCTAACGCAGAACACGTAATATAATGTTCAGTTCTTAAATGGTCTCAAAGTGATGTGCTGGGTCCAAAATTAACTATAGTTGATCAATTGAGAAAATGTTGCCTACTGACCATGAAATACAGTAGTCAGCATTTGAAGTGGATCAAAACCTTTCATCAAAGTTATACATGAATTTTGAACAATACCCGTTCTTGTCTTAGGACAAATTTGATGAACTTTTTTGATCCACTTTGTTGAATAGTGTATATTTTTCATTTCATTAAAAAAAAGCTTTTTACCCAGTGATAAAACAGTTGTTTCTATTGTGTCATTCCATTGTGATCTTCCACATATTTTCATTGTGGTAGATTATTAAATATCTGGTCATTTAATGGTTATTGAGTTATGTAGCTTTAGACAATATAGACAACATTCTTGTCCTAACTACTCAGTGTTTCCCCTCTCCATGTTCAGGACATTGAGTCAGAAAACGTGAATGTGGTGAAGCGTCTCTTTAAGATCCAGAACATCAATGCCAGCACTATCCGCACAGTGATGGTGGCCCACTGCCGTCGACACGACTCTCCTGACCTCCTCCTGGACTATGAAGCTCAGTCACAGGCACAAGCTCAGCGGACACAGCAGCACCAGCCTCTCTTCTTTGATCTGGGAAATACAGACAATGAAGAGGAGGAGGAAGATGATGATGAGGACGAGGAGGATGAGGAGCGAGGAGAAAAAAGAGTGTCAGCACATCTGCCCTCATATAACCCATCTGGCCTGCAGCATGTAATACATGTAAGATCTAGAAATCACTAGCATCTCACGTGAAGCATGATCCCAATGACTTTGTGAAGAATGCCTAGAACGCTAAATGAATAAATGTAAATGTAGAAGAAAAAATAGGCAATATTTTACAGGAACTTTGACAAAGAGCAGCATGCACACAATGATTAGTGTTCAATTGGATTTAATTGTATCTTTTTGCAGTCTATGGAATTATATTGTGGTTCAAATTCGATTAGATGTGCACACACAATCTGTTGCATAATTGCAAATATGCATTTCAATGTTTGTTTACGCCAAATTTCAAATGCATGCAGTTCTTCAAGTTGACACCACCGGTAACAACAGCCTTGAAAGATATTGGCAATTACCTCATGCTTGTAAAGATACAGAATACATAGATGAAAAAAAAAGTTTTGTCTTTGAAAATGGGAAATTTGTTCTATAACCACGTGTTCCTGAATTTTGTTTTAATTTAAACAACACTATGAAATCAAAAGCAGTGATTATTAGGGTATAATGCAATATCAAATTATTCATGCCTGACATAGACCATAATATTTTTGGTTCCACATCTATCCTATAAATATTCTGTCAGTTTCAATTTTTTAAAAAGGTGACTTCAATACTGCAAATCAACATTGCATTGAAATTTCATTGCATGAATTCAAAACAATTTACAGTATTTAATACATGTTGCTGGCCTAATTGTGAATTACTCACGGTAATGCTCAAAACACCCCTAGATTTGTCTTCATAAATCTTTAACTTTCCCTTTTCCAAGTCTATATATATATATATATATATATATATATATTTATATATATATATATATATATATATATATATATATATATATATAAAACTTTTTTTTTTTTTTTCATTTAATATTTCTTTAATTCTGAAGTGTGTCAGATTACGGAAGTAAAATGGACTGGCTTTTTCTTTTTGAAGTGCATTTCCTTAGCAATTAAGAATAACAGACCGTAGCAAAAGATCAACTATGATTGAAAACTGTTTCAGTAAAAGCACTTCTTGAAGTGTTATTATATGTTATCAGTTATGTGTGCTGTATTTGCTGCCGGTAGGGTTGTCAGAGCATAGCGGCTCGTGATCGAGAGTTGGAGACGAAGGTGGCCAGGCTGATGGGCAGAAGACGCACCAAAGCTCCTGATCCAAACCTGGTGTCTCCCTCAGCTCCTGGAGAAGGAGAGGACAAGACCTACCTCCTCTTCACCACTGGCAGCCTCACCTACTCGCCTCACCAAATCGGTGAGTGTGCACTTGTGTTTTCCATACAGTACATGTGGGATGGTGAACTCATGTGTTTGTGTGTTTCAGGGATCAAGCGGATAATGCCTGATCAAATGACAACAAGTGGTCCTGTGTTAGGAGAAGAGCGCAGTACAGAGGAGTTCTTTGATTCGCTGGATCATGTGATCGACATACACGGCCACATCATCGGCATGGGTCTGTCACCTGACCATAGGTCAGTGTGCTGTGCAACAGTAGATGACTAGCATACATGAGCTTTTAATTGACTTTGGACTGATGCAGTATACACAGCAAGTTCATATGGCGTGTGAAATTTAATCAAGAGAACAAATTTGTGTAGAATATTATCTGGCTTGGCTTACCATGCAAGTCCTGGATGTTACTGTTGTGTTTCATGGGATACAAAACCACAAAGTCTTTCTTCAGGGGACAAAAGCAGGCTTAGAAAGCTGATCAAAAACTGATAAGGCCATACAAAGCTTTACATATGTTAAATGATATAAGAAAAGTCTTAATTATTACAATAATTACAGGTCGATACCTGTTTTTCTGTCCCCAAAATTTAAGACCTCTTGAAATAATAATTAAGACTTTTCTTATATCATTTAAGATATTGTATGGCTATATGTGATTATTAAACTTCAAAAAGCTTAGATTTAGTTAAATGTAATCGCTGGACGTTCCAAAGTAAAAACATGGCGTTGTTGTCTGTTCTACAGATTTCAGAGCAGTTTGAATACCACACATTTATGTTTAATATAAATATAATTTTGACTTTTAAAAAAAATGGTTTATGGCTGACCAGAGAAAGTGGTCAAAAATGTGTAAATCCTGCTGAAATGGAAGTATTATCAATGAAAGTGTCAGCTGTCATTCAGTGTTTGTCTGTTGATAGGTACTTGTACGTGAACAGTCGAGCGTGGCCGGCGGGATGTGTGATCTCTGACCCCATGTCCCCTCCGCCCATTGCAGAGGAGATCGACCTGCATGTGATTGATCTTAAGAGTCTTAGAGAGGAGCGCCGTAGCCTTCGGGCCCACCGGGCCTTCACACCCAACGATGAGTGCTTCTTCATCTTCCTCGATGTCAGCCGAGACTTTGTCGCCAGGTAATTTACATCCCAGTACTAGCACATTGTATTTGCTGTGGTAAACAGATTATTAGGTCTGTTAACCAGTGCTGCCATTTGGATTACATGCTGTGTACTGTTACAAACTTTTAGAGTCTAGGGAATGTACCGTAACATTTATATATTAACGTACTGCTGGAGGTGAAATGAGGTGGAAGAACATGACCGACAATCTTGGAAAGAGAAAAATACTGGACGTTTATTCACATAAAGCCGGAGCCACTAGATCCAGTAAAATAACAATAATAATGTGTACTATGTACAATGTGATAATATAAACAAACAAACCATAAATGGGAAAAGAACAAAAGCGGCACCAAAGGAAAGAACGAAATATAACAAAACAATCCTTAATCTAAACCTAATCTAACCAAAGCAAAATGTAGAAAATAAACCGAAATCTTCAGTGCATCCGGCACCTTAACTAAACTATCTAACAGAAGATACATTAAGTGGCGCTCACTTCTTACCTAGTGTGTCTAGACAATCATCTGCTACGTGTGCAGTGTATATCGCGATATACTGACCTGTGTTCTCTTCCCACTATATCAGCTGTTGCTCGATATATCAGAGCAAATGAAAAGGTAGACAACACAATACAAAGAACAAAGCACATAGCACACAACTCAGACGCGGGCAGAGACAAAAACTCGATTCACTACAGAAAACTCATTTCGCTACAAAGAGCTCAGTCAGCTACAGAAAACTCATTCCACTACAAAGAGCTCAGTCCACTAAAGAAAACTCATTCCGCTACAAAGAGCTCAGTTCGCGATCGAGAGAGAAAGCATGAATGAACACGCCATCCTTTTGAACCAGCTGGACGGCCTCCGATTGGCTCCCAAGCGCCGCCTTAATGATGACTGACGTCCGACTCGGCCAATCACAGCAACCTGCGAGCAGAGAGAGTGGGCTAGAGACAGAGAAAAGATAATGAGCACAACAGCCAACACGTGTGAAGTACACAAACGTGCACCAAGCAATGAAAACAAAACACAAAACACGCGTGGAGCGTAACAGTACCATAGTAAACCATAGCTTTCTTTCACTAGCTGATATGACATTTATACCAACACTAAATGTTTTTCAAATGCAGCAACTTTATGTTGTGGAAGTAGCATTGAGTGGATTGAGTTTGTCATAGCATTGTTTGAATATTTAATAACAGGAATGTTAGTTGCTCAATTAACCATCAACTGGTTGCATGACTAATTAAACTTGTACGTTAATTGCAAGCTCACAATTACCTTCATGTTTTGACATGATGAGTGCATATATAATGTACACAATGTTCTATGTACACAAAGGCCTATTTCTCTCAAATATTGTTCACAAATCTGTCTAAATCTGTGTTAGTGAGCACTTCTCCTTTGCCGAGATAATCCATCCACCTCACAGGTGTGGCATATCTAGATGCTGATTAGACAGCATGATTATTGCACAGGTGTGTTATAGGCCATAGGCTGGCCACAATAAAAGGCCACTCTAAAATGTAGTTTTATCACAAAGCACAATGCCACAGATGTCGCAGATTTTGAGGGAGCGTGCAATTGGCATGCTGACTGCAGGAATGTCCACCAGAGCTGTTTTGAATGTTCATTTCTCTACCATAAGCCGTCTCCAAAGGCGTTTCAGAGAATTTGGCAGTACATCAAACCGGCCTCACAACCGCAGACCACGTGTAACCACACCAGCCCAGGACCTCCACATCCAGCATCTTCACCTCCAAGAGACCAGCCACCCGGACAGCTGCTGCAACAATCGGTTTACATAACCAAAGAATTTCTGCACAAACTGTCAGAAACCGTCTCTGGCAAGCTTATCTGCATGCTCGTTGTCCTCATCGGGGTCGCGACCTGACTGCAGTGACCGACTTGAGTGAGCAAATTTTTTCAGGAAATTAAAGAAACCGGCATATTAACACAACATTTCCCCAAGCATATTAACACAGCATTTCCCCAAAATCATGTTTATTCGGAGACACAAGATTTATGAGTTGGGAGCAGGGAGATAAGAGGTTACGCTGTCATTGATTAGAATGGTACGGACACAGACGTCGCTGCTGCCAGCAGTGTTCATCAAAGTCTGCGGTCGCGTTGAGCCTTTTGACAAGAGATAAGACTTTAAGAGCTATTCAAATCTAATGATTGTGGTTACGTACATCTTCCTAAACTCCATTTTAAACGTTTAAGAGATATGAGTGATGCAATACCAAAATACTAGGCTGTCAAAATAGGCGGAAATTAATCTGCACGCAAACAAAGTCATCGGTCGCGTTGAGCCTTTTGACAAGAGAAAAGGCTTCAATAGTTAACCAAAGCTAACGACTGTGGTTACATACATCTTCCTAAACTCCATTTTAAAGTTTTAAGAGCTATAAGTGAAGCAGAACAAAAAATGATGATGTGTCTAGGCTGTCTAATAGGTGGAAATTAGCCTAATCTGCACGCATTACCTTCGTGGCTCACAGGCTTCCTTCTGCACCGAAGCATTACAGCTATCGATTTTTAACAAAACATGTCTACTCAAATGTATCTAACCTAACTATTTTCACTCGTTATTGTCTAAAAAACATACAGAGTTATCCAAAGATAGGCTTACTTGGCGCCAGTAACTTAGACAGCCCTTTTTTCTCCCATAAATTAAAACCTTGCTACTTGGGGTATTTTACATGCACAGTGTCAACTTCGAGTCAGTAAAATAATAATAAAAACAATAATTTAATGCTGGTATCCAAAACATTTAATTCAATTCAAGTATTATATTAGATACATTTTAAAACTTCAATGCACAGGTATAATAAGCCTAGTAATAAGTAGACATTTAAAATACATCAATAACTGATATCATAGTTTAACACAGATGAAATCAGTTAAGGCTTGCTTTACGTGTTGCTCGACGAGGATTTCTTAATCGCTGCGACTTTCAATCTTGAGGAAACAAAATGCCGCGAGGCTCCCGCCGCAGAGTGAAGAAGAGGTGAAGTTAGGAGGATTCTCAGACAGTTGAAGTGTCCAATGGAGTTAAGAAAATTTGCTCTCAAACTATTTTCAACACTTTAGATTGGATAATAATTTGTAAAAATAACAGAACCACGTGGGGACTGTCCAATAGCATCGATTTGTGAAAAAATATGAAATTGACAAAATTTGGACATACGAGGTTTCCGCCCGACAGCGACTATATATATTTATTTATATGTATATACTTACAGAAACGATTTTTGAACGACATTGGGAGCTGTTCTCAATCCGACACGAACCACACTATGCGTCGATTGCAAGTGACGTCACTTGCAGAGGAAGCGCTGGTGTCTGAGCGTGCAGGTCTGGGAGTGCAAGTCAAGTCAAGTCATCTTCATTTATATAGCGCTTTTAACAATATAGATTGTTTCAAAGCAGCTTTACAGAAATAAACGTATAATTTAAGGTAACAGAGAATGTTTTGGCTTTATAGCGGTTCTTTAATAAAGTTATTTTACAGCTAAAGTTAGTTTTGATTGATTCGCTTCCGTCGCAACGATCATTTGTTATTAAATTAGGGGCCGCCAAGAAGACACCATTCTCTTTACACAAACTTTAAACGCGATCCTGTAAGAAACGCTGATGGCGTTCACATGCGCATTAAGAATTGGTTCTATAGTTATGTGCGTTTGAATATATGTGTGCAGGTTTGTTATTCCCTACAAACCAAGCCTAAACAAATTACTGGTGTTTCCTTATAGTTTTGATTCAGAATTTTATTTTATTTTATCAATTCGGGGTAGATACGCAAATTGAGTTTTCCCGACGACGCTTTATCTGTAGAGTGGTAAAGGGATCCTCCATAGGGAGAGACTAGTTGGCACTTCAGCACTGCGTTGTCATCGGGTCCAGGCGAAGGGCCTTCGTCAGATCTGGATACGGCCTGGATCCAGCAGGCTGCGGGAAGACCTCGGGATAAACAAAGACACTAAAATTAGCGTAGATGCCATTCTTCTCATGATGTAACAAGTACATCAGGATTTATGGGAAGTGTTCCCGGTTCCAGCTGACCTAATCTATGCAGCCTAACACTGAATTATAGAAGTCTATAAAGTATTATGTGAATGCTATGTCAAAAAGATGTGTCTTTAATCTGGCTTTGAACTGACAGAGTGTGTCTGCTTCCCGGACAATGTTAGGAAGATTGTTCCAAAGTTTTGGTGCTAAATAGGAGAAGGATCTACCGCCAGCAGTCGATTTTGATATTCTAGGTATTATCAACTGGCCGGAATTTTGAGATTGCAATAGACGTGAAGGACTATAATGCGTTAAGAGCTCGCTCAAGTACTGCGGAGCATAACCATTTAGTGCTTGGTAAGTCATCAGCAATATTTTAAAATTGATGCGATATTTAATAGGGAGTCAGTGCAGTTTTGACAGAACTGGGCTAATATGGTCATACTTCCTGGTTCTGGTAAGAACTCGAGCTGCTGCGTTTTGAACCAGCTGTAGTTTGTTTATTAAGCGTGCAGGGCAACCACCCAGTAGAGCATTACAATAATCTAGCCTTGATGTCATGAAAGCATGAACTAATTGTTCCGCATTTGTCAATGAGAGCATATGACGTAATTTAGATATATTTTTAAGATGGAAAAATGCGGTTTTACAGATACTAGACACGTGACTTTCAAATGAAAGATTGGTATCAAAGAGCACACCCAGGTTCCTAACCGACGACGAAGACTTAACAGAGCAGCCATCAAGTGTTAGACAGTATTCTAGGTTATTACGTGAGGAAGTTTTTTGTTCAATAATTAGAATCTCTGTTTTTTCAGAATTTAGAAGTAGGAAATTACGAGTCATCCAATTTTTTATATCAGCTATGCATTCTGTTAATTTTGTGAATTGGTAAGTTTCGTTAGGTTTTGAAGAAATATAGAGCTGAGTATCGTCAGCATAACAGTGGAAGCTAATTCCATGTTTCCTAATGATATCTCCTAATGGTAGCATGTACAGAGTGAACAGCAGCGGTCCTAGTACTGAGCCTTGTGGTACGCCATACTGAACTTGTGATAGATGAGACATCTCTTCATTTACTGCTACAAATTGATAACGGTCAGATAAGTATGATTTAAACCATGCTAGTGCAATTCCACTAATGCCAACATAGTTTTCTAGTCTATTTAAAAGAATGTTATGGTCAATGGTGTCAAACGCAGCACTAAGATCGAGTAACACTAATAGAGAGATACAACCACGATCGGATGATAAGAGCAAATCATTTGTGACTCTAACGAGAGCAGTCTCAGTACTATGGTACGGTCTAAATCCGGACTGAAAATCCTCGCAGATATCATTTCTTTCTAAAAAGGAACACAGTTGTGAAGACACTGCCTTTTCTAGTATCTTTGACAGAAAAGGTAGATTCGAGATCGGCCTGTAATTGACTAATTCTGTAGGATCAAGTTGCGTTTTTTTAACAAGCGGTTTAATCATAGCCAGCTTAAAGTTTTTTGGTACGTATCCTAGAGACAAAGACGAATTAATGATATTAAGAAGAGGATCTATGACCTCTGGAAGCATCTCTTTCAGTAGCTTAGTCGGTATAGGGTCTAACATACATGTTGTCGATTTAGATGATTTAACGAGTTTAGTAAATTCTTCCTCTCCTATAGCAACGAATGAATCAAATTTTTCCTCAGGGAGACTACAATGCACTGCCTGATGCGATACTGTAGTAGACGGTTACATAGTTATAATTTTGTCCCTGATATTATCAATCTTATAAGTGAAGAAGTTCATAAAATCATTACTGCTGTGCTGCTTGGAAACATCTGTGTTTGAAGCTTTCTTTTTCGTTAGTTTAGCCACTGTTTCAAATAAAAACCTAGGATTATGTTTATTTTCTTCTAATAGGGTTGAAAAATAAGCAGATCTAGCAGCTTTTAAAGCCTCTCTGTTTGCAATCGAGCTCTCTTTCCATGAAATGCGAAATACCTTTAGTTTTGTTTTCTTCCAGTTGCGCTCCATTTTTCTGGCTGCTCTCTTAAGGGCCTGAGTGTGCTCGTTGTACCACGGCGTTGGATTATTTTCTTTAATCTTCTTTAAGCGCAACGGAGCAACTGTGTCTAAAGTGCTGGAAAAGAGAGAGTTAAAAGTTTCTGTTGCAATATCGAGTTCTGCTAAGCTTCTACAAGTGCAGGTCTGCAGCCAGACCCTTCTCAGATCCTGAGGCCCATTGTTGTACACAATTCCTGGAAGCTGAAAACATCCCAGTTCTTGCATGGCCAGGATACTCACCGGACATGTCACCCATTTAGCATGTTTGGGATGCTCTGGATCGGCGTATACGGCAGCGTGTTCCAGGTCCTGCCAATATCCAGCAACTTCGCACAGCCATTGAAGAGGAGTGGACCAACATTCCACAGGCCACAATCAAAAACTTGATCAACTCTATGGGAAGGAGATGTGTTGCACTGCGTGAGGCAAATGGTGGTCACACCAGATACTGACTGGTTTACGGCCTTTTATTGTGGCCAGCCTAAGGCACACTGTGCAATAATCATGCTGTCTAATCAGCATCTTGATATGCCACATCTGTGAGGTGGATGGATTATCTTGGCAAAGGAGAAGTGCTCACTAACACAGATTTGAGAACAATATTTGTGTATTAGAAAAAGTCTTGGATCTTTGAGTTCAGCTCATGAAAAATGGGGGCAAAAACAAAAGTGTTGCGTTCATAATTTTGTTCAGTGTATATTTAGGCATTGGCTCTGAAATTGTTTTAAAGGGTAATATTTTTATTTTCCCCCCTTTTTCTTTTTGTAATAATATCCAAAAGGAGAATCATTTTTGGTGTAAATCATTCTAAAAAACAAAAAAAACATTTACTTCAAATGATTTAGACAATCTATGTTCAAATGTGAAAACGATTTAAGGCTGGAATACACTACATGACTTTTGCCCAGATTTACAGTCTAGAGGAGTTGAAAAGTTGTCGAGAGTCAGAGCCATTCTGCAGATATTGGTCAGTCAAGATTTCACCAATAATCGCACAGATTTTCATCCAGTCTGAGAATATCAAACATGCATGATAATTTGAGGCAATTTTAGAACACATTGTTTTAAGTTATGTGTCTCATACCAATGAGGCAAATGTTTCTGTGTTGATGAGTTGTGTTCAGAATGATTTAAAGGAATAGTTCACTTCAAAATGAAAATTGTCAAGTCAAGTCATCTTTATTTATATAGCGCTTTTTACAATACAGATTGCATCAAAGCAGCTTCATAATAACATGAAAATAATACAACAAAGTTTGTTTCTAGAAGAAAATTGCATCATCGTCCACCCTAAGTAAGGCAGACCAATAATATTGTTGAATATTAAATGTCCCCAACTAAGCAAGCCAAAAGCCAAGGCAACAGTGGCAAGGAAACAAAACTCCATCAGGTGACGGAATGGAGAAAAAAAACCTTGGAAGAACCCAGGCTCAGTCGGGGGCCAGTTCTCCTCTGGCCAACGAGCGAACAGTGTATGATCTATAATGTGTTATGTGTATGCTAGGTCAAAGAGATGTGTTTTTAGTCTAGATTTGAACTGACAGAGTGTGTCTGCTTCCCGGACAATGTTAGGAAGATTGTTCCAAAGTTTTGGTGCTAAATAGGAAAAGGATCTACCGCAAGCAAGTCGATTTTGATATTCTAGGTATTATCAACTGGCCAGAATTTTGTGATCGCAATAGACGTGAAGGACTATAATGCGTTAAGAGCTCGCTCAAGCACTGGGGAGCTAAACCATTTAGTGCTTCGTAAGTGATCAGCAATATTTAAACATTTATACGATGTTTAATAGAGAGCCAATGCAGTGTTGACAGATCCGGGCTAATATGTTCATACTTCCTGGTTCTGGTAAGAACTCGAGCTGCTGCCTTTTGGACCAGCTGTAGTTTGTTTATTAACTGGGAATTATGGCAGGGCAACCACCCATAATAGCATTACAATAACCTAGCCTTGATGTCATGAACGCATGGACTAATTGTTCTGCATTTTTCATTGAGAGCATATGACGTAATATAGATATATTTTTAAGATGAAAGAATGCGGTTTTACAGATGCTAGATAAGATACTTGACTTTCAAATGAAAGATTGGTATCAAAGAGCACACCCAGGTTCCTAACCGACGACGAAGACTTGACAGAGCAGCCATCAAGTGTTAGACAGTATTCTAGATTATTACTTGAGGAAATGTTTTGTCCAATAACTCTGTTTTTTCAGAATTAAGTAGTAGGAAGTTGCTAGTTATCCAGTTTTGTTTTATATCAGCTATGCATTCCGTTAATTTAGTGAATTGGTAAGTTTCGTCAGGGTGTGAAGAAATATAGAGCTGCGTATCATCAGCATAACAGTGAAAACTAATGCCATGCTTCCTAATGATATCACCCAAAAGGTAGCATGTACAGAGTGAAAAGCAACGGTCCTAGTACTGAGCCTTGTGGTACGCCATACTGAACTTGTGATCTATAAGACATCTCTTCATTTACTGCTACAAATTGATAACGGTTAGATAAGTATGATTTAAACCATGCTAGTGCAATTCCACTAATGCCAACATAATTTTCAAGTCTGTTTAAAAGAATGTTGTGGTCGATAGTGTCAAATGCAGCACTAAGATCGAGTAACACTAATAGAGATACAACCACGATCGGATGATAAGAGCAAATCATTTGTGACTCTTTCATCACTTGTGCTGAAAACACTTCACCCGTTCACTAAGCTGAACAGCCAATCAGTTCTCTCTCACTGATGGACACCGATTCAACATGATTCAGTTGACCAAAAGGCAGGGTCTGACTTGTGTCAAGAGAACACTGCAAAAACTGGGCCAGCTTACGCTCAATAAAGGCCCGACTGACGTTGATCGACCGTCGACTTAGTGTGTCAGGGGCTTTACACATAATAATGTTAAGTCCGCACTAATGTACTCATCTACACATCTAAACCATCATTAAATGTTTGCTGAACAAAAGATCTTAAGGATTGAGTCATAACTGCACTAGAAGTGTTTAATCTCTAATGAATGTACTTGTCTGTGCAGCGGTGCAGAGGACAAGCATGGTTACATCTGGGACCGACACTACAACATCTGCCTGGCACGCCTGCAACATGATGATGTGGTCAACTCTGTGGCCTTCAGCCCTGCAGACCAGGAGCTGCTGCTGTCTGCCAGTGACGACTCCACCATTAAAGTGTGGCGCTCCCCACGCATGCTGCGCCTCACACAGCCCCCGCGACACCCGCCACGGGCTCGCAAACTGATCTCATCCTTGCTCGGCCAAAGAAGAGCTAATCTGAACGGCAAACCCTGACCTGGACACTGGCAGGCGTATCGAAACATTACAGAAAGACACTCCATGAGCAGAGAGGCATGTGTGAGGTCAAGAAACTGTGGACTTCTACATAGGTGCCTATGAGAAGAACAAGGGTACATGTGTTTTTTTAGTGGCCCTCTTACCGGATATAGCGTCCGTGATCAATAAATCACTGAAAAATGAAAAGTGATCTTTGCATAAAGAAACAACAAAAGAAAATAAGATTTTTGGATCACCACATTTGTGAAAGATTAGTTCTGATGCGCATAGAAACGCGGACATCAACAGGATATGTGACTTCAATGGCAAAGAACCAAGGATTTGAAGAAAGATATAGGTCATATTCACATGTGAGTGTGTCCCGTGTGCAGTTGTAAGTCCATTTAACCTAGTAGTGGTGACTGAAACACCACCTGTGCATGTCTGCACATTCATATTTTTTATGGGTTTTTTTTTTCTGCACCTTTTTTAGTATGTTACTAAAAAGCTTGACAACCAGATGATCAGAACAAGAACATGATCAGAGTATTTAAATACTCACAAAAAAAGGGAGAAAAATCTAAATTCTGGTACAAATTTACAACAGTTATGCGTCTCTGGTTTTTATTTGTGGTTTTATAAGAAAGAGCAGTTCAGTTTAACATGGTTACAGAATGACAATGTTTATTTCTACTCCATCTATGCCTTTATTATTGAAATCAATTGTATCCTTTGTGCATATGGATTTTGTCATACAGGATTTAACAATCATACTATACTGAAAATGTAAAAATTCCAAAGAAACTCAAAGCCTACATGTTTGAACCTTTAGCCGTCACCTTTATACAATCATTCGGTTTTAACAGTGCACCAGTGACGCACCCCTGTTATGGTAGCATATATTTATTTTATATGTACATCCTAGTGTGACATATGTCATGACTTTATGTGCAGGTTCACATTCACATTTATTCCTATAAGATTGTTAAAACTACCAAAAAGCTGAAGAAGAAACTCAATTTCAGGTCCGACTGCAGGCCATTTCATTCTCCATTCTATATTTAATGTAGATGAGCTCTATGACTGTACAGCATTGAAACACTATGCAGCATAAGGGTGCTTTGCTAATTTATACCCACAACTCATCTCCAGCACTTCACCTTCCTGTGTCATAAGCTTACATTTGTTTACTAGCATTTAATATTCAGCAAAGGTGCTCATTTGTTATAATCTCATAGATGTCATGAAATATGAAAAGCTCCCCATGGCTCACATATATGATCTATACATGTGAAGCACATCTGAAATATCTGTTACTTGTGCATTACGGCAGAGCATGAGAAAGTTTGGATCACAATGTGCAGCATTAGTCTCTGTAGTTGTGATCAGTGGTTTTGTTTTTAATGGACCTGGTTCCCTGTGTGGCATTTGTGGTAGCTTGTGAATCTGATTTTCCCACCTGCCCTGTGGCTGTTTGCCACCATTTTAGATTTTGTATTGTGGAATGTGTAAAATTGGTTTGACCCATTAAACTATTTTTCTTTTACCAGATACAGTGTACATTTTTTATTTTACCCAAAGCAACTAAAGATGTATGTGCATTTTCCAGGCCTACTCTTTGGCAAAGGTAAAAAAACATGGGACATAAAGACACTGTAGAGACCAGTTGAATTAACTTTATTTATTTTTTCAGCAAGTTCAGCACACTTCAGAACCTGATACTATGCTTAAACGAAAGCAAAACGTTAACTAAAACGTTTTTATAACTAAAATCAGACTGCTTCAATGAATAGCTAGCTATCTAAATAATAAAATACAAACTAATATAAATGGATACATGAAAGCTAAATGGAACAAATTACTACATAGGATTAAATAAAGTTACATATTTTTTTACTTTTTATTCATTTATCAGAGAAATGAAAGAGAAAAAAAAATACCTGTATTTCTTCTTTCCAACAAAAGCAACTATTTCTAATCATCCAAGTAGCATGGACTGTTATTTAACTGAACAGGATTTATACTGCATCCAGTTCACCGGTTGACTATATTCCATGCTGACCTAAAGTATATGTAAGTGATGTATATGTATACCTTAAGTAAGTGATGTTACAGGGAAAAAGGAGCTATTAGTATGTCTGGTCCATTTTATAAGGGCTTGAAGATAATTAAATGTCTACAGCTCAAAAATATGTGTAGACATTTAATTCTCAAGCCCAAACAAAAAGAGCCAGACCTACGATCTGATGATGTTTACAAGTAGGCTAATAACAACATTGCATTTAAGCACTGGTTAGTCAAGATGTTTGGACATCTATACTATTCCTTTTTCCTATTTTAATTAAATGAAATGTTGTTAAATATTGTAGCCTCATGCACATACAAGAGCTGGTCTATGAGAACAAACAGCACAATGATTCATTTCTATGAGCTGATTCTCACAGTGCTCAATCAGTTTATGGATATTAAAGTTGCTCTATTATTAAGTTGGTCACGTTTGTAAAATAAAAGCAGACCGATGACAAATACGTATCTATTTATACACTATATTTCCAGCAAAAGTGACCATGCCCCTAAAATGTCCTCAAAAATGCAGTTAGCATCCTAACAATATCCCAGATTTTAACACCATGAAATATCCTGCCATCTTCACGGTCACGTAAATCTAAAATCTCAAATCTCATATGAAGACAATCAACATGTTATATTATGTTATTACATACGAAATAGGTATAGTTTAAATATGTGTACTATACATTTATATTATATAAATATGTATTATGATAATTAATATATAGTGCATATTAAATATTCAGTTATATAAAAATAGTGGAGTTATTGGTATGCAAGTCAGTTTGATCACTGCCACTCCATACATAGACATGTAATATTATTATCTATGAAAATATTTCTTGAAACAAATATATGCTATTATAATATAATAATTTATATTGTATAGTTTAAATAGTTTGGCTTCCGCAGCTGAGATATGAGATATAATAATAATACCATCCATTGTTATTATGAATAATGCTTTATAAGCCAGTGAGGTCGACTATGGCTTTAATAAAAATGGTGTCATCTCTCAGATATGAGCTCTTGCCTGCCAGCTTGGCGAGGGGGCAGAAGAGAGGACAACCGCTGGCAATGTTCATCTCACTGATGGGTCTCTGGAAGGATGTGGAGCTCACGTCAGGCCTAAAGGCATCAATGATGTGCTCTCTGTTGTTCTGGTCCAAGAGCATTAATGTCACCTGGAAGGAAAAAAGAATTACAACCAATGTAATGCCAAGCTTATGTTCTAAAGGTCATATCGGACATCAGGTGACAGAATACATGTACCAACCCTTAGATAAAATAGTTATTACAACCACCACATTCATTCTCAACCATTTAACATTTAATAGTCAATTATTCATTAGATGTAATATTCTAACTACATGTATTCTACAGTTTATATATATTGAATATTACAACAGAACAACCTCAACATTCAGTCCATGCAATAAGTGATTAATCCAAACATGAGTGGTGTTGTGATGCTTTAGTTGGTAGAACAACCCTAAATAAAAAAGTAAAAGTAAAGAGTAAATGAACACCGGAAAGAGGAGTGAAAGCGTATCGGCTCATTTACCTTCTGGCTGAAGGGCCACTTCAGCAGTGCATCGTATTTGCCCCTCATGACCACAAAGAACAGGGAGAGGTGAGTGCCCCGACCTGTGCCGTCACCGTTCAGGTACAGTCTCAGACACATCTTATACCCATATTTACTGGAGTAGAATGCTGAAGAACAGAAGAAAGGTGCTGAACAGCAGGGTCAGAAATTAACTCAGGCAAAAACATCACCCAAAGGTGACTAAAATGCTTCACAAAAATCAGCTCCAAAAACAGTGAATACTTGAATGTGAATACACAAATGTGAAACAGCTACTCAGCTTGAGAATTTTTTTTCATTTATAGATTTAACTGAACTATGACATAAAATGCTGTTTTTACACAGACACATGTGTTATCAATTTTAATCGGTTGATGGAAAGGCATTTAAAAATGCATTCTAAAAATAACCTTCACATTAGCTTAAAAAAAATTCCAGTCAGGACATTTGCTAAGTGCCACAATGCTCTCAAGTTCCAGACGAGTTCTGCTTACAATTTACTATTTACGAAATGCAAAGTAGGATTAAAATTTATTGAACCAAGAACATTCTAGGACACAAGTTCAATCAGCAGCATTTGTGACAATGTTGAATACCACAGAAAATAATGTATAGTTATACTGTTATATAGATTATTATCCTATAATCACCCCTTGGTATCATGACAAACTGTATAGCATGTACACCCAGTAACTTTCGTACGTTGTCCCCACATACCAAAAAGGGAGGAGACATAACTTCCTTATATGGAGCTGAGCAGAGCATATCAAAGCTATGAGATTGATATTTCTGCCTTTAAATCCTCTGCACGCTGGTATGGTTTACGTCCACTGTAAGCGTCTCATGGTAACTCTGATTTTTGCTTCAAATTTAAAAACAAACCAAAGGGTGAGTGGAAATAATTTTCTGTTCTTAAATCGACAACATGCAGCAAACACTGTTGATTGAGCTTAACCTGTACTGAACCTTGAATCTGATCTTAACCTTACCAGGTGAGAACATGGCAGGTGCTCGTCCTCCCACTGCGTCTTGTCTGCGACGAGAGAAGTCTGCTATTTTCCAGATGAACACTCCGTCGTATGTGCAGAACTGCAGCTCCCGCAAAGACTGATCGGATTCTGCTAACTGCAGATCTCGCATGGTTAAAGTCCGTTCCAGCTGTCGCACCTTCAAGAGTCACCAAACAGAAGAAAAACAGGGTTATGGAACTGACAAACAGTCTGTCTTAGATGTAAAGTTGGCGACACTGGTACATTGTCTTTGGTTCATTGTCGCCTATTGTTATATGGTTATTGTTAATGGAGTAGTTCTGTCATTAAATTAAAATAAAAACGATTAACTCTTAAGCAGCAATGGTGGAGCTGTAGTAAAACGATGATATACTGACATTTGATGGATAAGTAAAAACTTGTCTATTGTGTCTTCCTTAGACTTTCACTTTGGTATTGTACATGTTTTTTGGTTCATTGGTGTCTATAGTTCTGGTAATTGTTAAAAGAGTACTGTAGTACTCTGTAATAGTTCTGTCATTAAAGGAAAGATTACAATTTTTGGTTGAACTACTCTTAACGCAAAACTGATTAATTAGCAGAAAGTCCAGGATGGTTCCCACTTCATATCCCATGTGAATTAAGGATCATGGCAGAGACAGCGGAGGCTCTTCTGCTGGGGGAGGAAAACCTGTTTCACAAGTAACAGTCGACAGAAACAAATCTTGCTAACAACTGTTTCATAGTGAAGGCTTCCACTGGCAATCAAACACGTGAACTTTTAAAATAATAATACAAACGGACTATTAAGCTCCAAAAAAAAAAAGAGAAAAATCAGGATAGTTTACCTAAAAATAAAAACATTGTCATTTATTTACAGTCCATGTTGTCCCAAACTTGCATGACTTTTTTTCTTCTATAGAACATGTCACGCCCAAACGTAACGCACCAGCACTATCAGAATTTTTTTTGCAAAATTCACTTACACAAACGTATCATATGGTTGCAGAAGTTTGACCACTTAATGTATAATGCTTTTTGTTCTTTTTGGAAACTGATAACATCTGTCCCCCATTCACTATCATTACATGGAAAAGTAGAGTTCTTTAAAATTTCTTCTTTCGTGTTCCACGGAAGAAGAAAAAAATCATACAGGTTTGTAACGACATGAGGATGAGTCAATTTTGTGCAAACTATCCTTTGAAGTAAAATGTTCCACCCGTCTGTTATAAAACAAGATTGATCAATACGTCATTATTTGGTTACCTGCAAGGTGAGAGCCTCGCATCACCTTCGGACACATAGCAGAGCATCAAAACCATCTCTGCTGTCCGAAAGAAAAAAAAAAATCCTATAAATCCAACTTAGCGTGCGTTTTTTTCTCTTTTTTTCAGAACTATTTAAGTATATAATTCCTGCAAGGTCTGTATAGTACCTTGTTTGACAAGTTCTCGATCTTTTCCTGGTCTAGCCGATGTTGCCGGGACAGCGCCTCCAGGGTGAGGGCCGAGCGCTCCACCTCTCTGTTCAACACACAAACTATGTTCTCCAAAGCTGTGACTTTCTGCTGCACACCAGGAGCACCTCCTCTTCCTGCATTATGGGCGGCAGCATCAGCCCCCGCCAGAGGTGCATCTTCAGGTCCGCGATACAATCCCAGCCCAGAATCTTCCTGCCACTCCACAGCCCCCTCAGCTCGCAGGCGCACAGAGGACAGCACAGCCAGCATGAGACGCAAATGCTCCATCACACTGGTCTGCTCATGCTCCTGCTGCTTACCGTTGTCAACCTAAAAACATTCATATATTATTAAAAAAAGGTTACAATAAAGCAAAAGGTGGTGTCATTTCTTTGATGT
This sequence comes from Squalius cephalus, assembly GCF_949319135.1. Classification (NCBI taxonomy): domain Eukaryota; kingdom Metazoa; phylum Chordata; class Actinopteri; order Cypriniformes; family Leuciscidae; genus Squalius; species Squalius cephalus. The sequence continues at coordinate 12,379,222 of NC_137126.1, forward strand.
TAAAACACTTCATTTATGTTGAAAAATGTCATATGGTTATCAAAGAGAAAGAAAGGGTTAAAAATATAATTAAGGCAAGACACCACAGGTGAACAGGGTCAATTTACCACTATGATAAGATAAGATACCACTATGCTTCCCCAGTTAATTAATCACAGTACATTAGGACATTACATTTTGTATGACAAGGTTTCTAAAATGGTATGTTTAAATGTCCAAGTGAGTCATTTTCTAATTAAAATGTTTATTAATTTCCAAAAAGTGGAGATTTCTGTCTCACTACATGAGAAAAAAAGGCTTTTACTGTAACTGAAATCTACGGATGCAAATAGATCAACTGTAAAAGAGTCAACACTGAAATGTGTATTTTTGATGTTTTCTTTCCATCAGTTTGTAAGATGTTGTTATAGGAGGAGAATAGTACAAAATCTAAAAGTTGACCAGTGCTTGAAAAAAACATGGTTGGTTTTGCCAGTAGTGTCTTGCCTTAGAAAAAGGGTTAACGACAACGCATCCTAAAAATTAGCTCTGCCACCACACCATCCACTCCAACAACGGTGATCGCAAGGTCACAGTCCACAGATTGATGCATAATGAAAAGAAAATTTCAGTTTTCATGTATGAAAGGGAGTCACCCTTTCAACATCCCCATCAGATGATAAATGATTATCTACTGCAGTTGACTCCCTTTAATAGCGCATTTCCAATATGCAATAGTTTAAGTAAATGTCTGATATTAGTTTTGGCAGAATTATATTATTAATGAGCTGTCAGATCCACAGGTTGAAGTGGCAGTATAACTGGTGGCAAGTCAGAAGAGGAACACTCTGGTCCAGAGACGAGTAGGTTGTCATATTAAATGTCATTCCAATCACTGCGATTTCAGGAGACAGAACTTGCATAAGCCAAATCAAATTTAACAAGTTTAAGTTTACTTTTTATTTTATTTTTGTTTTGACATTTCCAATATTAGCAGATCAGATTCACTGGATTAATAAGCAATTGATATTAAAATGTAAAACGTTAAGCAAATGTTAAGATGAAATCTAATAAAGTCAGCATGAGCTAAATACTATTCACTACAGCATTAGGGCTGTCCGAACCAGGCACCGCGGCAAACGGACCAGGAGGGGCAGCCCTGGGGCGGATGCTTGGGACAGCCCTGGTGACATCATTACTATTTATCTTCACCCCCACCCTCCCCAACTTGTTCAGGCACCACTGAACTTCAACAAAAATACTTTTTAGCTCCATTTCCTGAATTGAAGCTGCCTGAGCTCATTAAATGTGCTTATACTTCTACTTATTCTGCAGTTTCCCCACCTCTTCCACTGGACACACCCTTGACTCTATTCCCAGAGCACAATATCTGTGATGAGCACAGGCACTACCCACTGCACCAATACTGTGACCACCCTCTTGATGACCTAACTGACCGACTTTCATTTTAGATTGCTATGTTTCTACTGCAGCTCTCCATTTGTGCCAGTTTATTCTCTGACCAGTAGAGGGCACGTTCTTAAAAAGAGGTGCACTGGGGAAATCCTTTGACTTTCCTTGAAGACTTCAGAGGTAGGCAACACTTCATTTTAACTTACTAACTGTGATCTCAACAGTAGAGAGAAGAGGTGTGAATTTATGATATTACATCCGTTACCGTCTGAAATGCATTTCCCCCAATGATTCACCAACTTTACATGTTCACTGATTACAGTACTGCATATATTTCTTAACCGAGAGTTTGGGACTTTTCTAACCCACACTTCAAACTATTTACATAGTTTGGTTTTATTTTAAAGTCATGTGGAAAAAATGCAAACTGAGAGACAAAATAGATCCCACTGGTCTGACTAAGTCAGACAAAATAATCTAAAGGCTTTTGAAAGTTATGACACATTTCAGAATGACTAAAGGCCCGTTCACATTAAGATGGTAACTATAACAATAAAGATATCTGTAGTTTTAAAAATCGCTCTAAATGTAAAAGAATAGCAGAATGACGATAACGGCACTGAGAAACAATATCGTTGGAATCATTTTCACACTTTTTTTTCTAGCTGATGAAAGAAAAAAACATTGACAGCCATTTAGAATCCATCCTACTTTAAAGAGATTTAGCATTCAACCCCCTTAACTGTCACCGCCCTGCTAGCAGGACGCTTGGTGCTCTTTTTTATTTATTGCCTCTTTTTTTCTATCACATATTTTAGTAATCATCATAAATTAGGCATCATTTGAAAGCTTAAACACTCTTAATTCATCCTGCGAAAACCGTTTTGAAATTGGACATTGCGTTACCATTGAGGAAATGAGACTTTACATTCTTTTAGCGGGCTCCTCCCTAATAAAATTAGTGGGCGGTTTCGTGTTTCATATTACAAAAAAAACTATTTTATAATCAAAACTTTTTTTAATCTTGACAAAACACATATCTCCGGAAAGGTCTGAGACTCAAGGCTCCATATTTGATGAAAGGAATGTATTAATTTTTTACAAGAGAATGCATCCAAAAAATTCAATGGAATGTGGGTGTCACCCGGTGTCTATTTTTGGTATTACACCAAACAAATCTCATTGGAACTTACATTTTTGTGATATCAACTTCAAATTTGGAACACAACTTGGTTAAGCATATGACTTTGATTTTATAGCAAAACATTTTTAGTAAAATATATTTTTTATATTAAATATAAAATATAAAATGTTAAGAAGTACAGTACATTTGCTTTGCAGTAAACTTAAACTTCTATAACTTTTTTACACTTTTATGTTTTTGAAGTGAACAGACCTTAAGAAAGACAAATAAAATACTTTTTATTGGCTGAAAGACTAAATTCTCAACATGCTAATTAACTTATCAACTCAAATATGCTTGGCACTTTTTCCTAATCTGCAAGCAGGCAGTAGATCTGCTGCAAACAACAATTTACACAGAGCCTCAAACTTTTTAGAACTCCAATTTGAAGCCGATTTTCAATGGAGCTGTCAAAGTACTTCCTAATACAGTGTATATTAGGAAGTACAGTGTGTGACAGCCACACTGAAAACTAGCTACAGTTCAAGTTCTAAAAAGTTTGAGACTGTGTGTTACTCTAGTGAAAACACCATAGTGAATCAATCAATGCAAACTTGCATGAAGCTATATGACACAAAACAAAACTTGATGGTTCAGCTATGAAGATAAAAAGCAATGTGGGTTTTAAGTGGTCGGATGTGCTGTTCAGAAAAAAAGCATGTAATCATTTTTAAAATCCGCCCTTTAAGGTTTTTCGGAAGAAGCTCAAAACATGTCCACCCTTTCTATTCAGAATTGACTCAATGTCTATTCTGATCCAAAATGCTTTCATGAGAAACAAATACACACCACTGCCCTGCAGCCAATCTCACTGAACTGGCACGCCGACTTTGACTTTGCACAAGATTTGGTGTGCTCTTGAAACTGCAAAAAAAAAGAAAAGAAAATGTCAGAGAAAAAAAAAAAAAGTATTTTATGAATGAAAATAATTCCTCTATTAAAACTGACAAACATAGCAGATTTGTATTTTATGATGATTTTAGTACAATTTATGACAGCACGTTACTAGCAGTTGTGTGCGAATGAAACAACAAACATAGGCCAATATACTTATGAATAACATTCATACTGATAAATACCACAATTAAAGCAGAAATAATGTCTGGCTGAGAACAGAGACCAACCTTCTCTCTGGGGATTTTCTTTTTACCACAGTCTTTGCATTGCATGGGGAATTTCTGACATATTTCATCATGGGCCTGAGACAGAAAAGAGTAGTGTAGGAGGGGGAATCAGTAAAGATGATTTAACAACTATTTCACCTGACCTTTCTGCTATGTTGCTCAACCGCTATGCATAACCTATGCATATAATTTTTAAGCTACTTTCATATATGAAAGAGATCAGCGGCTTTCAAGCTTCAATAATAAATAATAAAAAGTACCATAAAAGTAGTCTATATAACTTGCATGATAACTGTGTGAGGAACATAAAGAAAGCTGCTATTCATTGACATGTTTGTACTTTTCTCTCTAAAAATGCCAGTCACTGGTTGCCAGTAACTTTTATAATATGGAAATTAAGCTAGAATATTCTGGCAGAGGTGAAAGTAAATCATGAGAGAAAATTATCAATTTTGGTTCAACTACCCATTCCATCATGAATTCAGCCACATTGGTGTGTAATGCAATTACCCTTTACCGTGGCAATTTATTATTGCAACACATTGAGTCTGTTGGCACATCAAACATTAAAAGTACAGAATGTACACAAACCACAGACCAATCAACAATAAACTTGAGAACAGACCACTTCTAGGGCTAAGGGCTCTTACCTTAATTTCCTTAAAGTTGAATGTGACCTTGCAGTATTTGCAGTTCAGGGTTCTGGCCTCGCATTCCCGCTCATTGTGGCGGTCTTTCTCGCTAAGCAAGATGACTGCTTGGCATGCTTCACATTTTACACGTTCAAAGTCACAACGACCTTCGTGTTGACCCTAGTGAAGGAAAGAATTATCTGTAAATTTCTAGCAGGAATGTTGAAAGGAAAAATATCATAGTTAGCTTACTATGTATGACTGCCAACTCTTGAATTGTCTTTCATGTGCCCCATTTTCAATTATCTTGAGACTGTTAACAGCTTTGTATAGCTGCAGTTCATTCAATTTATTCCCATGTTATTTGTATGCATTTCCTGTTTTCAAGTTAGTAAATGGTCACAAGACATCACTGGTTGAAAGTACATACTGACCTTGTGATTAGAAGAAGACAGAACAATTGTGTCTGCATTACCCCAAAAAATTCCTGTTAATTTACACAATTTCATAAATCCCTTAGATGTGCTTAAAGGGATAATTCATAAAAAAATTTTTTTAAAAATCTGTCCGTCTGTTCCTTGCGCGCACACACACACACAACCACATATAAATATATATATATATATATATATATGTGTGACCCTGGATCACAAAACCAGTCTTTTGTTGCACGGGTATATTTGTGGCAATAGCCAACAAAACATTGTATGGGTCAAAATTATAGATTTTTCTTTTATGCCAAAAATCATTAGGATATTAAGTAAAGATCATGTTCCATGAAGATATTTTGTAAATTTCCCACCTTAAATATATAAAACATTTATTTTTGTGAATGGATGCAGCACTATCGCCAATAGAAATGGACAACTTTAAAGGCGATTTTCTCAATATTTCGATTTTTCTGTACCCTCAGTTTCCAGATTTTCAAATAGTTGTATCTCGGCCAAATATTGTCCTATCCTAACAATAAATATATATTTATTTATTTATTTTTACACAAATTTCTGGTTTGGAACAACATGAGGTATATAACAAACATGTATATAACATAACAAATCGATGTTAAAATCATGTTTTTGGAAATTGTGAACTAACATGAACAAACAATGAACAGTTTTTTTTTTTAATTAACTAACGTTAACAAAGATTAACAAATACAGAAACAAATTAATTGCTCATGGTTAGTTCATGTAAGTTGATACATTAGTTAATGTAAACAAATTAAACCTTATTGTAAAGTGTTAACGTTTGTGCTTCACTACCTCTTCATACTATTAGTTTCCATTCTCGGTGTCTAGATCAAAGGTCAAACAATTGTAAAGCAGCAGTGTTGTGCAATTGCCTATTCATGAAACATGATATATAATAACTCTAGAGTTACTCAGAAAGGGTGTGGTAAATGCCATGGAAGTTATATCTGTTACTCAGAGGAGTAAGAAGATTAGCTTCAAGCTTGTTTGGTTAGACACACCCACTTTTTTTTTCTCTTCAAATTTCAAAAGTTGCATTTCAAGCAAGCACATGTTTTGTTAGATGCAAACTGTGCAATCAAGCTCATGTGAAATGCTGCTCGAAACATTTTACTTCCATAATGTGACGTATTTCTAGGTGAAATATCACAGATCAAAGACCACAGTTTCAAAGATGAATAGACAACATTGTAGCTTTCGGCAGTCTGTAAAAATATACCTCATATTTCTCGTCAAATCTAGTTGTACAGTCAATCGCAAAGCTCTTTCCCATTGTGGATGTGTCATTGTGTGTCTTTCGCGGTAATCACGCTGAAAACAAACACTGCCCTGTCTTTTTGCCACTTAGTGGGCGTAACCGCAGTGACTGAATTTAATGAATTTAGCAGCATGTCAACATGAATTTAATACATTTTAAGGAAGTAAAATTTGATCCCATTTACTTTCTAAATGGATGTTCCTGATCTTATTGTGAGCAATTTATCAGTGCAGATTATTCAAAAGAAAATAAATTGTGTCCTGACTCCTGATCCAATTAATTCCCACTAGATAAAAACCAATGGGTTGCTAATGACAATTTATGTTGACTTTACTGTCCAAAAGTACCCTCAAATTAATTCTGGAACAACTGACCTGGGATATCTATTGCAAAAAACTTTTAGGGGAATTTCTTGCTTTATCTCTTTAGTCACCATGTCTCCCACACAGATGAATCAACACTGATTCAGAGAGTGAGTTATGGCTTCAGAACAGCTTTAGTCAAGGCTAAGGTTACTTAGTCACTAAATAAGTCAAAACGGAAGAATGCAGTCAGACTTGGTTTTTTACTTCCATTTAGCTGGTAAAAGCATAAGACAAAGTTAAACTAGTTTCAGGTTTTAAAAAATAAGAAAGTCAGAATGGAAACTTGGCAAGCATTTTTGTTAGCAATCAAAATCTGTTATATTCACAGGCTATAAATAAATTATTTCTCTCATCTTATGCAATTAAATAAAATTATAACACTAGCATATCCACCAGCTGTCAAATACCTTAAACTATTCAGTAGACCTGTTTAAAAAAATTATTTGATGAAAATGAACATTTTGAAATGATTTACAACATACCACAAAACTCTTAAATTATATATAAATAAATAAATTATAATTGCACAAAATGGCAATGAGAGTTATTATGGTTTTAGCATTATAAAAATACAAAAACTACACTGCCCAAAATAATGAGCTTTTACAAACAACTTGCTTTTCATACGGTAATGCTGGTACTTTCCAGCTAGCTCTGGGACTTTCCGAACAACCCCCATCCTTCCTGCTGATGATGAACTCTGTGAGCAGTCATTATTCTTTTTTTAAAGTGTCAAAGTCACTACAAGACTTTCTATTTGAAAGTCAAGTCAAGTCCCCTTTATTTATTTAGCTCTTTAAACAATACATATTGTTTCAAGTCGTCGGGCCAGTTCTCCTCTGGCCAACAAACGAACACGTGTCATTATGATTCAGGCTGAATCACAGGTTAGAATTCAGATTGGCATCGGAATACAGTATTCAGATCAGGTTATTTGCTTAACGGCTGGGTTTGGTTTGAAATATGTGCAAAGTCACTGTGAGGCAGCCTATCATGGTAGTTTGCATTTAGAAATGAAGAACATTCTATATGACAACAAGCTAGATGAACTATGTTCTTACCTCATAGTCTTTCAGTGTACCAGACCAACAACAACCATCATTTGGGCATTTAGCAGGCAAGCTATCAATTTCTCTCCGTGCTGCATTGTCAGGAAATGCCTAGGGGAAGTAAAAGACCATGGATTTTTTCATTAATGAATACCTTTTGAAATTCTATTCCTGTACATGTCATTATGGAGTTTTTTTTTTCTCCACTGTGTAATTCTACAGTACCTTTGCAGTGTACATTTGGCAAGAACAGGAATGTATACACTGCATAGGAGTTACCAGGAATTTAAAAACAATGTTAGATTTCCAAGAGGTATCATTTAAGAAACATAGCTTACCACTGTAATATTGAGCATAGACATCGCCTCTTCAAATATACCCTCAGTACGACAGGCTTCGCAGGGTATGGGCCCTGAGCTAATGAAGAGGAAAGATTTTACTTTAACAGTGCAGGAGAGGAGACCATGGGGAAAAAGGCAATCAAACAATAAGCAGACTTTAAACACCACAATTTTGGGAAACCATTAATACGCAGGCTTTTCTTTCCTCAGGCCATTTATGAAACAAGAAGAAAGAAGTGCTTTGATAATGGTAAAACTGAAGTGAAAGCAGCATGTGTGCAGAAATACATACAAGTAAAGTATTTGTGAAGAAGGGTAAGTATGTTGCAAGAAATGTTGGAAAGCATTCAAGAAAGTTTACCCATATTCTCTTTTTATTAGTGTTGCACAATATACCGGTACTAGAAAGGTATTGTGATACCCTGCTTTTAAAAATGGTATGGCTTCTCATTTTACTAGTACTGGTACTTTAAGAATGGCAGCGTTTTAATAAGAGCCGTATTTCCTGAGCTGCATTGACGTGCAACAACAGGGCAGTGTGAGTCCAGCGCTTTGCTTCCACTCTCTGCAGACGCACTGGCCATGCCAAACTTTATATATCTGCACAGCACAGGACTGCTTAAAGTTATGGACATGTGAGAGTGATTAAGAAACATGCATGAATGAGAAAATAAAGCGTGGTACATTCTTGATGTTATTAAGTTATTAAGCGGAATAAGCCTCGAAAAATAACTAAATTAAGTACTCACACTACACCCGAAGTGTACAGAACACGATAACAAAGTAAAGCGCTTCCAGGTTTTACATCTAAACGCCGGCTCACCATTGACCAGCTCCTGCATCAGCATCATACGCATGTGTCGTGGTGCTCACATGAACAGCGTCGGCCAATAATTAGCCGGCATTCTGGCGTAGAACCCGGAAGCGCTGTACTGTGTTTACTACACAAATAGCATAGGAGATCTGACACAGAAGAAAAGAAATTGTTGAATAAAGTCGTTATTTTAAGTTGCTTCATAACATTACATTTGAACCACTGTTGTCACATGGACTATTTAAACGATGTCTTTACTACCTTCGTAGTTGTACCTGGGCCTTGAAAGTTGCAATTACATTGCTGTCTATGGGGGATCAAAAAGCTTTCGGATTTAATCAAAAATATTTTTATTTGTGGTCTGAAGAGGAACACGGTCTTACGGGTTTGGAACGACATGAGGGTGAGTAATTAATGGCAGAATTTTCATTTTTGGAACTAACCCTTTAAACAGATAATCGAAATGTGTGTCATAGGATCCGGGCATTAGGTCTGGCGGTGGCATGTGATTTCTTTGGGTTTTTTTAGGGGATAAAATGCTCAAAAAGCAGGGCAGGTACACACTGTGTCAAGCGAGAGACTTCATTTTTATAAAATAAATTAATAAATAAAATAATGAATCATAAGGTTAACGTTGGTCATTTATCATTCAGTTCATTTTCCTGTTGTTTTAGGTTTTTTTAGGTTGCGGTATCAGTTCAGTAGTAGTATCGACATATTTTAGTCAGGTATCGTATCTAAGTCATAATTTTGGTATTGTGACAACACTACTTTTTTGGCCACATCCTATGGGTGCGTTTCCCATAAAACGACATAATTCACTGCTTAACTACCATAGTATTATGCATTGTTGAAGAAATCAACAAGCTTTTGAAAGCTGTTTTGAAACTGTATTGTCGCAAATTTGTACTAACTTCTTTAAATTAATCCGTTTCAAATCAAATTAATGCTGATTTTTATATAGATTACGGACATGGCACCTGAGGACTAATTCTCATTTTTCTCAGTTATTTTATTTTATTTACAGATACAATAATAGGCTCCTTGTTACCTATAGTGCACATACTCACATGCGCACACTTCACAATCAGTGCTTTAAATCTCTTGACAGTTGACAAAATAAAAGACATATGTTCGAAATGAACGATATACTGTAGATTGTACTGAATGTGAGCTTGCTTATTTTGCTCAAGATAAGGATTTATTAAGCATTTAAGAAACTGCTTCTAACCACTGGTAAAGAGCTGTCATTCCAACCACACAACTTTGCTGTTTGCATATGTTCGTTGGAACTATGGTTTCGGGAAACACTGACTCGTTGAACTATGCTGATAACGACCATAGTTGGCTAACAATGCTTTTGGGAAACGCAGCCCTGGCTGACATATTATAAAAGGCTTCAAAGGATGCTGTATACAAACTGACATTTATCTGAGTAAAGGAAGGGTAAGCAGATGTATCTGGCTATATTCCAACATTTCTTGCAACTGAAAATGAAACAACATTTAAAGTTTTGAAAAACATCTCTTGAAATTTAAAGACTTCTAAAATATGTTAAATCGTTGATATTTGTTATTCAATTGAACAAGGCATGTAACCAAACAAACAAACAAAAATCAGGAATGCTATTTGTGAACAAAAACCAATCGAAAGGGGGCATATTATAAGTTCAGTTCAGCATGGAGGTCTTTCCCGGCTGCTTTTTGCTATTTCTTGTGTTTCTTTGTTGATCTGTAGATATTTTAATAATGGTGAAAGACTCTTTAGAATGAAAGTCACCACCAACTGGTGTAATCATGTAACTTACAGAAAGTCACAGAATAATTCAGCGAAGAAACCTAAAGTTTTTAGTGTCACTGGGATGAAACGAAATTCCCACTCCAACGAACACAAAATTTGTTCACAAAAATTGGAAGAGCTGGTGAAAACAGAGATTTTCTTAGAAGGCTTGTACCGAGCTGCCTATGCACAAACCAGCATTGTTCTTTGAAACCACAATCACCAGCACACAGACCTCGGACAAGCTCCTGCCCCAAACATTTCACTTGCATCCTGGCTTGAATGGAGACAACAGATTTTTCACGGCGCTTCCATTCACCAGGGTTCCTCATCTATACCTTAACTGCATATTCTCACGGCGCATGAGATCATGTGTGAGAAACCTGTAGCCATCAGACATTAGCCTAATGATAACCATTTTTGGGGTCTTCCCAATATTATGAAAAATACTATTGTATTTGAAGGATAGAATTTGTTAAGAAATAGAAAATGGTAAGATATGCACGTTTTATTTTGTAAAATGTTTTGTCAGACAATTATTTACATTACAAAAAAATAAGGAATATCTGTTTCCAATAAAAATATATAAACCATCCTAAAATATATGTTTACCTTATAGGCAAAATTGCATAAATTTGATTTGCTTAAAGCAATTAAAAATAGCCTACTATTTTGGAAAAGACTGAGAATAACTCTTCTCTGAAAACTTTCTCTGAAATGTATTTCATCAAATATTTATTTATTTATTCTAAAACAAGGCAAGGATACTGAATGATTTTTAGTAATGTAATGTGATGGCACCAGTCCTTATTTCATATTTTCCTAATGTCTTGTACTGTTAAACGTGGATGAGAATATGCAAATGGAAAATAATATGCAGATGACATTATGCATAGTAAAAAGAGGTGTTGTAAGCTCCATATATGGTTATTTCGGGGAGGAGATGGGGTGGAGATGAATGTATAGAGGTCGACCGATATGTTTTTTTCTCTGGCCGATATTTAGAACCGATATATGATGCCGATTTTTTTTTTGCCCGATATGTTTGCCCGATTTTCCCTTTTTTTCCCCCTTCATCTCATAAAATCTAACCATTAATAAGAAGTAATACAGAAATTGCTTAAATTAAACATTTATTGAACAACACAAGCCTCTCCAATCCGTGCACTTCTATAAAATAAAATTTAAAATTATGTATACGTTAAATATTAAATACACATAACAGGTCATCAAAAATCTAGACTGTCAAATAAACTTTTAGATGAAAAAAAACAAAAAACGTTTTAGTGCACAAAAACATAAATAAAATAAATAATATAAGAATAAGTTATAAGGAATAACTTACTTGTAGGTTTAAAATTCTACATATGGCACATTTATTGTTCAACAAAAAATATTTTAGCAATTTGTTTGAATTATTGCGCTACTATTCTATAGTGCTTAGACTGTTTTTCGCGCATGTGTGAGGCGGCGCTCGTTTATAGAAATCTGTTGAGTTTAGCGGAGACTCACTCCTGACAGCAAAATGGAAATATTTGCACGAGTTTCTAACATTTACAGATAAAGAATATACCTGTGAAATGTAAGTTATGCACTGAGCAAAGCACTACATCTCAAACACATTAAACAACACAAGTATCTATCTATCAGTCAGCACACGTCATACCCCTCTATTGTAAGTTCCTTTGGATAAAAGCATCTGCTAAATGCATAAATTTAAAAAATCTACATTTTAAATACTCAACAGCCCCTTCTCACCAAACTCACAAAAGCAGGTGGTTTTGGCAAAATTACTACATCCTTCCTTGCTCGCAAAGCAGTGGGGATGTGGATTACAGGAACTCTGTGCAAGCTCTGCCGAGAAACCCTGAATGCAACTGGTGAGCCAAGACAGGAACCACTAAATATTTATTCTGATTTGTTTCAACAGGTTATGACCAGGAGTTCCTTTAAAGCAGTGGGGGGACGATTGGTGGAAAAAAATAAACTGCTGGACAATGCAGTCCTACTGTACGTTTACTAGTGATATAACACAAAATATAGAACATTTATTCACAAGACCAACCCGCTAATAATCCACAAGAAAATGATTAACGTAAACTATAACTGACTGTCATAAAACTTTGAACAGCGGGCACTGACGTCACTGCCATTACAACATAGGCTAAGGTGCCTCACGTGATCCAAGTTAGCCGTTACACTTTCTCCAATGGTAAGAGATACAGACCCTCTCATTTCCTTATAGTAAGACAATCTCTGGTACTTCTCATTTCTGTCCTGAATATGTCCCCTATCGATAACACTCAATTCAGGTTTTCAGTCTCTACTAATGAGCTGTCAGTAATGATGTGGAAGTTATACAAAATGTGTGGTGGTTGGGTAATGCATCGGGTGATGACTGAGGATGGGTGTGACAGGGACCTCATGTTCTTACATGTGTTGTTAAGTATCAAGAAAAGCTTTTTTTGGCATGCTTTTCAAACAGCAAATTTAATTCACAGTCATGGACAATTAATTCAACCACTTTTGAATTTATTTAAAAATTTTTGCTATGGTTGTAATTTTAGTATGAATGCTACAAAGTGCGTAATAAAATACCCATTCATTAATAAATAACTATAAACACAGCATTAGTTATCTAGTATTATAGTATCTAGGGCTGTCATGATTACTCGATTAAATTCGAGTGCTCAGTTTAAAAAAAGTCCTTGATTGAAATTTACCATGTACGTGATGCTTTAATATATACATGCATGCATGTTACGCATTTCTTCCAGCGGCTCAGAGCGGCTCCGTTCAAAGTAAATGCTGCACCTCATGAACTCCGTCTCTGCATGTGCTGTTTGTTTGTGTTTACAATAATGTGCATTTGGGAAAGCATATGAAGTCTGACGCGCTTTGCGTTTATTGCAAAGTGTTGCACTTTTATCATTTACATGCCTGGAGCTCGTCTCGACAGCTCGGTTAACAAACTCCATCTCTGCATATGTTATGAGTTTGGGTTGCTTATAACGTTCATCTAGGAACCCAATGTGTGCAATTTCACCAACATAGGAGAATACATCAATATGTTTCTAAATCTGCAAATTGTTGTTCATCGCGATTTCAAAATAAAAGTTTAAACCCTCGCTCTGAGTTTGCATGTTTTGATGTCCACATGTTATTGTTCAAGAAATGACAGTGGCTATACCATTTCTATCATAAAGAGTTTAACAAATATTAAATATTAAGTAGACATTTGAATAAATGTTGATAGGCCAATATTAAATGAGGATTTGATCATGCTGTAAAGTGTAACAACAACAATCACCAGGCCGTTGGCGCCCTCTGCAGGCATTTGTTATTAAAAGTCATGTAAATAATTTGATTGTTTATATTATGTTTTTTGAAAGTGTTGTTCAATAAAACCTTATGATTACTTGCTTTTGATACTTTATTTTACAAATTATTATTGCCTGCTTGTTATTACATATAATTTAAGTCATTTTAAAGGCTATTGTTCACTTAGGTATATTTTTATTAACACAAAAAAGTATTTGATTACTTGATTTATCATCAAAATAATCAACCAATTACTCGATTACCAAAATAGTCGTTAGAGACAGCCCTAGTTGTATCATATAAATACTTGTCCTAATAGGATAACAACTAAACGTTGACAATAATTAATGTAGCCAAATGACTGACACCAAGGTAAAGCTCACCAAAGACATATCCACAGAGGTAGTATATCCAGATGCAAGGAGAACCCTTTGGGTTAAGAGGCAAAAGAGTGGATGAACATCAAGCAAAAGGAGGGATTTTTTCCATCTAGCTACAGTGCAGTGGTAGATTAAAGAGATTGGGAATGTCCATGGAGAGGGTGGCAATTAATGCAGAGCATGAGGCGGAAGGTTGCCCTGGGTACCTGGTGAGTTGTTTGAAACAGAACACACAGAAGCGATGTCCACACTGTGCTTGGAAAGGTTTCCTAAGAATCTCTTTGCATTGCTGGCATTGATATTTTGGTTCCATGGACACCGACAACACTTCTCGAGATATCCCAGGCAATGTGGAGTCCAAAGAGGATGGTAAAGATGGACGTGCCATTGCCTTCCATTTACCCACAGTGCCAGCAGTGCTTATCATCTGTGAAAATGTAGAGCACAACTTTAGAACAACAACAGAACAAAATTGTTTAAAGTCAACATGAAATTACATTTACAACACATTTTACTTCCATTATATGACATATTTAGTGAAGACCAAAATAAGAATTTACAGTTGACTGAGGAGGGCTACGCCTGATACACCTTCAGTCCCCACGTTTTCTTTTTCAGATCTACTGTTTGCTTTTGTTACCAATTGCCATACCCTTTATTACATTAACTGCTGTTAAATTAGCTTACTGCATTAACTATTAGAAAATATTAGCACGCCTACATTTTTAATGCAGTTGTAAAATGCGGTTGTTATAAAAGGTGCATTAAGCCGCAAAAGAGGCACTGTTCCCTTTCAAGTGAACTCGCTTTGCGTCGAGATTGACGCTGTGGGAACGGACTGCATGATTGTGTCGTAAAGCACTTGTGAAATCAGTCCAATGGCGTATAGGCGGGTGACGTCATGGCAGGAAGCTATAAAGCGCACCCAGACCAAACATTGTCAGCTTCTGTGTCTTCAGCAAGTGCTCTGTGTGAAACTGTCTCTGTCTACTTGTTGGCTTTCTTCTCGAGGGAAGAAAGTCAATAAAGATTCTTTGGCCAGGATCTCGGGTTTGCCGACGTAGTGCGTAGATTATTGGGCTGCATCTGTGCAATAAGAATCTAGTGGCTCGGATCTCGCGTTTGGTGAGGCAACATGTAGATTATGGGGGCGCAATATAAGCGCAGGGAACTGAGCAGATGGGAATTTCCCTTTCCATCTTTCTCTTATGATTGTGTGCAAAGTAATTGTGTGTGTTTGTAGAAAATTATTTATGGTTCTTCTTGTGTTGATTATAATATTTAATTTTGAGAAATTAAATGAAATATTTGTCTGGCTTTGAAAGTAGATATATTAAAATAATAAATTCAACCTTTCATCCAGACCAAGTTTTCTATCTGACTGAAATCTTGCTACATTTAATTTTGATGAAATTAAATGTTAATCCTTATCTGAGTTGATGTCCGTTTCTACTTGTCTGGTTGATATTTGGCTGCATTTCATTTTTGAGAAAATTAAATAATACATACTCATCTGATCTTTGAGGAATTAGATGTCTGTATTAATATACTATTCAGCCTTTCATCCAGACCATGTTTACTTGTCTGGTTGATCTTTGGCTGCATTTAATTCTGAGGAAATAAATGGTGAAATTCCTGGGGGGAAATGGATAAGGCCCCGATCACCTAACGCGTTCTTTGCAGTGAGAGGCGCCTTTTTCAATTGGTTTCCTATGGCAGTGAGCCTTCTGCACGCTGTTTATGCGCCTGCTGTGCCTCACGTTTTTGCAGTTGAAAAAAAAGCAACTCCGAGCGGAAAAAGCACCCGACGTCTTCGCGTTTTTTTCCACTGTCCAATCGAATGAATGGAGAGGCGGGCCTTCCGTTTTAGTGATGAAAGCTACAGTTGGTTGAACGGCCGGAGATTGTGATGATGGAGGATAAACTTGTGGTGCTCTCACGGGTTACCAGGAGCTTAACGACTTCACGAACCGTAACTACCACAATGTTAACAGAAAGTAAATCAAGTTAATAAAAGGCTGATTTGACGTTTACTTGACTGACAGGACATCTGTTTCAGTGGTTGCCTAGCAACATAAAAAACGCAGCGCACTGCTCGTTCTGTGTGATGGTTCAGTGCTGTGCACCTCGCGTTTTCGAACCTGCAAACGACCTAACCTGCGTTAGGTGTGATCGGGGCCTAACACCTCATTATACGGTGCCCATCTCCCTTTGGTGCCTTCAGGGGCCGTTCTGCCAACCGCAGCGGTCTCCAGTGAGTTCTAGTCTCAGTGTCTGACTCGCAGGAGGAGGGTTTTAAGAGGGGCCACCTCGGTTGTCATCATCCTGCCAGTCATCCGTTTCAGGACACTGGATTGGCTTCTCGAGCTATGCTAGAGACCAGTTTCAAGAGGCTGGTTCCTTTAGTAATCTCAGCTGTAGTTGTCTTGGGATAAGATAGATCTGAGGACCATGATTATCTCGAAAAAAGGCTTTGCGAAGAGGTCCTGGCGCCAATGGCGCCAGACCTCTGAGAGCAGTCCCCTCTGGGGGGAAGTGAAGTGGTTAACACCTCACTATACAGTGCCCATTTCCCTTCGATGCCTTCAGGAGGGCGTTCTGCCAACCCCGCCACCTTGTGTGCTTCGGGGCACAACGGTCTCCAACAAGCCCATATCTCCATGTTCGCCCGGAAAGTAACGTAGCGGCACTGGGAGGGTCTCAGAGCAATCAGTCCGGCTGTTCCCTGCCAGTTCGCCACTTCGGGGCACCGAATTGGTCGCTCGAGTAACACCTAGACCAGTCTTGAGAGACCGGTTCTCTTAATAGATTTTTTGGCAGCGTGGGAACTTATGCCAAACATATCTCCACAGAAGCAGAGCGTTTGCTCACGAGCCCCCACTAAAAGATGGGGGTCGGGCTGGCACTCTCAACCACAGCCTTCAATGAGTAAGACGGATCTGAGGACCATCATTATTTCCAAGAAGACTGTGGGGAAAAGGTAAATAAAAAAAAATAAAATAAATAAATGCTAAATTAAAATTGCGCTTCTCCAGATTTATCCAGAGTCGTGCAGCTCTACATGCATGATATTGTTATCATGGGCACTTCAAAATACTGTGCATAATTATTCATTACAAATTATTCTGCATTTTAGAATATTATTCTTATTTTAAGAATACTTTTCCCATCAACCGTTTAATATGCACAAAATGTACATTGTGGGCACACACACTGTACATGTTACCCAGGGCCTGAATTTCATTTTGGAAAATGGGGGGGACATCCCCCCTTAGGTGATTCTTATGGGGGGGAATTTTTAATTTGAGGGGGGAGTTTAGACTTTTTTAATTTTTTTTATTACATTTATCTAGCCTAAATGTATGCTTACTCATTGCATTTTTACAATGGGGTAATTTTGTTCTTAAGAATTTACACAACTCAAGGAAGCTTGAATTCAATCTTTGGATTAAATTGAAAAAAGTATCACAAATAAATACAATAGAATAAAGATACCAATAAAGAGAAATAAAGAAAAAAGTTTTTGCTTAGGTCTAAAACTAGTATTCAGAAATACTACAGAGACTGAATAAAGTAATCAAATGTAAAATAACACGGGGTAGTATTTTAGTCCTGACTAAATTAAATACATAGGCTATTAATCCCGATTCCTTAAAATGAAAGCTATGTTTTGTTGTTTTGACAAACAAATTAATGACAGACACATATGGCTACTGTCCCTTTAAAAGAGAGTGCACGGATCCTGTTTTCATTATACGGTCACGTGCGATTTATGCTTATTTAAGACATAACCGACCGACTGCGTTTACTCAACAAGACCGAAATTGACATAATTTTCTTATGTTTTTGACTGTTAAAGCGATATAATCCACGAAAATTAACTTTTGTTACCCGCGAGCTGTTTGTGAGGCGGCTTTACTCTATGTATGTGTGCAGAGAAAAAAACATCTCTCAGACAGCGCGCAAACTAGCCTAACGTTACCGAAGAGTTTAAAATCGCGTGAATGTTTAAACTGGTGAGACTTAAAAAGACGTGCAAATGGTAAACTTTAGTTACTCATGATGCAATGCTGGCCCGATTATGCAAGTGAGTGATGCAAGTGACAATTCCGTCTATCCCGACTCCAGAAACGCGAGAGTGTAGGCTATTATCGCCGCATGCAAGCGCGCTTAACGATTGCCTTGTGCAACCCATTTTGAGAGACGAGAGATGGAAGACGCAGCACCGCTGAATCACTCACGCTGTTTGTGAAATTGCGTCTCGCAGACAGTTTTAAAATGACTGATTTGATTTTATAATCTGTGTGGATTAATTTACCAATACAACCTACATGCTAAAGTGAATCAATGTCTGCGGGAATTTCCTGCATTATAAATGGGAGACCTGCGGGAATGATAAAAAATATGCGCAATACCCGCGCCGAAATTCAAGCCCTGGTTACCCTTAGATATCATTAGGAAGCATGGCGTTAGTTTTCACTGTTATGCTGATGATACTCAGCTCTATATTTCGTGCACCCTGACGAAACTTAATTAACGCAATTCCTAGCTGATATAAAAAAAAACTGGATGACTAGTAATTTCCTACTATTTAATTCTGAAAAAACAGAGATTCTAATTATTGAACCAAAAACCTCTGCACGTAATAATCTAGAATACTGTCTAACACTTGATGGGTGCTCTGTCAAGTCTTCGTCATCAGTTAGGAACCTGGATGTGCTCTTCAATCTTTCATTTGAAAGTCACGTTTCTAGTAGAGATGCACCGATTGATCGGCTGGTGACCGGAATTGGCCGATTTTCACGTGATCGGCCGTGACCGGCGACCGGCCGGTCAGTCTGACAAATGCCGATTTTATGCAGGGTCAAATGCACTCGGGCGCCGCATGATTAACATCGCGCAACATCAGCATCACATGTGCACACGGAACATGTAAAAAACCTCGTGAATTACGTCCGTTCAGACCGCAAGCGCGTATTTTTTTTCGGCGTGCATGTTAATCAATGAGTGCATTCATTCACAACGGGAGCAGGAGCAGCGCGTGAGCGTCAAGCAGGAGCGTCGCGAGCAGTGAAGCGCGTGTTTCGGCGCCGAGTCTATTTGCTGCACTGCTCACGCTCAATTAAAGGGAAAGCACACTTTTGATGGACAAAATAGCCTAAATAGGGTTTCACAAAAAAAAGTGCCCAAAATGCACAGAATTTGCGTGTTTTAACAAGAACTGGAGTAGGCTATGTCAGAAAAGAAAACGAAGACTAATATTTATAGAAAATGTACCCATTTAAACTTTTTATTATTCAGTTTGTACAAGTGATTGCAATAGGCCTGTGTGTGTGTGCTTTGAGAAATATCTTTATACTGCAAGGCTATATTTATTTTATTTTTTATTTATATATTATTTTATTGCCATTCCCTGTTTTCATACAGACGTTTAGTTGGCTAAATATATAAAAAAATTATTGTATATTGAATGTGAAAAGGAAATGGTTCTTCCATAACACTGCACTTTAGATGTGTGTGAATTACCCACACCTGGAGTAATTTATATAGTTCTATTTTATAGCGTTTATCTGTTCAAAACAATATGTATATGCAAATTGTAAAATGTTCTATTACAGAAAAGATATAAAATAAATATTTGTGTGTGCTGTAAAGTGGTTAGAAAAAAATAAATCGGAATCGGCTAAAATCGGTATCGGTGCATCTCTAGTATCTGTAAAACCGCATTCTTCTATCTTAAAAATATATCTAAATTACGACAAATACGGAACAGTTAGTTAATGCATTCATGACCTAAAGGCTAGATTATTGTAATGCTCTACTGGATGGTTGCCCTGCACGCATAATAAACAAACTAGCCTACAGCTGGTCCAAAACGCAGCAGCTAGAGTTCTTACTAGAACCAGGAAGTATATTAGCCCAGTTCTGTCAACACCGCATTGGCTCCCTATTAAACATTGTATTCAAAATGTATTTAAATATTGCTGATTACTTACAAAGCACTAAACGGTTTAGCTCCCCAGTACTTGAGCGAGCTCTTAACGCATAATAGTCCTTCACGTCTATTGCGATCTCAAAATGTTGGCCAGTTGATAATTAGGGATGTATTCGAATTTTCGAATATTCAATCTGTAATTATTATTCGATTTTTATCGAATTTTAGTACGTCGCTTTGCTGGCCATTAATGTAGTGAATCCATGATAAATCCCAAGCACTAACTCGTAGTTATAACTCAATGCATTGGGTGGCACTGTGGAGCGTGTTGATTGAATTTGATCACATAATGTCTGCCTCGCGAAGTTTGGAATTACTTAGATGAAAATTATATTACAAAATGGAAGTACTTTTAATCAAATTAATTAATGAAATGAGTTATCATATTATCACCACCACAATGAGAAATCACATGAAATCCAAACAGCAGTAGACTGAGGAAAGACAGCTGTCCATCACTGCATTAACGACTGCAGGTAAGCGCAGCTGTAGCGCGAATGATCAGATATGATATCTTCTGATAAAAAAATTATTTTGAGACATATACTTTCCTTAAGTTTCGTTGAGGGAGACAGGTTTAAGAACAGAAAACGCAAAGTGCTTTTAGAAACTTCGCATAGCAAACCGTTATCTTTGTGTCTCTGCAACGTCAGTCAGCGCAGCGCGTTTTCTCACTCGACCGTGTGAATATTATTGTTTTTATCAACAACATGAACATGTGAAACAATATAAACACGATAACCATATGCTGACTCGAGTGCATGTGTACAGTCTGTACGATAACTGCGCAGTCTGCTTTATTAGCGTTTTTTTTTTTCGTTCGCGCTGCTTGAGCTTAAATGCTTTTGTTCTTATTTTTTGATTACACATAGGCCTATTGTTTGTTTTCAACTAAAAGAAAACCTTAAGATATAAGCTTGATGTGTATATTGCCTATTAGTTAGCTTGTTCAGAAATGGTGACAAAAACTTAAAAAATAACGTTTAATAAATGTAATAACTTAATAAATTTAATAAATAGCCTAATATATTTATTAAATGTAATTTAAATAAATGAATATTTGATTTTTATGAGCCCAAATATTCAAATACAATATTTTTGAAAAATGCCTATCCCTATAGATAATACCTAGAATATCAAAATCGACTGCTGGTGGTAGATCCTTTTCCAATTTAGCACCTAAACTTTGGAACAGTCTTCCTAACATTGTTCGGGAAGCAGACACACTCTGTCAGTTAAAATCTAGACTAAAAACACATCTCTTTAACCTAGCATAACACATTATCAACTTCTATAATTCAATGTTAGGCTGCATAAACTAGGTCAGCCAGAACCGGGAACACTTCCCATAACACCTGATGTACTCATTACATCATAAGAAGAATGGCATCTTTGCTAATGTTAGTCTTTCTGTTTATCCCGAGGTTTACCGTAGTCCACCGGATCCAGGCCGTATCCGGATTTGATGAAGGACCTGCGCCTGGACACGACAACAACGCAGCCCTGAAGTGTCAACTAGTCTCTCCCCTGTGAAGGCCTCCTTCCCTTCCCTTTACCTCTGTACAGATATAAAAAGTTATCAAAATGATTCCAGTTCGCATGGATACGCGAAAGCGACAAAAAATTATGTATTACGCAGGCCAGACAAGTAATTTGGTGAGGTCAATTTGTAAAGAAAGACTACGCACCTGAGCACATATAGACTAAACACGTAATACGCATATGCATGCCGTCACCGTTTTCACAGATTCACGTTTTTGAAGTTTACACGAAGATGATAACATTTCTCAAAATTTCAAAGTTTGCATTCTCGAGCCACCAAATACTGTTGACGTGCAAATGAACGGCCAGAACACATTAAAAGTTTTCTGTTTTCACTTCACCTAAGTTAATAACTAATGATCTTTGCAATGGCAGTGAATCAATCAAAAACTAACTTTAGCTGGACAACTTTTTTCTAGAGCCAAAACAATCTCTGTTACTTTAATTTTCTATTATCACTGTAAAGCTGCTTTGAAACAATCCATATTATTGTTTAAAGCGCTATATAAATGAAGGTGGATTGACTTGACAAAATCACTGTGTGTTGCGTCAAAAAGGCATTTTTATATTTTAATCTGGACTACAACAAGCCCTAGATATTGATTGAAAATGTTATGATTCTTTATTATTGTTCTGTTACACTTTACAATAAAGCTCCATTAGTTAAAGGTGCTCTAAGTGATGTTGGCTAACTAACTAACCAAATCCTTCTTGTGGGGTATTTGCTGGAACAGTTTGTTATGTTTCTTGGTGCGGGTTAGCCCAGTTTGATTTTCTTGCCGTTTGTGGAGCCTGGGGTGTCTACAGAGACCGCGTTTTTTTTACAGTGTGTTCAGGGGACAGGCAGCTAGCGGATGGTGAGGAGATGTTTGCTGTATGTGACAAAAAATGTTTTGGCCTAAAAAACGTGTGACATCGCTTAGAGCACCTTTAACATAAACTGACAATGAAAAATACTACTAAAGCATTTATTAATCTTAGTTAATTTCAACATTTAATAATAAAAAATCAAAATCAAATTAAAATCAAAAGTTGTAACTGTTATTTAATGGACCTGAGCTGACATGAACTAACAATGATCAATTGTATTTTTTAACTAACATTAACAAAGAATAATAACATCTGTAACAAATGTAGCCATTGCTCATTTTTAATGTTAGTTAATGCATTAACTAACATTAACTAATGAGACCTTATTGTAAAGTGATAACTATTGTTATTTATTTTGCACTTTAATCTGTTTGAAACATATGTTTACTTTATAATTTTTCAGTGTTGCTTTTGTATTTGTGCTAAGAGTTCTTTTTGTTATAATATCGTGATAATACCGTATACCGTGATAAAAGCTACAGCAATTATTGTATTATTTGATGCAAGTACAGTTAGACACCTAATTTAAAGTGTGACCTAGTAGTTTATATAAAATTATATGTGTGCTAATTATGTCCAGTTGTATTGTCATGAGTACAGCTAGCTAGGCTAGATGAATTAGCACAGAGTTGTGAATTACAAATATTTTAACACTTTTTTTTATTAATTTTAATATACTAAAACTAAAGCTAGTTGGCATTTATTTAACATCCCATTTTTTAGACAATTTAATTTTGACAATTTATTTAACACCCTATATATAAAGTGCATAATTTGGACATGGCTATAGTTGACTATAGATATAAACCTATACACTGGATAGTAAACACAGTTGTTGTTGTTTTTTACCAATTACAATTTCCTTTTAGTTATTAAAACTTCAAAAACCTTCCATTTTAAACCTTTTGTCGTTATTATCTAAAGCTGAAGTAGGAAGTATGTTCAGCTCTGTTTAACCACATCCTATCAACTGACAGACATTTTGCGCAACTTTTAACCGCCAGCCTGATTTAGTTTAAATCATCAACTCACAAAAAAATCTCGTGTCTGTCCAAAGTCATCTAGTCTGGGCCTAAATTGTAGCCTGCGAGTGTTCACCTTGGTGTAAACAAAATATTTTTCCCGAGTTACAACCACTAACTAAAACATTCAAAATATATTAATAAAATAAAATCAACAGAATACACGAGAGATGTGTATCAAGTGCCTGAAAAGACATATAAACCAATTTAATAATAATAACTAGCAGTTAAAAGCAATGTATCTAGGTAGCTTC
Source organism: Squalius cephalus (assembly GCF_949319135.1). Classification (NCBI taxonomy): domain Eukaryota; kingdom Metazoa; phylum Chordata; class Actinopteri; order Cypriniformes; family Leuciscidae; genus Squalius; species Squalius cephalus. The sequence goes on from NC_137126.1 coordinate 12,403,013, forward strand.
CTTACTCTCCGAGTGAGAGGGTAAAAATGGCAACTCGCTCAAGCTTCCACACACTGCGCGCACACTGTCCAACTACAGGCAACATGTCACGATTTCGGCACACTCAATGTGAATATAAAAGCAACTGAGAAAATATTTTAAAGTTACTCACCAAATACTAGCAAATACTGTGGGGGGGAAAAAACTAACCGTCAGTGTTCTCGAATCGTGTTATGAACAGTAGGTGTGGCCCATTATATACACGCCCACAGTGAACCGAGCTAAGCCTATAAAATAAGAGTATGACTGAGTATGTTAGCATGTTAGCAAGCAGCACAGTTCCTCATCGCAGTGCAGTCCCTTCAACCACTACATGATGTGTGGGCTACCGGGTTATTTCCGTAGAATTTTTAAAACCTCTCGAGGATATTATTGTCGACGTTCATTTGGAGGTATTTTAATACGTTTTTAGAGTTCAACTACTTTCATAGTTTGATGTTATCTGCAAAATTGCGCGGTATAATAGAGTAGAAGTATGTTTTATTGCAAAAATGTCTGACCTTGCAAGTAGCTCACTGGCTAACCAGTACTGTGAAACGTTAGACCAACAATATGCTGGTCTGTCTGTCATCCAGAACAACGTAGGCTTCTTGATTGTTTACAAAATGTACTAACGTTAGTTGAAATGCAGTGCTTGGGGTTGCCTTGCATGTCAATAAGCGACAGATTTGCGACAAGCGACGCTACTGTATATCGTACCAATTAACGTTAACCTACACCAGCTGGCCACCAGCACCAAATATTGTAGCCTATTTCGTCTAACAATCCAAATATACGACAGTGTCTGTCGTACTGTGTTTGATAGTTATCTTTTATTTGGATGATTCGCGTGATCATCGCGTTTTAGTGGTCAGAAATATATTCATGGCACAGTTATAATGGCCTCATGACAGCCAATGTCAAAACCAACCACATGGCAGTTTAATGTAATGTTAACCCATAAAGCTAAGTAGTTTCTTAAGTTTGATAATTAATCTGCTATGTCATGTTTATGACACATTTATGACAGGTTATGATGTATTGGTTTATGTCAAGTTGTCATAACAAAGACATCTCAAACAATGTCATATTTGCATAAAAAAATTTAAGAATTGAGCGAATGACACTTAATGACAGTTGTCATAAACATGCATAAAACCTCCATATTCATGACATGTGTCATGTCATGCTTATGAAGGTATCATGTCAGTTTTATGCACACCCCTTCAAGTAAAGTGTTACCAAGACTTAAAAGTCTTAAAATGACTAAAAAGCAAAAGGAAATTCCCAATTCAGCTACCAAAAGGATTGTCATACCTCTTAGCACCAATGAATCTGTGAATCGTCAAAACAACTTTTAACAAATATATTTATACAGACCATTTAATTCTACACACCTAAACTGACTGACCTCTGTAATTTGCACAAATTATATGGATGCAACTTTTGTCCATGAAGATTTTCCTTAGAATGTATAAAGGTGCTAACACATCATTAGTGCTTCATTGATGCTAGTGCCCCACAGTCTCCACATTACTAAATATTCAGCATCTTTCCTCAGAAACAATGTTAGACATGCTGCTTCACAAAAAAAAAAGTTTAAATTCCTTGATGGTTATGTTGCTATGCGTATGTGCTTTGGTTTTCTTTCATTTTTACAGTAGATTATTTAGTAATAAATATGTCAACCATGTCAAGTCACCTTTATTTATATAGTGCTTTATACAATACAGATCATTTCAGTGCAGCTTTATGGTGATAAACAGAAAAACATGATCAGTGGTGCAAATAAAATTAAACTCTGCTCTTAGCAAAGCTGCTCTAAAAAAAAAAAATAAAAAAAATACAATAGTGTCATTGTTAATCTGAAGTCAGTGTTGGTTCAGTTTGGTTCAAAGACTTCATCTATTATAGTTCAATTCAGCTATAAAGCAACTCTGCAGAAAACAGTGATGTCATTGTCCAGCTTAGTTTATTGGTTGTCTAAGTGTCAGTACAGTCATATCAACAATATTACTGAATAATAAGTGTCCCCAAACTAAGCAAGCCAACCAACAGCTCATCCTATTTTGAAGATGGGTGGAAAAAAATCTAAAAAATAAAATAAAATGATGTTGTGGACCATTAAGCTGTTTTGTATAGTGACATTATTTTCATGACGGTTTTATACATCAATACAACCAATTCCAGAAAAGTTGGGACAAGAATCTGTGATTAATTGTATTTTGTAAATATAAACATGTTTTGATGGCTTCAACACACTCAAAAAGTTGGGACAGAGGCTAAATAAATGTGAAAAAGATTACAGAATGTCCAAGTTGAACTTTTGAACCCGTCCACAATTAGCTGGTGAATTGGTAATAGGGTTTCGTGATTGGATATAAAGCATCCACCATAGATTCAGTATTTGCAAGCAAAGATGGGTCATGGCTCACCACTGTGCCAAATTTAATTTTCAAACAATTCAAAAATCACATTTCTCAATGCGAGATTGCAAAGTAATTAGGTCTTTCACCTTCTACCAGAAATAATGTTCATAATGTGTTCTCAGTCCCAAAGACGAAAGCGACCAACCAGACTTTCATCAGTATTTTATTCGTCATGGAATAGGGTGCATCAGTGCAAACGGAATGGGTGTCTTGCATGTGTGTGAAGGTACCATTGATGTGAAAGGCATATATTGAGATTGTACATTTAATGACATCAGGATTACATCTTTTCTGGGAAGCAAGACAATGCCAGGCCTCATTCACCACATGCTACAACAGAGTGATTTCGTAGACACGGTACCATATGTATAGAGGATGTGATTGACTGCCTGCCTGCCTGCAGTCCAGATCAGTCTCTTACTGAAAATGTATGGCCCATCATGAAAAGAAAAATCAGAAAACAATGACCACGGACTGTTGAGCAGCTGTCTTGTATCAGGCGAGATTGGGCAAAAATTCCACTTGCAAATTGTTTACTGCAACAATTAGTATCCTCAGTTCCCAAATGATTAAAAAGTGTAATTAAAAGGAAATTTGATGTGACACAGTGTTAAACAAACCTCTGTGCCAATTTTTTGGGAGTGTGTTGCAGCCATGAAAATCAAAATTTGTTTATATTTACAAAATACAATTATGTTGGTCAGTAAAAACATTGAAAATCTTCTCTGTACTTTTACTGTACTGTTCTGTAAGAATCTGAAAGATTCTTGATTTTATTGCATTTTACAAAATGTCCCAACTTTTTTGGAAATGGGGTTGTTGTATTTGTTTTTGTTGTACTGCCTTTAAGTCACCTTTATTTATTGCACTTTATACAATACAGATTGTTTCAAAGCAGCTTTACAGTGATAACAGGAAAATGATGCATTTTCAGCCGAAGGCTGTTGTTCAGTTCAGTGTTGATTCAGTTCCGTTGTAAAGATCATTAGTTAATAATTTAGTTAATTTTATCTATAAAACAGTTCTCTGAAAATTATGTCATCATCCATCTCAGTTCAGTTCTCATACAACATCCTCAGTACAGTCAGATCAATAATATTGTTGAATATAAAGTGTCCCCAACTAAGCAAGCCAGAGGCGATGGTGGCAAGGAACCCAAACTCCCATCAGGGGACAGAATGGAGGAAAAAAACCTTGGGAGAAACCAGGCTCAATTATTTATTTTTTTCAATGCTGGAAAGCACGATTATAATTATTGCATTTCAGTAATGGGAATTTAATGCAAATCATTGAGGATAATTAAAATCAGTTCCAAAAAAGAAACATCCAGACACATTACAGTCATGTGTGTGTATGTGTGTATATATATATATATATGTGTGTGTATATATATATATATATATATATATAATTTCAGTATGTACATTTTTTTAAATTGTCTTAAACCAGCCTTTACTTTCTTTATACAAAATATAATTTTTTTTTTCCTTCTTTTGATTTTGTTTTGAAATATGACCTGTTACAATTTAACATTTTAAGGCATAAAACTATTTGAGTCTACATTTTATAGTGAATTAAGTTTAAGCTTCATGACAATGACAACAGAGTAAGGTTGAAGGCATGATAGTTCATCACAGGACTATGGATTTAGAGTTGTTGAGTCTGTTTACTGTGATCACTTTTAGGATTTGTTCAACTTCAGAGCCATCACTCTCTCTTCTGTACTCAGTACTCACTGGACAGCAGTACACAAGCTCAGACTCACAGCAGTACGATGGAAGGTTGTATCCTAGCCACATCCCAACGAGCTCGGTCCAGAAGGCTATTCTGGCTGTAGGTTCTGGAGTGGCAGCCCTAAAGAACCCCTACAGACATGGTGAGGCTATACATGATACTGGATTATGTTAGCCTATACTGTAGTGATGATTGCATATTGGATTCTTGATTACAGTTACAGTTGTTAGTTTCCTTTTCAGTATTAGTGGGTGGAAAGTCCACAATTTGCCACCTAAAAGATTAGGTGGCAAATTTAACCAAACATCACTCCGCAACAGCCTTTAACAGGTTTAAATGTGTGTGTTTTTTTGGTATTTCCTAAATCATGCGAGCTGGAATTCTTACAGTAATCCCCATGATTCAAAACGTGCATGTATATTTTACCAAAACAGATATGGTTGCAGTGCTCGGGGAAACCACAGGGCACCAGGCCCTGATCAAGTTAAGGGATCGGATGAGAAATGACTCTGAAGGTTGCACTATTCTCGTGTATGTACTTTGACCATCATCATCCATAATGGACATCCAATCTCCTTGGTAATCCATACTGCTTTAATACTACCTTTATCTTCAAATTTTGTCTTTAGAGAGCGTCCAAGGATCCGCTTATCTACATTAGACCTCACTCAGATGTCTGCTTTGCCAGATGGGACTTTAGGAAGAGAGTATCTCCGTTTTCTAGAAGAAAATGTAAGACAAATGAAAAGCACACAAATTGTCATGTAACATATGTAAATAGGCCAAGTTAACCATTGTCATCTCACCTTTTTTCAGAGAGTCACCCCCGACTCGAGGGCTGATGTGAAGTTTGTTGACAATGAAGAGCTTGCGTATGTCATGCAGCGATATCGTGAAGTTCACGACCTGTTGCATACTTTGCTTGGTATGCCCACCAATTTGCTAGGTGAGAGTTTTGTAACATAACACAAACCATGTCCACTTTTTCAGGTGTTTAGAGATTTGATTTGTTGTATATGTCCAGAACTATCCCTTAGAAGTTCAGGTTTTAGGCTTTTGGTTTTGTGTAAGTTAAATGCTGCATCAAAGCTGTTTTGTCACTGAAGTACATTAAGTTCCCTAGGTCATCATCAATACATTCTCTTTTGGTGATCTTTACCATCCATTAGCCACATTCACATTCAACACAATATTTCATCTTTTGAAAGATTTTCCTGTTATTCTTTACCCACAGGTGAGGTTGCTGTGAAATGGTTTGAAGCTGCACAGACTGGCCTGCCCATGTGTGTTCTGGGGGCAACGCTTGGACCCCTCCGACTGTCTGTCAGGTGAATTCAATGTTCCTAGTTCTGTGGACAGCAACTGTAATATGCTGCCAATTACTAATATTATTAAAAGTAATAATAATAATAATAATTAATATAAGTGCTTTAACAAAAATACAAGCTTTACATAACTTATTATAAGTAAGTGTATTACTGTCAAAGCGAGTCAACATTGTGAGTCAACATATTGTGAGTCAACATTATTTTCTGTGGTAACTGGCCGAATGTTAGAGGTCTGTAGAGCTTAAAGGGGTAGTTCACCCAAAAATTTTAATCCTGTCATCAATTACTCATGTCATTTCAAATCCACAAGACTTTCATTCATCTTCGAAACACAATTAAAGATATTTGAATGAAATCTGAGAGATTTCTGTTCCTCAATTAAAAGTCTATTTACCCAAAACTCGGATGGTTCAGAATGTTCATTAAGAGAACGTAAAGTAAGTCCATATGAATCGAGCGGTTTAATCCAAGTCTTCCGACACGATCGCTTTATATAATGAACAGAATTAATTTAGGCTTTTATTCACATATAAACATTGATCAGTGAGCATACACAGAGCATATCAAATATGGTTGACGAAAGTCAATAGTGCTGCTTGATTCATGAGAAAAAACCTTATTGGTTCTTGCGGAAGCTGAAATGTGCTGCCGTGACGTGCTAGAATTAACCTCATTGGTTCTCACATGTCAAGCAAACATGCTTGAGCTTCCATTTACCATATTTTAGTGCTCTGTGTGCATTCGCTGATCAATGTTTATGTGAATAAAAGCCTAAATTAAATATTTTCATCATATAAAGCGTTCACGTCTTTTGAACGCTTTTAAAGCGTTCACGTCTTTTTTCACAAGGATTTCTTTTGCGAAATCTGTATGAACATTTGAAGACCAGAGTTTTGGGTAAATAGACTTTCAATGGAGGGACACAGAACACAGGGACTCTTAGATTTCATGAAACATACATTAATTTGTGTTCTAAATGTAGACAGTGGCGTCAGGTACTTGAGGGAACTGTATGAAACAATTATATAACGTTCGACTACGCCACCCGGTATATACCGGGAACTATCAGCCCCAACTCAGGGAGCGCACAGGTTCGTTACCAAAAGAAATGGGTGAGCAGAGAGACATAGGCCAGGGAATATCAATGATGAGGCAGTTTTATTCAAATACAAAAGTTAAAATCATCAATACATTTACAAGGGCTCAATATTCACATATCAAAAAGAAAAACAAACACTTTACAAAACTTTAAAATAAAGAAATAATAAATACACTAATACAAATACACAAGAAAGCTTAATTAGGAGGGAGATGGCCTGCTGTGACCCTCAATTCACACAACACACTTAATATCCACAGACACCCACTCTGTTGAAGTCAAGTCACTCAAGCACAGCACTCAATGTGAACCCCTTAAACAGCAGCTAAACCCCTCCTCGATACACTTTCTTCGTCAAAAACCAGCCCCAAAAATAAAGAAATCTAAATTACAATTTGAAGCAAACCAAGAGACAAATCAAAATGAAACAAACATGCCACGGTCGGCCGCACACACACTCAGAGCAGAACAAGTCAGCGAGGAAACAGCCACGCACTCGCACACTGCGGCGAGCAATCGTCCCGGCTCGCTGTTATGCAAGTTCAAGTTCGCTCCAACGAAAAGACGACAAAACTAAGCTCAGGCAAGACAGCAGTGCGTTACGTCAACAGACGCGCATCTCTTCCCGCAATATAGAGGTGAAACCCTTGCTCTCGTCACTCAAATCTGTCAAACATGAAACAGAAATTACTAATAAAACAATAAAAGAGACAACCCACACGAATTGTTCTCATACATACCGGAAACGTTCTCAGCGCAGCACTATACATACAACCGGCACATCCGGGAACTTAACTGTCAATTTCGTAACCGCCCCTTTTTAGGGGAAAACAAGCCAGACTTCCCATAGACTTCAATACAAAATAGCGGCACAAAACAACGTCCGTACACAGCCGGCAGACGTGTATAACTTCAGAAATCACTTAGATGAAATATGTCGAGTAATTATATGTCCACCCTGCTTTCCATAGAGCGTGAACGATACATTTATAAACTTAATTTGGGCAACTTAAAGGGGGGGTGAAATGCTATTTCATGCATACTGAGTTTTTTACACTGGTAAAGAGTTGGATTCCCATGCTAAACATGGACAAAGTTTCAAAAACTAAGTTGTACGTTTGAAGGAGTATTTTTGTTCCAAAAATACTCCTTCCGGTTTGTCACAAGTTTCGGAAAGTTTTTTTCGAGTATGGCTCTGTCTTACGTAAGATAGGGTGGAATTTCCTTATATGGGTCCTAAGGGCACTTCTCCGGTAAGATCGCGGCCGCGCGCGCACTCGTAGACCAGAGCAAGAGAGTGAAAGCAGTTCGCCATCAAAGCGCCCTGCCCGGCTTTTGGGAAGTCAATGTCACCAAAGAAGTTTGTTTTTGGTTGCCAGGGCAAGACAACCCTGCACAGATTCCCAAAGAACCCAGCGTTAAGGAACCCGTGGATGGAGTTTGTTTTCCTGAGCATAAACGGAGTTGTGTAAGACTTTTGTTCCCTGCATTTCGACGATGATTGTTTTATAAACAAAGCCCAGATCTACGGATTTGCAGATCGTCTAATGCTTAAGGATCGAGCAGTCACAATGATAAAGGTTCGCGGTCGTGCGTTGGAACCGGACGGTGAGTAAAACTGTTTGTTGAACAAATGTCTCTGTGTGTTGTCACTAGCTTGGCGCGTTAGCACAGCTAAGCTTCGCCCACACGGCCCGCCCCCAGCCGCTCGGTTTTTTCCGGAAAGACTCGGTACAGCCTATCTTTATGTTAAAAATTTAATAAAACAAAATACTTTTTGGAGATATGAAGGATGCAATATTACTCTATAGGTACTCAAGATTAACAGGAGATTGAGTGAAAATGAGCATTTCACCCCCCCTTTAAAAACATGTCCCTTTCATTCTACCAGCGTCAAATTGGTCTAACAACCCCACCCATTGGCCAGAAGTGTATTACCCGGACATTTACTCGTACCTCATCGAGTCACCAGGTAGCCAGTGAATGATTTTACTTCGGTTTTAAGAAGTAAACATCTTTAAATGTATAATATTATGTCTTTATATTTAGAGTAGCTACTGAGTGCATTTTTCTGTCCAGCCATACAACTAGCCTGATTTAACTTTCGATAGCATCATCCGTAATTCATGATATTTCCATAACAGCAAGATATTGATGATGATGGCAGGCAGAGATGGGCATAAATACATGGAAATTGTATTTAAATAAAAATAAAAATACAAAATACTGTGTGGAAAAATTTAATTAAATGCAAATACATAATAGGGGTAGCCTACTGTGTGAAAAAAAATGTTTAAATACAAATTACATGTTTGTAAGGGTTAGTACACGTCCTCAATCTGATACTGTGTATGGCGCTCGCCGGATTGTTTTCCCCTAAAAGTGGGCGTGAACCTTTTCAGAGACGTTCTATGACGCTACGCCGGTTGTATGTATACGCGTTCGCTGGCCTCAACATGCCGCCGGTTGTTTGTCAAAGAACTACACAGACTCAAAATAGTAAATACACGTTCCATTGATAAAAATCCTAAAAACAGACGTAGGTTACCAACCTCAAAGCCCGGGGCAGCCTGTGCACGGCCGCACAGAGCCGAGACAGCACTTCCTACTCTCCCATTCATAAATGGCGGCCTCCGTAAAGGGGCGGTACGGTCGACGCATCGCATTCGCAAGTGGCAAAAACCTCCCCATTTTATACCATGACACCAGACTGCCGATAGGTTCAATGTTTTCACATGACACTGGCCAATAATCAACACAGACACTTCACCCTGCTACATAAAGATGAACGAAATGACTTAAGGGTTTGGACTGGAACAATATGAGGATGAGTAATTGATGACAGAATTTACTTTTTTAGGTGAACTAACCCTAAGTTGTAGCCTGGGTGCCAGCCCGAACCCCGCCCACAACATTTTTTGGTCGGGAAGTTCGGTCTGGACTCGATCCGTTGAGGAGTAATTATGCTCGGCTCCCAGAAGGCCGAGCCAATCAAATTGCCAGGGCGGGCTTTAATCGATGATGGACAGATGATCTGCGGTTACATAATCACCCACGTCACCAAAGAGCGCTTGGGTTGAATTGGTTTTCAACAAAGATGACTGACGCTGGAGAATTGAGATGTTTAGATTCCGCTATCGCGTCTGTTATAAAAGAAATCGACAGCGCATTCATTTTAAAAGACGAACAGAGAACCGCAATCAAGGCATTTGTCAATCGGAAAGATGTGTTTGCCGTCCTTCCTACGGGATTCGGCAAAAGTTTAATTTATCAGCTGACTCCGATGGTCGCTAAGAAAATGGGACGCAATGAAAACCCTGTGGTCATTGTGGTTTCTCCTTTGGTCGCACTCATGGAGTGCTTTATTATTACTTTACTCATTACTTTACTACTTCTTCCTGCGTGTGTGCAGTTGAGCTCTGTTGACAACTATGTGTCACTCAACATACGTCACCATAATTCCTTTAACCAATAACAAATTAAAAATATAGCTGCAAGCAGCAATACGGGGCCAAGCCCCTGAAGCAGCAGCAACAGTAGTGAAGAGCAGGAAGAGTAAACACATCAGAAAATGAACATATATGAAAAAACAGCTGGTTCAGAAGTACAGATGAAAATGAACTCAAAAGTTATAACCATTTCAATGTTGAATTTTTGAACTGGTGGTGGCACTATAGAGTAAGAAAACTAACGGGTACAATAGGGGCTATCCCCTTCGGGGCTTGGTCCCTAATGAGTTAAATGTATTTAAATAGAACAGTGATCATCTGGATTGATTTTGAAGTGCTGAAGTGTGTTCTGTCATATTATCAATTGAAGAGTTGCTACATCTTGAATTGTAAAATAACAGGAATACAGTAAATTTGTATGTCCCCTTCTGGTGAAATTTTTCATGATTACAACCAACATTTGTCCTCGCGGAGTATTTCCCATTCTTATGTTCATGTTATATGATGGTTTAGTTCATGTTTCCATAATGTGTCATTCTTGACCAGATGTTAAGCTTTACTGGCTCTGATGTCACCAGGCCACAAGCATATTTCATATAGTATATCCTGCTGTTAATGTTCTGCTTCCTCCTAATGCAGGAAATTCTGTCTTTAAACAAATTTAGAAGATGAATGTTCTGAAGTAAGAAAGATATTTCTGTATCTGGGCAATTAAATATGATGGTTATTTTAGTACATTCATTTGATTTTAATTTGATTTCAAATCAAATTAATGAATTAAAATAACCATCATATTTATTTTGTCCCATGGAAACATTCTAATGTTTGCCTTGAACATATATGTGGATGATGCTCTCAAAAGCATAATTATCAAGAATTTTCAGTCACATTTCACCCCAAAAGCAAAATAATTATATAGACATTTCTATATTTTTGCAACAATTTTCATGACTTTTAAGCACATTTTCCTTGAAATGCCCATTTACTGTAATGCAAGAAATGTTTACATTTTGATAGAATTTGTTGTATTGTCTTTAAATTGTTTTAATCAAAAATCACAATGTTACAGTAACGAGTCAAATTTGATATGTGTTTGAGTCAGTCGTCTACAGTTGCTGGTTCAGTCTCTGGGACCTTGGGCTGTGCGCAGTGGCAGCCGTGCCAGATGTGTTCTGAGCGTCTTCTATGAACGGCGCTGGGACCAGAACCTCGATGAACTCCGACACCATCTGAACATTGAGCCACCCCCTGTCAATCTGTTCCCATCCAGTAAGAAGACATCTTCAGACTCGTAGTACGGGAACCTGTCTAACTGAAATAACTGATGGGAATTTCAGCTAATGAGAGAGCCCCACAAGGAAGCTACATACATCCCATCGGTAACAACGTTCTTCCTCACACAAGGGGAAATAATGTCTAAAAATAAATGTCATGTAACTCTGAGAAAATACTATTGCATGCATAGTGAATCAATTAGATCATTCAGGAAGAAGAAGTTCTTCTGATAAGGAAAGTTTAATAACTTTTTGTAAACATCTATTTGTTATAGGATATTAATATTAATATTATATTAGAACTGACCTCTGGATTGTTCATTGGTGCTTTTACATTGGAGTTTAACCAGTACATGTGTGTCACAGTCACCAGTTACTTCATCCAGCTCTAACTACATTTCCCAGCACCCTCCTTGGCTCACACCTGCACCTCCTTCACAATCACCTGCACCTGTCAGCGATCACCCTCGTTAACTTCACCATTTAAGCACTCTTGTCCTACAATCCCGGGGTCTAGGCAGATGGTTTAGCTAAAAAGGCCATAGAGCAAGAAACACTTGATATTCAGATTCCTTTTAGTAGATCAGAAATTAAATCAATCATCAAAAACAATATATGGTAATTATGGCAGCAGTTATGGGACAAAGATACCAAAGGTAGGCATTTGTATCAAATTCAGTCATCAGTGAGTAAGGGAAGCGTATCAGGATGGAACAGAGGTGAAGAAAACATGATTACAAGGTTACGATTGGGGCATACGAGGTTGAACAATACAATGCGTTTAATAAATAAAGATCCAACAGGGTTATGTGAGGTATGTGATGTTAATGAAACAGTCGAACATGTTATGATGTACTGCAGGAAGTATACAGCTGATAGAAATAAGTTGAAAGAGGAACTAGAGAATAAGGGTGAACAGTTTGCAATTAAGAATTTATTAAATCCGGAAAGAAATATCAAATCATTATTGTTGCAATATCTAGGAAGAACGGGTCTGAACAAGCGAGTGTAAGTGTTAATATATTATTTATAATGTTGTTGGTGTTTTTTTTTTGTTTTGTTTTTTTAACTTTCTCTTTTCTCCTTCTAATCCCGCTTGAGAGGATGAGGGTGGACGGAGGAGCTGAACATGCAGCGCCGAATGAAACTCTATGAAGACTCTGGGAGGGTGGAGGTGTTTGAAGTTTAGTTGTGAGGTTAGTCAGGAGTTTGTAGGTAGAGTGTAAATAGTCCATTTCAAAGATAGGTGGCGGTAATGCAATTATAAGTCTGCGATCTGCCGTAAAGCAAGAAGAATCCTGGGGTCTGGTCTGGTCCGTCTGGTCTTTCAAACATTACAGACTACTCACCCGTGTGCTACCTGATTCCCGTTTACTTACCTGAAGTCCTGTTGTGGTCATCGTCATCCCTGCAAAAGACATTCGTCCAACCAAGTCAGCGAAGTCATTGTCACATCAGTATTCCAGTTCACCGATCATCTCACCCTGCATTGCTCTATCTGCACTTAAAATAAAAACCCTGTTTGTTCACTTTGCCCTTGTCTGCCTTTGTCTGAGTGACAATGTGGCATCTTTAATTTTTACTCAACACAGTGATGTTCAATTTTGTAATTTAATAATTTGTATATTTTAATTAGGGCCCAAGCCCTGAAAGGGCGAAGGCCTTATTGTTTCAGGAAGGAATTTTTTTTTATTTTTTGCCTTTTTTGCCACTTTTGGGGCCTTTAACATGCTCAAACTCTGGAATGTGACATACTCCTCCTAGGGAATTCATCCGATCGCTACCAAACTTGGTGTGAATGAAGTCAAGACACTGAGGATGAATTCTTGCGAACGGATTTTTGATATCTCGAACGGTTTGGCCGTGGCGAGGAAACGAATTTATGGCAAATAATGGGACACAGGAAGTGTGTTATAACTCCTGCATACATTAACTGATCTTGATGAAACTTCCGCAGTGTGTTCGTTGTAAGAGGCCGATCACATGGATGTGACTATTGTGAGTCAAAGTTATAGCGCCACCAACTGGCAGCAGGAAGTTTGTCACTTTCAAAATGCTTTGAAACCACTCTCTTATTTTTACCCGATTTGCTTCAAACTTTGTTTATAATGTAGACACAAGGCAGATGTAGACCTGTGAAAAGATTATTGATATCTTAGATACTGTTGCCATGGCAACGCGTCGAACTTTAATATTCTTTTTTAATGCTTTTGAGACTCTTAGCATGCTTGAAATTGGATGAAACTCGACAGACACATCACATTTATTAGCCAGTAGACGTGCAAAGTTTCAGAAACGGGCGTGGTGGAATGGCTCAGTTGCGCCACCTTTTGACCAAAGTGGGGGGTTAGATTCATCTACAGCAGTGGTTCTCAAACCTGTCCTGGAGTACCACCAACACTGCACGTTTTCTTTGTCTCCCTAATCAAACACACCTGATTCAATTCATCAGCTCATTAACCCATGTGATATGAAGGGCCAAAGCCGGCCTTACCGCCACAAGGCACCGGGCTTGCGGTGCCACCGGCTTGGGCCCGTAATCGCTGCTCACAGCTATATATATATATTAGGGCTGTCAAACGATTAATCGCATCCAAAATAAAAGTTTTTTTTACATAATATATGTGTGTATGGTGTATAATTATTTTCTATATATAAATACACACACATGCATGTATATATTTAAGAAATATTTGCATGTATATACTGTGTATATATATTTATATTATATATAATTTATATTATAGATAAATATTTTATATATAAATAACACATTTTTCTTAAATATATATGCATGTGTGTGTATTTATATATAGAAAATAATTATACTCCATACACACATATATTATGTAAACACAAACTTTTATTTTGGATGCCATTAATCGCGATTAATCGTTTGACAGCCCTAATATATATATATATATATATATATATATATATATAATTTTATTTTATTTTTTTATGATTATTTTGTTAAATTATTCATATCCTTCTTTTTAACTTGACATCCAGATAAGAAAATCACAAACGTAATGAAAATTATTATACTTGTTTGTGTCTCTTATCTGATTGTGAACCAGAAGAAAAAGAATATTGTCCTCTGCTTTCCTCTAGTGGGCAAAGTGTTTTAATCTGAAGGTGCTTGCTAGGCAGTGTTGGGTAAGTTACTCTAAAAAAAGTAATTAATTACTAGCTTCTACTAATTACATCTTCAACAGCGTAATTAGATTACTCTCTCTAAAATGTATTGCATTACTTGGTAACACTTTACAATAAGGTTCATAAGTTAACTACCTTAGTTAACATGATTAACACAAGACTAAGAATGAGCAATACTTCTACAGCATTTATTAATCTTAGTTAATATTAATTTCAACATTTACTAATACATACAATACATTAGTTAATGCACTGTGAACTAACATGAACATTCCATTAACAGCTGTTTTTATTTACTAACATGAACAAAGATTAATAAATACAGTAACAAATGTATTGCTCATGGTTAGTTCATGTTAGTTAATACATGAACTAATGTTAATTAATGAACCTTATTGTAAAGTGTTACCAATTACTCATTACTAATTACTTTCTAAATCCCATATGGACCATTTGAACAATACAAGGATAGACTAGGCTACTCTTAATTCTTTCAAAAAAAAAACATTAGATGTTACATTTTGATGTTAAATCCATTATTGTTTAATATAGTTATAATTGTTCTATTGTCTATACTGTATTTAATGCAATTACGGCAGAAGTAACTTTAATTAAATCACAGTAATCCCTTACTTTACTTTTTCAAGGAAAAGGTAATTAAATTACAGTAATTACTTAGTAATGAGTTATATCCATAGACTGTAAAAAATAGGTTATATCCAACAAGCAGGCAGTTCAGACATGCTTAAAGCAGATTTACCAAGTGTAAACATTCTATTCTATTTCACATAGTCAATGTGTAAAAAATGCACTCAATATTTATTTGCCAGTTCATTGTTAACAACAACTTACAAATGCACCCTGTAACTAAATAGTAATTTAGTAGTGTGAGCTGGTAATATTTAGAAGATGAGGCTGTCCAGCCAGGATGAAAGACTGCTGCAAGCTGGAATATGCTTGTTTTTTTTTATGATGTAGTCATAACGTTACTGGAATATGGCAGAGACCTGCAGTATTTTTGCTGTCAATTTCAAGAATTCTTTCCCCTAATGATGGTATCATCTTGTTAGAGGCGCGAATCTTTTAGCGTTAATCCTGAGTGGCAATAGTCTGGGGTGGAGTGCCCTCTAGTGGACAACCAGGGCACTCATGAACATGAACCTGTGCATTCTCTATATAGCCTACCACATCTTCTGTGGAGGAATGCGGGAGTGCTGGAGCGTGGATCCATCCTATCCCTGCATCTCGGACCAAAGGCAGAAAAACATCCTGGACTCCAGTGGAAAAGCGGCCAGTTTATTGACTTTCTAAACCATGCGGGTTTTTTTTATTGTTCTCAGAACATAATACGATATTTAGGCTAGCCTATAGGCCTACATTTATAAGACATTTGCTGTTGAGTCTCAAAATTGACTGCAAAGTGCCATGGACTGTACAACTCATGCACAATCAGGGCCGTTTGAAGGAATTTGGGGGCCCCAAGCAAAATGGACATGGAGGCCCCCCCCCAATAAAAAACATATTATAATTCCGTCCATTCGAAAAAAAAGTTGCACTAACTGTTTGTTACAAGCAGCATTTGCCGTCAGGCAGGTAGCTAACATAAACATATTTTTTCTAGCCTACCTACTGCAAAATTACACCATTTGTACAAGACAAGTGGAGCTATTTTATCCAGTGTAATTTATCACTTACCACTAGGGGTGTAACAAAATTCACGGTTCGGTTCAATACGATACACACGGTTTGGTATGTTTTCGATACAGCAAAAAGAAAGAAATGCCAATTTCCTTGATTTATTTATTTTTCTTCTTTTTTTAATTAAAACTAGCATCATAAAATATGATTTCTTTTTATTTTGAGCAATTCTGGAGCTATAATTGACTCTTCTTAGGAGCATATAAAACAAAACAGCTCCTTGGAAAAAATTAAATGTAATATTGTAGTAGTTATAAACAAATGTTTATTTTAGTTCAGATTAACATTTGAGGGCATTGTATTCATAATGTCAAAATAAAACCGACGTAATGTTACTTTAAGGCATTATAGCCTACTATTCCTGCCAAACTATGTGAATGTTTCTCACTAGATCTCGCAGCGATGTTATTACTTCTGTGGCGAATTCAAACGCTTTCTTTAGCCTACTGGATCTCTTATTAGCGCTGTGTAGTAACAGTGTCGCATGATCACGATCGGCTCGCGCTGCACTGGTCCAAACTGATAAACAACGGTCCGTCAACCACACAATAACGAGTAGCCCAGTTTCGTTTCGCTTGCATTACGTTTGCCATTTGATGTTGGGCAATGTTTTGGTCGCGCCGGCGTCTCTACATTATGAGCGCGCTTGCCACGAGCAACGCGCCTACATTTGAAATGACGAAATTTTGGTCGGCAGGAAAAATGATCCAACGAACCGTTCGGTTTGAAAATGCGTACCGAACACCGAACCGAAAGCCTCGTACCGAACGGTTCAATACGAATACATGTATTGTTACACCCCTACTTACCACTATCTTGTTTTTTCTTATCCTCCTCTTCCTTTCTCTTCATTCTTTTCTGGCTTCCTGAAGCATAATTCCGCTTCATGATGACTGCCGAGGAGGTTTTGTATTTTGCCGGCAGCAGAGATCGCGTGGTTGGCTGGCTGCTGTCAGCGACTACTGAGAGGGGCCCCCTTGAGGGGGATCCCGATAACAGTGTCATTGCACTTTACTGCATTGACTATCAAAGGGGCGCTCACACAGTTTGTCGTTGCATTTTATTCTTAACCAGTCGTTGTCTTGGGGCCCCAGGCCAGCTTGGGGCCCCAAGTAATTGCTTGGTTTGCCTGCCTTGTCGCGACGGGCCTGTGCACAATATATGTGTTCTGAAGACATACAGCACTTTTGTGTTTTTATTTGACGAAAATCTTCCACATTGTAGTTGAACTTACATGGGGGAGAGCGGGGCACAGCCTACATAGCCAACGCTTTTTGACTTTCTCAGTTTGTGTAAATCTACTTAGGGTTCAGAGTATTTATTTTTTCTATATGACTAGTACAATTATGTGGTTTTGTTTTATTAATACAGTATATACTTTTTTCTTGATATACCCCGAAAGAATGGAAGTGAAATGTGACAACATGCCCCAGGTGGGGTACATGGTAACATGAGCATATGACAGATTAAAATGCTATCTGATCTAATCAAACAAATATACAAGACAAACTAAAATATTTTCTCAATAAAATACAATTATTAACTTTTTCATATAAAATAATGGCATTTTTTTAATAATTAAAAATAAACTAATTTTTGAGTTTGACTACGAACACAGGAAAACACAGCTAGCCTACAACATAGTTCAAAACATATAATTAGTAGGCTAATTTCTGAACATTGACTCTCAGTCTTTATTCACCTATTTAATCCTGCGAGTGTCTTCTGCTAGTTAGCGAAGCATTAAAGAACTATATCAACCGTTAAATGACATATTGGAGATTAAAATAATATCAGATTTGTCTAATTTTAAATAAACACAAAAATATAGATGAAAAATTAACTTAGGAAAGAAATTTACGTTTGCTAATGGTTTAATAGGCTAAATGTCTATTGATATCTTCAAAAAAAAAAAAAAAAAGTGAATTTTGGCGCTACTTTTTCTCTATATAGTGTTGGCAACTAGTAAATACACTAAGTTTCGTCATGCTAGCATGTGTGGAAGTATTTAAAACAAGTGTGTTACAACTAGCCCCGCTCTCCCCTACTGTTTTAGAATGTAGTAAATTTAGACTTTTTACAATTCCTGAAAAGTTACTCATTTAATATGTTCCATTTCATTTCACACAATTCTATAACTTTAATTAAAAAATTTGAAGTTGTATGCAATTATGGATGTAACTGATCTAACACCCAAGGTATAAAATTACCACTTTTGAATAGAGAAATAGGTGAAGTTTATAATAACAGCAAATTATTGGAGTGTTTTTCCTTTTCTAAATAGAGAAATTCGGAAGAGATTGTAATCAGAGATCATGTTTTTAGGTATTTTAAGACAAAACTTGTACTAAAAAGTATAAAAATACATTACTGTGTTGATTTGAAATCATATCTTATTTAGTGGTCCATTTAAAATGTATGATGTATTTATCAAAGTGTCTATTTATACCAAGTGCAAACAGACACGTTGTTGGCAGAGGTTATTTACACTAACTATGGGCACCATATATCTGATTGAGAAAATTACAAAAGAAATACCACTGACAACAGAATCAGTGGCATGTTGAGAAAGATGTTTCATTGTATAATAACAACATATTCATGCAGTGTATATGATTATTATATGCACTTATATTATATTATATGCTATATGTTTTATAGCATTTAAAAAGAAAAAGTAATATGGGACAGTAATTAACTAATTATACAGGCCACGCCCTTTTGACCAAAAATATAAGAGATGTTTGAGTGAGTGAGTGAGTGAGTGACAGAGAGAGGAAAAAGCATTTTTTTCAGCAATGCCTAAACATTGCAATAATTTGAAAATTATAAAAATAATTAAATGAATCTGAAACACTGAATGACGGTCCGTGTAACGGTCGGACCAATGACCATCCCAGAATAGCATTTTAAAAACTATTTAAATAAATGAGAGAATGAAAAAATGGTTTTACTATTTCAGTCCACATTTTATTGCATGAATACATAACATAGGCCTACATTATCAGATAAAAGGTCAGAACCGAGTTTCCTGCACCACATTTCCCTGCTCTCCTGTGACAGAGCCATGATCTCACGTGGTCACATAAAAACTCAATTTTCATGTTTGAAACTGTTGACAAACGTAAATTTCACAAGAAATGCAGATAATAAATATAGTCAACAATAATTGCACTAATTTTAACACAAACAAAATACTTTGAAAGGGATTAAGAATTCATATTAAAATTAAGTTTCAATAATTTAACATGCATAAATACAAAAATACTTAAATTACATATGTTGTAGCTCTTTTAAGCAGGTTGGCAAAATCAAGGAATTACTGATTAGCTTCTGATTAATTTGTTTCTTTAAATAATCAAACAATGTGATTGACATTATCACACTTTCTCTTCTTACTGCATGTATTGGTCTTCAATGGCACAGATAATGTAAAACATTTTCTTTTTTTTAAATATCGTTGGTTCAAATGACATTGCATAACGTTTCATCTACCATTCCTTCAAGATCTCGAGATCTTCAGATCTCCTATTAACATTCTTCCGGTGTTCAGTGCACTATAGAGATGCTCTGATCAGCCACAGCACAGGCAGCCAGCAGTGGCTCGCTGAAAGCATGTCTGACAACATGCAGCACCGACACAGATTCAGGATCATAGAACAGCAGGGTCTGACTGGGCCAATCCAGCAGCAGTCCCACTCTCTTGAGCTTCTTAGCCACTGCGATACCCACACTACATCCATCATGACAGAAAGAAAAGTCTTCATCATAAATCGAGAGCACCCATGATTTTGAGTTATAGCCCAGCCGTGCGTCATTGCCGGTCCCCTTGCGTTCTATGCTGGCATAGCATACACCCACTTTGAAGGCGGCACTCGTGCCCACGTCAAGTAACCAGCTATGAGTACCAGAGGACATGGGAGGGGAGCAGAGGGCGTTTGGCCAGCTGTCGAAGCGCGCCGGGTCATAGGGGTGTAACTGACGCTGACGTTTGGGCAGGAAAGTTAAGGTGTGCTGATCGTTGGAGAGGGAGAGAAGAGGACTGACCGTTTGTTTTTCAAAGTGCAGCATAGTTGAACTGTGGGCTAAAGAAGAGCAGGATATGTTAAGAAGATGTTCAGAGCAAGAAAATGAGAAGTTGAATGTAAGGGATGTAGAAAAGTACACTGCCAGTCAAAAGTTTTTGATCGGTAAGATTTTTAATGTTTTTAAAAGAAGTCTCTAATGCTCACCAAGGCTGCATTTATTTGATTAAAAATACAAAAATAAAAACAGAAATATTGTGAAATATTATTACAATTTAAAACAGCTGTTTTCTATGTAAATATATGTTCAAATTTAATTTATTCCTGTGATCAAAGCTGAATTTTCAGCATCATTACTCCAGTCTTCAGTCTCACATGAACCTTCAGAAATCATTCTAATATGATGATTTGATGCTCAAGAAACATTTATTATTATTATTATTATTATTATTAATGTTGAAAACAGTTATTTACATTTTTATTTTAGGATTCTTTGATGAATAGAAAGTTCAAAAGAACAGCATTTATCTGAAATAGAAAGCTTTTGTAACATTAAACACTATACCGTTCAAATGTTTGGGGTCAGTAAGAATTTTTATTTTATTTTTTGGGGAAAATAAAAAAAATAGATATCATTACTTTTATTCATCAAGGATGAATAATTTATTATTCAGGACATTTATAATGTTACAAAAGATTCTATTTCAAATAAATGCTTTTGAACTTTCTATTTCAACATTGATAATAATGAATGTTTTTTGAGCATCAAATCCATGTATTAGAATGATTTCTGAAGGATCATGTGACACTAAAGACTGATGATGCTGAAAATTCAGCTTTGATCACAGGAATAAATTACATTTTAAAATATATTAAAATAGAAAACAGTTATTTTAAATTGTCATGATATTTAACAATATTACTGGGTTTTTTTTTCTTATCAACTAAATTCAGCCTTGGTGAGCAGAAGAGACTTCTTATAAAAACGTTAAAAATATTACCGATCAAAAACTTTTGAACGGCAGTGTATAATACATGTGATCAACTGAATCTGTCTTAAATTAAATTCTGTCTTGTGTAAATGTAAATAGAAGTCCACTTACCAGACGGCCCAAGCAGCAATGCACTGGCCCATAAACCCACCATGAGTTTACTGTCACTGCAGCCTCTGTTCAAACTCAATTGCTCTGTATCTCTAGGTTCACCAACACCCTCTGCATCCTCAATCCTAGTACAGTCATATACACGATCAATTATCATACCCAGCTTATCTCATTTTGTGTGTTTATTTATTTATGTGGGCTTATTGTTGCATTTATTGCAAACTGAAATTACCTGTCATTAATTTCCTCGTTTGAGCTCTAAAAAATAAAGAACAAAAATACAAAAAAAATCAGTGGATTATCTCACAAATGTAATTTAGTCATACAAATATAAATATGTATGTTTTATTAAATGATTATGAACATTTAAATAGAAAAACAATGAACTGAAACTAAAAAACAATGAAATTGATTTAGGAGTGTTGAGCTACTTTCGATTTTAAGTATTATTTTGGGGAATCAGTCATCTACTCTGAGGAGTACAATTGAAAAAAAACAAAAAAAACCACTGTACTCTATTTATAACTATGCTCAAATGTCAATGATCTGCTGATGAATTTGATGTGTATCCTAGAACCTTATGCTGTCAGGACAAATTACCTTTAATTTGATTGATTTGTTTTCCTTAATAAGTTTGAAAATTGAAGCATTGGGAAAATGTGATTTAACAGGTTCTTTAAAGAAATCAGCTCTTCTGGGGTAAATTTCATCAGGAAATGTCCAGGTCATATTTAATCAAAAATCAAAAGGAAAAAAAAATGGCATTAAGTACATAGAAATACTCCAAATATGATCAGTTTTGCTTTATGTTTATACATTTTGAATAATGTTGACTTATGTTGAATGCAAAAGTACAGTAATTAATTGGTAACACTTTACAATAAGGTTAGTTTAACAATAGTTAACTACCTTAGTTAACATGAACTAAGAATGAACAATACTTCTTCAGCATTATTAATTTTAGTAAATATTAATTATAACATTTACAAATACATTATTAAAATCAAAGGTTGTATTTGTTAACATTAGTTAATGCACAGTGAACTAACATGAACAAACAATGAACAGCTGGATTTTAATTAAAAAACATTAACAAAGATTAATAAATACTATAACAAATGTATTGCTCATGGTTAGTTGATGTTAGTTAATACATTAACTAATGTCAACTAATGAACCTTATTGTAAAGTGTTACTAATTAATTCAATAACTTCAAATATGTATTCTTCTTACTGGCTCCATATGCAAGCAAGATGATCATACATATTGTGTGAATACATAAAGTGAATGAAGAATTAATTGAGATTTGGATTGTGCCCAAAATTCTCATGGATGTAAGGAAAAAAATTATAATCTCATAAATCTGAAATTTGGCATAAAGATTTCAAACTCTGTCTTTTGATTTCATCAGTCAGTTTCCTTTCTAATTCTTTAGTATGATGTCTTTGTTGACAAAATATCTATACTTAAAATAAAATGTTCATACTTTATCAGCACTTTTTACACTTCTGTCTTCTTCATTCACTCACCACAAGCATGGCATCTGTGGAGTGTGTGAGTGAGTGCACCAGGCTGGTGCGTGTGTGTGAGAGTTTCTCTAGAGTGTGTGTCCAGTGTGCTCTCTGAGTGAGAAGGCACTGCTCAACACGCTCTTCTTCTCTCTGTATGGCCTCTAGGAGACGCTGCTCCTCTTCCTCCAGAGCCTCACGCACCACTTTTACCTGAGCCAGCACTTGTTCTCTAGCACTGTTTGCATCAATCTAGCAATTAAATGACACAAGAAGCAATTACAATAACGTATTACACTGTTATAACTACACTTCATCTGAATACCAGGGTCATTAAATAAAAACGGTAACACTTTACAATAAGGTTCATAGTTAACATTAGTTAATATTAACTAACATGAACTAACCATGAGCAATACATTTGTTACGGTCTTTGTTAATCTTTGTCACTGTTGGTTAATAAAAATACAGCTGTTCATTGTTTGTTCATGTTAGTTCAGAGCATTAACTAATGTTAAATGTTGAAACTAATATGAACAAAGATTAATAAATGCTGTATAAGTGCAGTTCATTATTAGTTAATGCTAACTAATATAGTTAACTAATGAACCTTATTGTAAAGTGTTACCGAAAAATCATTTGAAATCCTACAGAATAAGTTACCTTGGCCAAAAATATAATATCACAGTCCAATTATGTCCGATAGACATAATATTATCATGGTACATGGTTGCCATTGTGTAAGTTCTGTGGACTCAGTTTATGTAATGCTCTCTCTTTCTCTCTGCATGTTCAGAAGTAGTAAATAAGTGAATTCTTCAGGTACCTGTACAGCTTTCTCTCTTGCTGTAAGCGTGCGGTCAATGAATCGTTCAATCTGCAGGGCTTGCAGCTGCATTTTTTCGCAGACATCCACCAACTGATTCTGTTTAATACAAAGAAGAATAATGATTCCAAGATCACGTAACCGGCATTAAACCAGCAGTTGAATAGTGCGCAGGTGGCAGGAATGTGAAGGAATGTGGATATGACCTGAATTTCTCTGTTGTTGAAAAAGTGTCTGAAAGGAGGAAATGTGTCAAGAATTTTCAGATATGCTGGCCCTCAAAAGTATTTGGAAGCTTCCAAATATGTAAATTTTATTTCAGCTTTGTTTTGAGCATTTTTTTGGTTGAAAATGTTTATGCTATATATCGAAAATTATTTTGCATTTTATCCAAAATTATATTTTGTTATCTAACGAGTTAAAATACTTTTCTGGCCACTCTGTATAACAGGTGAGTCCTGTGTTGATGTGAGCCCTCAGGTTTAAAAAAAAGTACCACAATGAAATACAAAGAATATAATCAGTATTCGATGATGTAAGTAATATAACATCAGTTCTTAAGAAGTTTTTTTTTTTTTTTTTTACAGTATGGGACATTTCAGCAAGAAAGACTTCAAATCATGTGTTAAGATAGTTGTTCTAGTGAATACAAAATGTGCAATGGAATGCAATGCAAAAAACAACAACAACACAAAAAAAAAACAGCAGCATGGTTACTGCCATCTTATAGCGAAAAGTTTATATTAAATTTTATATGAGGGGATAGTTTTCAATAGCATGGTTACTGCCATCTTTAAGCGAAACGTTTATATCAAATTTTATATGAGGGGATAGATAACTTCAATTGCCCCAAATTGAATATATACATCTGATTGCAGTGATAAAATAAATTTAATGAAGCCGTTTCTTCCTCAATTTTAGTGAGCCTTCAGGTAACTTTGGGGCGTCTGAAACGTACTGACGTAATGAAACTGACCACGCCCTCTATGTGAATATACACAAATGCACAAGACTGCTGAAACTCGTAGGCTACATTATTATTCTAACAGTAGAGATATATTTTAAGTGAAGAAATACTATTTTGTTATGAATTATTTTGTCAATGTTTTATACGTTGAAACCTAATTATTATGTTATTTAACTAATAGTGACTCACCCTTACTACAGTTGCCCGGGTAACCAGCTCTGTCACTGTATGACCCTGACAAGCTCCATCCAACACACATTGCGAGCATTTCAGTCTCCCTTCTGTATTACAGTACAACTGTAGTTCGCATTCATGTTCTGGACACAGTTTCGCTTCTCCTGAAGCCGATACGGAGTCTGCACCGCTGCCTACAGAGGTCTCCACATATTTGCGCACAGGTTTAGTCGACGATTCTCCATTAACTGTGACATTGGTGTTTAAAAAGAGCTCTTCGCCTTCACTTCTTATTCGACCTTCATGTTTTGGATGGTCGTCCAGTCCAGGGTCAGTCTCCAGGTCATTGACGTGCAAGGACACCGTTGCCAGTTCACAAAGTCTATAGTCCATACTCATTGCACTGAGAGATAATATGTTAAGTTCCTTAGCTGAATAAAATACGATGGGTTCGCCTGGTTTCGCTGTATACTGTAAAATACCCGTAGCGCAGGTGTATCCAGTTTTAGAGCCCTGCCTACCTATCGCAGGTGTATAACACGGAAGTGGACTGGTTGTAGAGTGCGCAAGTCTAAAATTAAATTTGTCTGCAGTTGAGTCCACTGGCCTAGTCACTCTCGTGAAACTTGGGACTGTTCTTGCAATATGCTAATTTGTCATCTGATCTTGCATGTAGCATATTGGCTGAAATCAGACAACACTGCTCTTTTAATGTGTAACTCTCCATTCACTAAATAAGCTGTCTATTTGCTACATATTTCTTACCATATTTATAGATCACCGTAATCTAAAACATTCCAAATAAAAATAAGATGGTACAATGTTAAAAAAAAAAAAAAAAAAGTGAAATATTACTATAGTATTTTTAAAAAAATAAATTCAAGCTATTGGTGTGCAATGGAATTTATTGAGTTACAATATGCTACAGGTGCAGGGGTCCACGAGTTCATGCGCTGTACATTTTGTAGATGGAGTACAGCATTGTTAAAGGGGTTGCTTTTTGTTAAACAGTGTTAGACTCAAATCTTTGGTATCACTGCAAAGATTCTTTCAAATTTCAGTTAGTGACCCTTTTTGAAGTACATTGTTTAGCCAGAAGGTGGCAACAACTAGTGTCATTATGAGTGAGTCATTGAATCATTGTGATGCCAACTGAAACAAGTTTTAAGCCCCAGTAGCTATGTTTCCATCCTCCTATTTTAATGCGCATTTTGGGATATCACATCAAAAACTGGTGGATGGAAACGCCAAGATGCGAATAAATTTTAAAAATCCAGATAAAAAACATATGCGCTTGTTTGAGTCCGATATTTTTTTAACCGTTAAGAAAACAGGTGCATAATAATCTATGATGGAAACACATTTACCGAATAAATTCCTGAGGCACATCAAAAAAATCATGTGACTTTGCGATGGGACAGCATAACAGGGCAGTCAGGACTAACCAGCAGACTAATCTCGTTGTACAGCTTCTGAAATGCTGTTTTGGTTGTTCTGAAATGCCTGAGCAAAGTCTGACGCCAAAGTGGTTTGGTATACCGTAATTACCTCCCAAATCAGTCTGACACGACTGTGTTCCCAAACAGCAGCATCTGCCCCTTTTATTATAAACGAAAAGTATTGTATACAATGGATTCTCCTTTTCTTAGTGATATTTAGTGCCAGTTTATCAGGAAGTGACGTTTTTGTTCTCTTCGACTCACTGGATGGAATTAGTGCTTTATTCGCAAGTGTTTATGTGATATTCCAATTTTGCGCATAAGTTAAATTCACAACTTTGGATAGAAACATAACTAGTGTCATACTCGTTACTTTGGGCATGCAAAATTTCTGCGGACGCTGCAATGGTTGTAATATGACGTCACACTCTGCAGCATTTTTTTTTTTTTTAACGAAGGACAATCCTTGGCTGTTTCCGAAATTACCCCCTATACAGTGGTGTAACAAACGGGCCAGCACTACTGGGGGCCCTGCGAATTAGCACCCTCAAAGCAAGAGCACCCTCAGGTGATATTGTAATAATATCATTGGCGAAACAGATTTGGTAAACACTCAGTGTGTATTTGTGTTTGCGCTCTGGAGAACGTCAAATATTTCTATTTAAACACTTTTGCAGCGAAGAGCAATGTAGCCAATCACAGACATATCTGTTGATCTCTCGAATGCAGTCAGAGGTGTTTAAGTTCAAATCCATGTACTGCTTAAAACACCTGAGTTTATGTTCAGTGTTGAACACTAGCGAAACCCTCTCATTAATAAATAATGTGTACACGAAGTAAGAGATTCATTGTGCAGTGTAGACAGCTTCATTGATTATAATGGAACTTGGTGAGATCACATTGAACTGAGATTTTTTAGTGATTATATTGGGAGCGCTCTTTACACGCATTTGAGGCTTTTGAAAAAAAGAAAAAAAGTTTTGTTTTTCATGCTGCTTAGATGACTGATGGCCAATTACATGCTGCAAAGTTTTGGAAGTGACATCCACATATAAATGCAGGCACACGATAAAGATTAGTTCCAACACAAAGTTTAATAAAAATCAGGCTCTGGCTCACTTGTCACGATGGATGGTCCCTCAACGTCTGCGGGGGGCTCTTGCACATTCTCCGTGGTCGAAGGTGGTAACTTTAGCTGAGTCTGTCTGGGTCCTGGATCAGGGACGGACACTCTCTGGATGTTGGCTTCTCTCCAGTTCAGACCGGTGGTGTCTGGGAGGTCAATGGGATGGTGAAAGTTCACCCCTATCCAGAACAATGACTTCAGGGTCTCATCGTCGTAGGGGCTGGGGATGGCGAGACAGAAAAAACTTCCAGTAAAAGACAAAAAATCTGTGCTCTCACGAGCCACCACAGCAAATCGAGCTGCATGATCCATATTAGGTTCGGTCTTCTGTCACAGGGCGGTTGCAGGAAGGCACACGAAGAAGAAGATTAGTTCCAACATGAAGTTCAATAAAGATCAAACAGGCAAACAGCAGACCAAACAGAGAATGAATGTGAGGGATCAACTTATAGCAAACACAAACTAGGATAATTAATAGAACACAGCTGAAACCAAGAACACAAATGTGGAGCAGGAAAACTGAACAAAGGAACACATGATGAGAATGAAAACAAACTAAAAGTCCATGATAATGCAACTAACAGAACATATGGTGACAACATCAGTCATGCCTTCAAGTGATTTTAAAAAAGCTTTTAGGCTACTAGCTTACAGAGGTTGTCGGGAACATTAAACGTCATTACACCGAAAAAGTCATCCTTGTTGTGTTTATTAAAACGCTCTTGCAAACTTTATAATTCGAATGTTCAGGGAAATTGTTTTTTAAATAAAGACTGAAAGACTTGTCAGAAACTTTGTGATGGTGACATTGAGGTCATGTGGCCGTAGTCTTAATGCATTATAGTCCTTCATGTCTATTACGTTCTCAAAATTCTGGCCAGTTGATAATACCTAGAATATCAAAATCAACTGCAGGTGGTAAATCCATTACCTGTTTAGCACCTAAACTTTGGAATAGTCTTCCTAGCCTAGACGCAGGCACACTTTTCCAGTTTAAACCTAGACTACATCTTTTTAACCTGGCATAAACATAACACATTATAATTTTCTGTTATTCATATCTGTTAAATGATTGTCATAGGCTGCATAAATTAGGTCTACTGGAACAAGGAACTCTTCAACACCCAATGTACTTGTCACATCGTAAGAAGAATGGCATCTACGGTAATATTAGTCTGTCTGTCTCATCCTTACCTCAAGGTTACCGTAGTCACCCAGATCCGGTCCATATCCAGATAAGATGGTGGACCTCCACCTAGGCATGATCAAAACACAGCCCTGAAGGTCAGTCGAGTCGTTGACACAACAGCCATCGGCACTGATCCTCAGCAAAGACCATAAGAACCAGACAGGTCCTCCGCACAGACCCTATGGCCAGCTTTGGCTCCATACTGATGTGACGAATCAATCTTCAAGCAAAAGGAACTGGATGAATATTTGAATGCTACCAATCCAATCTTAATTCTGCCTTGTGATGCAGCTTGAATCATAATGACACCGTGTTAATTTACTGGCCAGAGGAGAACTGGCCCCCTGACTGAGCCTGGTTTCTCCCAAGTTTTTTTTTCTCCATTCTGTCACCTGAAGGAGATTGGTTTCATTGCCACTGTTGCTTCTGGCTTGCTTAGTTGGGGACTTTATATTCAACAACAATATTATTGATCTGACTGTACTGACGCTGTTGTATGAGAACTGAACTGAGATGGACGATGACATATTTTTTGCAGAACTGCTTTATAGATAAAATTAACTAATTTAATAATTGATGATTTTTACAACAGAACTGAATCAACACTGAAATTAATTCAGCTGAACAACATTTTGATATGCATCATTTTCCTGTTATCACTGTAAAGCTGCTTTGAAACAATCTGCATTGTATAAAGTGCTATAAATATAGGTGACGACTTGACTTCGTTTATAGCCTACAATTAGCTTTTTTACATCTGCCGATTGTATTTAGGCTTTGAAAGTCATTATAGTTGTGTTCATTTGTGAAGATTATCATGATGAACAAAACGTGTAAGAATCATAAACTTTTGTCAGTCACAGAGCTTATTTTCTGCAATAATCCGAAAGCCAATGGAAAACTCCTGCAGCACTAGAACCACAAGAGGCCATCTGTTTGATAAAGCAATCAATCAGTTTGTTTTGTACAGTATCATGTTTACAGACCTGCTCGTAATACTCTTGGATGTCTGGTCTATACTATGAACTTCATATACTTCTGAAAATCCAACATTCAGTTGATTCTGATAAGCACTCGTTGTCAAAGATGAAAACATGACGGCTTTTTTTCTTTCATGAGGGGGTTAGCTTTGTTTCTAGGAGGACAGTTAAAGAATGAGACAAACACATTTCCCGGAAATTCTGTAGAATTCAACCAATCAGATGATGACTTAGAAACCTCCAAAGTGTTTCCAATTTTGTGAGCCTTATGCATCAGACATTCAACCAACAGCCCTGGCGTGATGTCTGAGGCTGAATGAATTCCCGCATCTCAACAGATAGTGATATAAGTAGGTTACTTCTGATCACTCAGTGTCCAAATCTGATCACTTGCTTTCATTCACTCATTAAATGGATTACATTAGTGGAGTAATACACAGGGAATTGTGAATGAGGGTATATGGGGGTGATTTTGGATACAGTGATTTTAGTTCAGACTCAGGTGAACGCTAGGACATCACTTTCATGAACGAACTGTATGAAGGAGGGCTGTAACTGAAATCCCCCCTTATGAAAGGCTATTTCATGGCCCTCATTCAAATGCGGTCACATGCTTCATGAGTTAGTAAATATATAAAATTGATGAGTGGCACCTTTTGCTCTTTTTTAAATTATTCTTTCTATTATGCTTCAGACCTTGTTTTCTCTTATTTTATTGTTTACATAATTTAACCAATGCAACTTTCTAGCATGTTCATTGTAAATTGTAAATGAACATTTATCTTGATATACACATACACATATACATATACACATGTGCATACAATAAAAAAAAATATATATATATATACAGTGCTATGCATAAGTGAATACACCCATGCTAAAGTTGACTAAAAAGAGGAATAAAAAATCATATTTTGGAAATTGAACGTAATGCCTTAATTAAAAAAATTAGGAAAAATCCTACCTTTAAGGACACCAATTTTCTTTGTGAATGAATAATGTATCGTAAATAAATAAATGTTCTTCCTTAAAATACATGGTGCATAAGTTAGTACACCCCTATGTTAAATTCCCATAGAGGCAGGCAGATTTTTATTTTTAAGTATTTAAAAAAAAAAAAATTTAGGATACTATGCATCCTGATAAAGTTCCCTTGGCCTTTGGAATTAAAATAGCCCCACATCATCACATAGCCTTCACCATACCTAGAGATTGGCATGGTTTTATTTCAGTTAGCCTAAAAGCTAGTTTGATTTGCATTTAGAGATGATCTTATGGAAAGTACCCCATGCCAATCTCTAGGTATGGTGAAGGCTATGTGATGATGTGGTGCTATTTCATAGTATCCTAAAAAAATTTTTTTTTAAATACTTAAAAATAAAAATCTGCCTGCCTCTATGGGAATTTAACATAGGGGTGTACTAACTTATGCACCATGTATTTTAAGGAAGAACATTTATTTATTTACGATACATTATTCATTCACAAAGAAAATTGGTGTCCTTAAAGGTTGGATTTTTCCTAATTTTTTAAATTAAGGCATTACGTTCAATTTCCAAAATATGATTTTTTATTCCTCTTTTTAGTCAACTTTAGCATGGGTGTATTCACTTATGCATTGCACTGTATATATATATTTACAAAGGGATTCCGAAACGTTTTAATAAAAAGATTAATAAAAGATTAATAAAAAAGACACCCACATGCAGAGCAACGTTTTGATTCCTAAATGAATAGTTCAACTTTTAACCATTAACCTTAATCCATCTTTCAGAGAAAACAATGTTGTAGGTAGGCTTGCTAGTCTGTTGAATGGACCTGCAACATTCACGTGAAACAGGAATAAATATATTTCAGATATGTCATAATTTAAATGTTACATTTACATTTAAGAGTTGTGCTTTCAAAACTACAAAAAAATGCTAATTATGAATATGCTGATGACGTAGAGTAAAAAAAAAAAATACATGCAAGTGCATTTCAGTAAAATCAACATTTTATATGTTCAGATAACTTCTGTAAATGGCACATCTGAATTAAATAAGGGCTTCAATGAGAAAAAAATTAATGTGTGACAAAAAAAAAAAAAGTTTTTGTCACAACCATTGCCCAGTTGTTCAAAATAAATGTAGTAATGTAGAAATGTATTTAGGTTATCAGATTGGATCAAATCTTGAAAATCGTTTTTTAAAAAGGAAACAAATATTCTGAAATCGAATTAGATCACATAATCCAGTTGTTCAAAAGTAATCTGATCAGATATTGGCAATCGGATTGGATCAAATCTCAAAAAAGGGTTGTTCAAAAGAAAAAAAAGTTTCTGAAATCAGATTTGATCACAAAATCCAGTCTGGGTTTTGATCTGGATCAAATCATAAATTTGTGTTGTTCTTTTGGGTCCTACTTTTTAGTAAGATTGGGATAGCCTACATTTGATCAACAAAAAAAAACAAAAACAAAAAAAAAAACAGTATTATCCTGATCCCAGCAGAAGGGTGGATTTCAGGAACTACAATTTAATAAAACTTTAACACTGGTAAAAAAAATTAAAAATAAAAAAGTAACATTTTTATAATGTATATTTACACACATTTATATATATTTATAGTTATTTTGCTCTTATTAGTTTAGCAGTTAATTAGAAGCACACTTTTTAGTAAGAGTAACTTTTTAGTAAGGGCTGCCCATTAAGCCTTTCATAACAGTAAAGTAAAAAAAAAAAAAGAAGAAATTTTAGCACCATAAAATAATCCCCCATTACTTTTGAACAACTGGGACCTGGACCCAGCTGTGCCGGTGAGCATTTCGCGCTAAAATGTCGTATTTTTGTCACGAAAAGGCGTGGTTTCTCAGGAGGCGGGCTTTGTCGTAAAATCTCGTATTATGATTGGACAGAGTAGTATAATACGTTCACGTATATCCACATACGTCAGCATAAGAATTAAATACCCAACACGAATGCATCGACGATGCGCAGCTCTGATTGGACAAATCACTGTCAGTCCTCTTTTACGATTGGTTTACGTTCAGAATTTGGTTAGTCCCCCCCCCCCCCCCCCCCGAAGCTGGCTGGTTTTTCCAACGCCTCTCAGCGGACGGCGCATCACGGAGGTTTGGAAGCGGGTGGGGAAGACGCGGGCAACGACTGACCCTATTACACTAAAAATTGTACTCGGGGTTGGTTTGCCCGGACTGATTTCCAACCTAATACCGACATACCTGCTCTCACATTTCAACCCAGTCCTGACATCCCCTCTAATGTCGGATTTCAAGCTCGGGATTGTTCGACTTGGCCGTGTGGCCGGGAAGGTGAGCTGAAACCTAGGGCTGCCATGTGCGACGCAAAGGGGAGGGGAGCCAAGATCCGTGAGCTAAATGCTTCTGTTTAACAATTAAGTGGCAGATTTGTCCATTATTTATGTTGTCGACCTTTGGCAGAGGGGGATATGTGTAATATATGTATGTAGTTGTCGTCGAAACGGGCGGGTTTTATTATAAACTGGTCAGCTCATCAGCCGAGTAGGTTTAGTCCCTTTTGAACCGCCTACTGTTGATGTGTAGTGCATCTACAGCGCAACTAGATGGCTCGGCCGATAGTTCGCTTGCTAACTAGGAAATGTAAAAGTTCTATTTTTTCTGTTATACTTGAATAATGTTTTAAGCACAAGACCGTTGCGGTTTCCGATGCTTGGTCCACGTCAGTATTGACACTGGCATCCAATATGGCTCAGCCAGCTCAGAAAATGCCTCAACCAGGAACCGTTCACACGCAGCATGACAACCGGCATGTCGGCTGTGATGAACCTTAGCACTGTCTTTACCAGGTTTATCTGTCAAACATTTATACAGTCACTGCTCAGCCACCTTGTAATTTATCACTTACCGTTCTGCAAAATGCTGCAGGCTTCTTAAACTTAACTGTTTTGATCGGTTTTCTTTGCGTCATCATCCCGAACAAATCCAAGCTGCCTCTGGGATGACAGGCCGCTGATGCCATGACACTAGAGGGCAGCCGGTAAACAAATCTCTTTGGGGTTAAACAACAGGACCATGTGAGAAGTTGCATGGAAAAGTGCGCACATAAGACGCAGACTATACAGTAAATGATACCCATTTAGGTTGTCATATGACGGAATATATGGCGTTATTTTTATGACAAATGTCGAGAGCGCATTATTGTAAACGCGAGAGCACATCCATGAAATGCGCGAACGCGAATCTGCTCGCTTGCGAATTTCCTTCGCTCTCGGCCAAAACTTAACGCTTGTTCACACCATTATCATTATGAACTTCTTCGACTCTCGCTCAGATATTGCGCTCAAACTCTGTCCTGACTCCAGTGCACTCGCAAATTTCTCATTTCTCTTGCACTAGAAAGCTCCTGGATTAAACATTGTCAGAAGTTATCAACAAATCAGAATAGACTTCCACGACTGACCGATGAAAATGCTACTGCTACATGAAATATAATTGTCTGAGAGTGAACTGCACCTAAAATTCCTTTGATAATCAAAGATGGATCTTTATTTTCTTTACAATTTAATAATATTTAACAATATTAATGAAATGTATATTTGAAATAGATCGGAATTGGGCGTTTGGATGATTTGTACATATCAATAATGCTAGTCTGTCTAACTGCATCACTTCAAGACATTACAGGTCAAACCCCTCTGAAAAATGTATCTAAAAACAACATATTAAATGGCTCTTAAGACACACTACATATAAAAGTTCAATATTATAAAAGTTCATATGTCAAATATCTAAACTGTGTTTAAAATAATTTGCTCTAAAATCTCAACATCCTATCAACATCAAATGCAATAGTAGATGTAAAAAAGGATGCACAAGATATCATTACCAATAAATGTCCAAACAGTGATTCTAGCAGAGCATTTATTAGCCTATGTTGTTTGTTTCATTCATTGCTTGTTTTTTAGTTCTGATTTTTATTTTTATTTTCCCATGAAAACCCACTTCATACACATTAGAGATGCGCTTATCAGCTCAAATCTGTCATCCGAATCTGCTGTTAAAAATAAATCATTCACCCGCCACCCACCCAAACTTATGATGATTTTCTCTGATTTAGACATCCGCACCCGATCGTCACAAGTCGGTACTGAAATGTTAAAAATGTGCCGCTTTGAGCACTGTTGAGCGGAATCGTAATCACCTCTGATTGCCCATTGTGCTCACGTGCTGTCAAATATGTCTGTGATTGGCTACAATGATCAGCACTTCAAAAAGATGTTGTAAATATACATCAATGACAGGCGTCTATCAGCGGCCTGCTTGTGCTTTCGAATGCTCCCGTTTTCAAAACACTATCAAACACTTCTGTGTGCTCTCAAACGCTCCAGTGCGCTGATCATTGTAGCCAATTACAGACATATCCAATGAGCGTGTGAACACAATGGCCAATCAGAGGTGTTTACGATTCCGCTCAAAAGCGTCACATTTTTTAAATTTCAGTACCGACTTGTACACACAATTCAAATTAAATGCGTTTAGCCCAAGCAAAGGCTGGAAATTGGCTTTATTTGTTTGTCATATATAGGGATGGCGAAAACAAAAAAATTTCTTGACCGACCACCGAGCCTCATTAGCCGGTTGAAACCGGTTAACCGATTAGTTTAAAATATGCTACGCTATTTGAAATAACAGCCATTTCGAGTCGTGCCTGCAATTTCGCAACTCTGTCGCATCTCTCTGCCGCTCTGCCTCCCACTCACGTCACTTTTTTAAAATCCCCTACAGCGCGAAACATGAGTCCCGCAAACGCGGCGCCGAGGAGCTTGTATGTAATCGGAGGACAAATGGCTCCTTAGTTTCGATATGGTTTGGGTACAAGGTGATCACGTTGAAAATAAAGGCGTTTGTCTAGCGTTAGAAGCTCATTTGAAACATTGCCGCGGCTCATTTAAGAAAATGACAGCTCCAAAGAGACGCCGCTTTAGTTTGAGGTAGTGCTAACAATAATAAAGAAAGATGATGATTCCTGTCGTCTGCCCTGGCTCTAACCTCGAGTGTTTTAGCCTGTAGCCTTTACTTTTCGCAAATCTTGTGAGCGCACGAACCCAAACGCTGTGACCTCGCGCCAAATGTTTTTATTGGTTTATTAAGTACAAACAGGCGAGTTATGAAAAATTGAGTGTGAGGGATTTGTTCACTTCACACAAAAAGTTCTTGGAATGAGATGGCTAACTGTAGTAGCGTTTTGTCCACTGTCTATAATAGCCTAATTTAGAGATCACTTTTTTTTTTTTTTTCAACCGACTACCGACAACTTTGATCGGTTAACGTTGATACGGTCAACCATCGGTCAAACGGTCATCGGTTAACATCCCTAGTCATATATCTACATACAGCGCTTCTTAGCTGTTACATATCACATACCCAGCACTTGATTGGTCCTGGTTAGAGTTGTCAAAAATTACCGACTTCAGTACCGCCTTGGTACCGGACATTTTAAAATGTGACGCTGTTGAACGGAATCTTAAGCACCTCTGATTGGCCAATGTGTTCACGTGCTCAACATATATATTTGTGATTGGCCATTGTGTTGACGCACTCAATATATATGTCTGTGATTGGCCATTGTGTAGACGTGCTCAACATGTGTCTCTGATTGGCCATTGTGTTGATGCGCTCAACATATATGTCTGTGATTGGCTACAATGATCAACGCTTCAAAAACATGTTGTCTTTGCTCTTCATCGAATGCTTACATAGATGCACACGAGAGTGTTTGAAAGCGGCGTCTATCAGCGGATATATTAGGGTTATATCCTCTGATGCATCTCTAACTTTAGTGTTACATCAGTCATTCACATTACTGCTTGCTTGGCTATGGTATGCACCGTTATTGATACCGGTAATGCAGTTCTTGTATGTGCACCGCAATAAATTAGAAATATACATGTCGGTTTGTTGATTGACATACACTTGTTATTGCTGATGTTGAGGAATTACAGTTACAACATCTCATAATGTACCTCAAAATGAGTAGCATATCACTGAGAAATGTCCTGCTCAAGTCGTCCTTGCGATGGAGATTTGGGTTGAATAACTAGTTCTTCCAATATTTCATTATCGGTAGAGATGCACCGATTGATCGGCTGGTGACCGGAATTGGCCGATTTTCACGTGATCGGCCATGACCGGCGACCGGCCGGTCAGTCTGACATATGCCGATTGTATGCCGGTCAAATGCACTCGGGCGCCGCATGATTCACCTTTTGAGCGGTACGGTCTCATATATGGGATTTTATTTCTGCGCCCCTGAGAGTACGGCGCCACATTTATAATGTTCAGTGACGTCGCATAACTGCCAGATTCAAACTGTGCTCTCGCGCGTTGGTTGGCGCTGAGCCAGAGTCGGACGCGTTCAGCGCTGTCATATATCACAACTAAGCAGTGTTTTCAGCCTCATAATGTTTATTTTAGGTTTCAGATATTTAAATACACATAAACACGATTAAATCAATACATTAGGAGTTTGTAAAATACACACTAATGTCTGTGGAAGCAGCAATAACAATCTATTCAAATATAATTTGCCGACATGTGTTATTTGTATCAGACAAACATAGTGGAAGTAACTATAAAGTTTACTCTATTCTTCTCAGTTCACCGGCCACTTTCTTGCATTTATTTCGGGAGAAACTGATGAGTTC
Organism: Squalius cephalus; assembly: GCF_949319135.1. Taxonomy (NCBI): domain Eukaryota; kingdom Metazoa; phylum Chordata; class Actinopteri; order Cypriniformes; family Leuciscidae; genus Squalius; species Squalius cephalus. The sequence goes on from NC_137126.1 coordinate 12,440,224, forward strand.
ACGTGCTGTAAATCCGACTGACAGGACAACATTGCGGCGCCGGTTTTTAACGACCAAACACACTCACTTACACGTAACGTTATTTGAGAATCGGAATATCAGATAGGCTAGTTGATGACATGGTAAGTAAGTTTGCGAATATTTTGAATAAAAAAGGAAAAACGAAATAAAAGCGACACATCTGTCATACAGTATTATTGTGGCTGCGGTGTATCGCGTGACGCGTCGCCATGGAAACATTAAAGGGAACGTTGGCCTTGAAAAAACTCACTCTAGGGGTGGGGGTGTCAGTTAGAATATTCTAAACTTGAAAGGGTTAAAGTAAAGATCGAAAATAAATATTTGTGTGTGCTGTAAAGTGATTAGAAAAAAATGAAATCGGAATCGGCTAAAATCGGTATCGGCAGGTCAAACTCAATGAAAAATCGGAAATCGGAATCGGCCTAGAAAACTGTAATCGGTGCATCTCTAATTATCGGACTCGCACTCATAGATATGGTAAAATTGACGTCATCGTTACTGTTTACAGTGTGTACAATACAATCGCTGTGGACTGTTATGGTAATGGCCATTTCGCTTCCGATAAGCGCTGTAAGCGGTAGACCAATCACAACAGACTGGGCCATCTGGCCAATCAGAGCAGAGCAGGCTCTCGGAAAGGAGGGATTTAGAGAGACTGATTCATCCGAGTCGTTTGAGAATCATTGAAAAATGTGGTGATGTACAATGTAGGATATATTATGAGAAAATAATATAAATGTTTTTTGACCATTGATGCATGTAAACCTGTTGTAGGAGACCTCCAAAACAAAATTAGGAACCTTTAAAATAGCATAATAGGGGCACTTTAAGCTTGATGTCGACTAGTCGCTGATCATGGCCTATAGAGGGTGCCACAGGATAAGAAAACTTTGAAGTCCACTTTTACGCTCTGTTTTCAACAGTTAAAATGACAAATAAATGCATACTCCGAGAGCGTTCCACAAGATATGTTTGATTATACCAGATTTGGATACTCAAAATTGATGGGGTGAATGCAGTTGCAATGTAACGCACATGTATACGATAGTAGCTCGCATATCGCATGCAGATCACGTGCACAGAAACATACAGTAGCGCAGAAATTCATTGTCAATATTGTTCTGTGATTTATCTATAAAATAGCTTAGAAACTGAAAAGTTCTATCTAGGGGTGTGACGGTTAGTATATAACCGTGAGACCGACGGTTATAGTTGAACACCGTCATCAGAACTCTATAACCGCCAAAACCGTGTTATTAAAATATTTTTTACAAACATTTTTTATCATAGAGAATGTTTAAATACTAATTAAAAACAATTGTTAACAGTCTGTGTCATTAGTGGTCTACGTCGTTTCCAACTGTATTTGATTCTTTGCCAAGTAGCCTACCAGCAAGTTTTGTTTTGTAAATCGTCAGACATGATTTTTACCACTTCATTAAGTTTTTCTTTGTAGAAAGCCTTTCTTTAAAGTGAATTTCGTTTTGTACAAATTGTATCTTAATTTTAATAAATGTTTCATCAACCAATAGCATGTATTTAATAAATATAGCAGACAATATAATAACCGGCGCTGGTGCGCCGCGTTCACTTGCATTGCATTGCATTGTGAACTAGAGCGCATCTCATCGTAAATGAATGAAACTCAGCGTAGGCCTATGCCTCATACATTAAGCATTAAATATCTTTGCTGCATCCTTTCTAGAACACGCTAGGGCTTTCTCGCGGCTCGCATCAGCAGAGCATTCCATCGTCCATAGACCACAAAACAGTCACACAGGCGGGTGCGGCTTTGAAATTTGGTAAAAACAAAACAAAAAAACGGTGCGGATGATGAGTGCGGTTGTGGATGAAATAAAACCCCATCCGCGTATCTTTATCGATAACATTGATTATTATTATTTTTTTAATTTAGGCGATCAAGTGTCTGCTCCTTTATTCAAACTAGGTTGTCCTATACAGACGAATGTCGCAACATCCCCCCCCCGACGGTTATGTTACGAACCGTCACATTTGACTCACGTCATAACCGTCATCACCAATTCTGAAACCGGCACACCCCTGGTTCTATCATATAACTAAAACCCACTACAATATTAGTAGAGAGACGCTGCCAGGTAGAATTTATTCACATGCAGTCTCTCTCAGTAATGCATTCATATACATGTAATCTTTACTGTGCTATTTTATTTGTATCCGAATGAGCAGAAATCTGTGAGAAATATAACGAACCAAAGACAAAAGAACTGAAATAAGCTGTTATGTAGGAGCAATAGCCTTGTGGGCAGCGCTGTATCAAATGCCATAGCTGTGCACAAGGCAACCTGCGTTTGAGTCTTAGCTCGAGGTTCAGGCTTATTTGTTCATAAGTCATCAGCGACTAGTTGACATTGACTCGACTTTAATCACATAAATGTTGACTTGAAAAACATGAATTCTGGATCAAAACAAACTTTTCAAAACCCATATCCAATAATCGCAAATAAAAAGGTTGTAGACAATTGGTCGAAAAGTGTGGGACAGTGGGAACCATGCTTATAGCAGTTTTAAGGAAGCTTGGGTTTCAGTGAGGAGAGACAACAAGTAATATGTTTTGAATTGTTTTTAATGAACTTTCTCTGCATTGTAACATTTTGTTCTTTTCAGACAAAGTACACTTTGATTGATGAGCAAGACATACCATTAGTGGAAAACTATGCCTTTGAGGTGAGAACCTGTTTTTTTTTATTTTTCTTTAGGGGTCCAAGCACAGAAGTTGCTAGAACCCTATTGTGTTTGTACTAATGTTCTTCTTTTTCTTTAATTTTCTGCCCTAAAAATGTATGAGCATCAGAGACCATAATCGCAGAGACCCCAAACTCAGCAGAATGGACCGGATAGTGCACAGCTACTCAGGCACACAGACACACATTTGTCTGACACTAGGTGGTGCTACAAGGCAGTTTGCGTTTTGGATCACAACTTTGAAACCCTAAGGGGAAACAAAATTATTTTTCCCCTGAATCCTTGAGTCAAGACCTACAAATAACTATAATTTTCCACCATTTAGAGTTTTATTTAAGTCCTACTTTTTCAAACTCCTAGGCCGTTGGTCCGATCTTTACCAAAATAGGCACAAAACAGCTAGGGACTGTGCTGGCAAAAAGCTATTTTAAATGATCGCGCTGTCAATTTAGATTTATTGAAGCATTGCAACGGTTTAAGTTAATTAATTGGTCAAACACTTTTACGAGCTGACCTATATCTGCTGAACGCAACTTGCTTAACATAACTTGACAACAGGACATTCTGATGATGCACACCAAGTTTGGTAAACTTCTGGGCGCTACAACTAAAAAAATATTTTTAACTCTGTATAACCATGACGTTTAAAATTGGTATGCATTTTCTTTGGTTGATGCCCTACATGACTTAATTAAAAAAACAAAACAAAAACAAAACATGGCCGCCAGCAGCCAATCAAATTGTAGCAGCTAATGGCATCAGATCTGAATGGCGTACCGACACAAATAAGTCTTCATCAGACTTCACCAAACTTTGCACATGTTAGCTCTAGACCATGCTAGCAAAATGTTATCGAAAGAATTTTGATCTATTAAACATTTTAGCAAATATGATCTGACATATTTGATGGGTGTTTCCCGTTATGACTATTATGCCTATATCTTGTGTGCACAAAGTCCAAACTTCTCAAAACTTTGTACATATGGAGAACAAGTCATTCTGAGCAACAATGCTTAATTTCATGAATTTATGATGGTTGGGAAGCTAAAAGCAAATTCTAAACTATCAGCCATTTCAGCTAAAAGATGAAGGCTGTGATATTAATGTTATAAAGAATCATTGAAAGCATAATCTTTTTCTACCGGTTTCCATTCCTTTTGAATGGAAATAAATACATAGATCTAGTTCTTTTGTATAACTATGGTGTACTGACAGTATAGTGTTATGTAATTAGTCTACATAGACATCTTTGAAATGCTTATAGACGTTAAATGTTTATTTAATTTTTATAGACTCCAGTAAAACACTTTTTCAAGTTACCTTAAAATTTAGAGACAAATTTTATTTTTCAAGATAATATATTATACAATTTCTATAAAGGCTCTTACTGTTATAAAGGCTCTATGCTGTTATACATTAATAGCCCATGAGGATGATTAACGATCCAAATGAAACGAATGCTATTATGAGGATTTTACAGCAAAGTCCATCTTGAATAAAACATAAAATAAAAAAAAACAGTATGAAAACTTTTATGGTTGCAGTTTAACACACATTTGCTTTATTCATACCACAAATAAAGCAATTGTGTGTTAAACTGCTACCATAAAAGTTTTCATACTGTTTTTTTTAATTAGAATCAGAATCAGAATCAGAATCAGAATCAGAAAGAGCTTTATTGCCAAGTGTGCTTGCACCCACAAGGAATTTTTCTTGGTACTGAAGCTTCCAGTGCACATATACAAATACAAATACAACAAGAACATAGTAATACAAATTCTAAGAATGAAAATATATAAAAAATAAATAAAAATAGTATAAAAGTAAAAAAATAGGGTCACAGTTGGGTTTAGTCTGAATAACATTTACAGATTATAAACATATTTACAGTATTTTGAGTAGTATGAATAATATAGATATAAATATCACCTGAGTTTATTGCACTAGACAGTGGGAGTATTGCACTTACAGGCATATGCTTTGGGGGGCATGTTAAGTGTTCAGAAGGGAAATGGCCTGTGGAAAGAAACTGTTCCTGTGCCTGGAAGTTCTTGTGGCCAGTGATCTGTGTCGCCGTCCTGACGGTAACAGTTCAAACAGGGGGTGTCCAGGGTGAGTGGAGTCTGTGATGATTTTACCTGCTCTCTTCCTCACTCTGGAAGAGTACTGGTCCTGGAGGGTTGGCAGGGGGGCACCAATAATCCTCTCTGCAGTCCGGACTGTCCGTTGTAGTCTCCTGATGTCCGATTTGGTAGCTGAACCAAACCAGACAGTGATGGAAGTGCTTAAGACAGACTCAATGACGGCTGAGTAGAACTGGATCAGCAGCTCCTGTGGCAGATTGAACTTCTTCAGCTGGCGAAGGAAGTACAGTCTCTGCTGGGCCTTTTTCACAATGGAGTCAATGTGATTTGCCCACTTCAGGTCCTGGGAGATGGTAGAGCCCAGGAACCTGAATGACTCCACTGCTTCCACAGTGCTGTTCATGATGGTGAGAGGGGGGAGTGCTGGGGTGTTTCTCCTGAAGTCCACGATCATCTCCACTGTTTTGAGCGTGTTCAGCTCAAGGTTGTTATAACTGCACCAGACAGCCAGCTGTTCAACCCCCAGTCTGTAAGCAGACTCGTCACCATTTTGGATGAGACCGATGACAGTGGTGTCGTCTGCAAATTTCAGGAGCTTGACAGAGGGGTCTTTAGAAGTGCAGTCATTAGTGTACAGGGAGAAGAGCAGTGGGGAGAGAACGCACCCTTGGGGGGCGCCAGTGCTGATGGTGAGGGTCCTGGATGTGAGTTTCCCCAGTCTCACTAGCTGCTGCCGGTCCGTCAGGAAGCTGGAGATCCACTGACAGATTGTGGATGGCATGGAGAGCTGAGTCAGTTTGGCTGTGAGAAGATCAGGGATGATGGTATTGAAGGCCGAACTAAAGTCCACAAATAGGATCCGTGCATAAGTCCCAGGTCTGTCAAGATGTTGCAGGATATAGTGCAGTCCCATGTTGACTGCATCATCCACAGACCTGTTTGCTCTGTAAGCAAACTGAAGGGGATCCATCAGGGGTCCGGTGATGTCCTTCAGATAGGCCAACACCAGTCTTTCAAATTATGTTTTTTATTCAAGATGGACTTTGCTGTAAAATCCTCATAATAACATGTTTCATTTGGATCGTTAATCATCGTCATGGGCTATTAATGCTTGTCTCCAATGATTGTCACTTGAGGCTATTTTTTTTTATTGAAATTTTTGTTTGAATTTTGGTTACCAGCACACTTTTTCCACACATGCCTATGAATTTTTTTCTTTTGTTATGACCTATTCAAGTTTTTGAAAACATGTTATTGTCACATTATTTAAATACTATTATTTATTATACTATTATTAAATTGAATGCCTGAATGTTTTTATTTTCAGGCACGCATGGAAGTTGATGCAGATGGGAATGGGGCAAAAATCTTTGCTTATGCCTTTGACATTGGTAAGGGTAGATGGGCTGGTCGACCACTGCATGAGTTACTCTGGTGAGTGTACTGCCATAGGAGTGTCCATTGCAATTCCTAGAGCCTACTACTTTTTCGCTGTTTACTGTTTCCTGATATGACTGTCACAATTTAGCCACTAGTGAAAGTTGTAATGATCGTTAAGTTTGTTAGTGAAGTCACCTTCTCATTAGGGGTGTAGCGGTACATCAATATGGATCAATACATCGATAAAATGACACAATATAATGTATCAATGCAATGTGTAAAAAAATCTGTTTATTTTACCTTTATCTTGACACTCTGCACATTCTCTGGCACTAGTGGCATTCTCTTCATTTTGTTGAATATACAGGAAAAAAATTAAAATAAAGAATCGTTCAATTGGGATACTAGGAAAAAACATTAAAAGGCAATACTAGATTTGCAAATTTTCAAAGCACAGAAGACAAACTTTCTTGACTGTTGTCATTGCTTATCGCATTGCACAAGCTTATAATGAACTGTCATCAGATGATAGATCTCATGTAACAAAAAAAAAACCTTAATTGAACTCTCAAAATCCTGTAACACAATCCAGACCAAAATCAACACTAAATAAAACACTGAAAAGTCGCTTAAGAGTTAATTTTTCCCCCAGTGTTTTATTTAGTGTTAATTTTGTTGTGGATTGTGTTACAGGATTTTGAGAGTTCGATTAAGTATTGTTTAGTTTAATAAAAATGTGACTAATTGTGTAAAATAGGAAATAATATTGTAATAGGGATTTATTGATTGCAGGCTCCTGAATCTAATGAAATTTAGGGATGCACCAGTGCCATTTTTTCATAACCGAGCTGATTCAGATACCCAAATTCATGAATATCGTGCTCTATATATCGGTATCGGACAATAAATGGTCATTTTTAATGTTATCGCTATTGATCCGATAAGAAAATTAGGCCGATATATTAAAGCCGATAGATAATGTATTATTTCCCTCAGCTGAGACGCTTCAGATGCGCACTGTTCACCATGATGGATTTGAATTGCTTGAAATATGATTGGACTTACTTCGAAAAGGCAAATACAGTTAAGTGCAACGTGCAGCACAAATGTGTCATATAGGCTACATAAAATTATAATGAGAACATGACTGTAAAAGAATGTTATGAATTCTTTGTGCGGCCGTGTTTCAGCTTGTTACGGAAAGAGCACATCCAGTTACACCATGACTAGCATAGTCAAGTTCGGTTGTGCATTTGCTGCTTTTTGTGCCATTGGAAGTTGCAACATTGTTTATTTTCAATATTTTGTGTATGAGTATATATATATGTATATAATATAATATAATATAATATAATATAATATATATTAGGGGTGTAACGATACACAAAACTGACGTCTCGGTTCGGTTCGGTTCATTTAGGTGGGGTGGGGGGTTTAGAAAGCTAAAATTGCTTTTTTTTTTTTTTTTTTTAACAGTGCTTTAATTAACAAATTATGTCCTTGTCTTTAAATTAATTCAATTACAAGTAAATGTTTCGCAAGGATAAAAAAAATTATCTGCTAATGCTGTAAACCATATAGGAGCCCTTACTTTCACATTACTATAACATTAAAGCTTAACAACAGAGCCTAGACTTTTAGCCTAAATTCAGTTGCTATTTATTTTTAGATATAATAATAATAATCAACACTCAAGTAACAAATTGTATGAAAACATGTAAACTGTACATAAGGCAGTTTTTACATTAACATATGTTTTTGCTCTAATTTATTATTGAAATATAATCATTTACACAGTTGCTGTCATTTTCATGACAGATATTTTAAACATACATTAAATAATCAAGATGTCATTAACAGGTTAAGTAAAATATAATATATAGGCTAATATAGTGCATTTATTTAGTGAAAGAGTTCATTTCCTTAGCAAACCAACAAGCTGTGGACACTGAATGACTTGCCTAAGGTAAATAAAGCTATGTTAAAAACTAAGTGTTTTATTGACGTATTTCCGCTGTTGAAACACTGACTTAGCGATTACACGAGTTATGATACCTTTCAGTAAGTATACTGTATCTTTCAACATACCTTTAGGTGTCCATTCATGTTTATTCTGTAACTGAGGAAGAGATGCTCGCGTTTACTCACGCTCCGCGCTGCCGCTTTAAATGAGGAGCCTAGTATGGTGATCTGTCACGCCACATCAAAGAGCGCCAAAACGACATTTAATGTTTGAATTTCGTGATCAAATAGACAGAATCTGAAAGATTACACCTTGCTTATTATCGAAAGTAACAAAACACTGAGCTTATTGCGATTAAATGTGGTTAATGGTGGTTAGGCAACAACGCTGTATTCGTTGTGTACACATAAGACATGAGGTCCAATGGGGGCGGGGCGGGAGTGTTTGGTACGCCATGAGAGTATCGCGATTCGTATTGTTGGTGGTGTATCGCGGTTTTTCGGTTCAGTTCGAATATTGTTACACCCCTTATATATATATATATATATATATATATATATATATATATATATATATATATATATATAAAAAGGCTCTTACATATATATTTGTGTGTGTATATGTATGTATATATATTAGTGGTGGGCCGTTATCGGCGTTAACGCGCTGCGTTAACGCGAGACTCTTATCGCGCGATAAAAAAAATATCGCCGTTAATCTATTCCCCAAGTTGGGTTGGGAGATGGCTCTACACAAGCTATGATGACGCAATCTACCCGCGGCCGCGAGGTAAACCCGGCTGCAACGCATATTCGTCGTCATCTTAAGTAAACACGGCTGAAAGTGAAAGCTGCAACATCCATTATTTGGACTTGGTTCGGATTTAAGCCGTCCGACAAACACAACGGACGAACAACGGTTCGGTAAGTTAACACACGACTAATCCGTTCACCTCAAATTCAAAACGAAACATGATATCACTGAATACCAGCGTGCGCGTATTATTCTCATTCCAATATATCTTAGTGGTGTAACGTTAACACATAATCTCTGTCTACGCCCGATTTTAAGAATCGTTGTTGTGTTTCTTTTTAACTGAAAAGACATCAGTTAGACAATATTATAACTTTAAATTTGGGGTTTCATAAGCTCAAAGCTATAATAAACATTAGACCTACTTAAGTCTCTGCAGCTAGTGTACTTAAATTTTATTTATCTGCTAAATTATGTTGTATACTTACAGTTTTGCACAATATATGTTCTCAAAACTACATACACCCTTTAAAAAAAATACATTTAGCAGTTGTTTTGCAGGGTCTGTGTAACCTGTTCTGAAATGGTTTTATTATAATATATATCGTTATCGCAAGAGGCTGCAATGTATATCACAATATGGATTTTAGGCCATATCGCCCATCCCTAATTGATAGCCTATAGTAGTTGATAATAACATAGGCCTATGTTGCCTACGGACGGTAACAGTACAGTAGTAACCTTTACAGTCTATGAGTAGAACAGCTTTCTCAAGCAGTTTGTGATGCATTTTGGAAACAGGAGATGAGCCCCTGGTCTAATGCGCCACCTGGCTTGAGAAACCCGTTCTCAAAGACTTACTTTTATAGTCATTATTTGGGTAGCACACATATTCTGAATGCCTTCGGCAGAATTCAAATGAGCCATTTTAATCTAGATTAATCTAGATTAATTTCAAAATTAATCTAGATTAATCTAGATTAAAAAAATTAATCTATGCCCACCTCTAATATATATATATATATATATATATATATATATAATACAGTGCTATGCATAAGTTTAGACACCCATGCTAAAGTTGACTAAAAAGAGGAATAAAAAATCATCTTTTGGAAATTAAACTTAATGCCTTAATTTAAAAAATTTGGAAAAATCCAACCTTTAAGGACACCAATTTTCTTTGTGAATGAATAATGTATGGTAAATAAATAAATGTTCTTCCTTAAAATACAGGGTGCATAAGTTTGGACACCCCTATGTTAAATTCCCATAGAGGCAGGCAGATTTTTATTTTTAAAGGCCAGTTACTTCATGGATCCAGGATACTATGCATCCTGATAAAGTTCCCTTGGCCTTTGGAATTAAAATAGCCCCACATCATCACATAGCCTTCACCATACCTAGAGATTGGCATGGGGTACTTTCCATAAGATCATCTCTCAATGCAAATCAAACTAGCTATTAGGCTAACTGAAATAAAACCATGCCAATCTCTAGGTATGGTGAAGGCTATGTGATGATGTGGGGCTATTTTAATATATATCCCGATATTTTTTCCGCAAAGTGAGAGCAAATGTTCAGTCAAAGTCAAAGCCAAATATGACATGTTAAAAGTAGTTTTATTGAAACCAGCTATTTCAGTGAACAGTTGCAAAATCAAATGAATAAATAATAAACAGGTTTCTTCACCTTAGGGCTGCACGATTATGACAAAAATCATAATTGCCGATTATTCCCTTCGAATTGTTATTTGCGATTTATTAATTATGATTATCAAAGTTTACATTGAATCTATATAAACAAATTTTGTGTAAACATGTTATAATTTGCCTATATATATATACATATATAAATATACTTTTCCCCTTTACTTAACATGAATTGTAAGAATGACTAATAGTAAAGACTAGTACTAATAAATAAACATTAGGCCTATGCTAAAGCTATTAAATAGCAGTCCCAAACTAGTTTTTGTTAATGCAATGTTGGTATGAGCCACTACAGTCATTTAAAAATATAAAAAATAACACAAAGAAAAATAGTGGCATTTTGGGGTTAATATGGAAACGACAGTTGCCATGGTGAATACACAATATTAACAATAACTGTTAATGAAACATGGAAACTGCTCCTGGTGAATAGAATGAAAATCATACCTGCATTACTTTTATTTCGTGTAATTTACAACGTAACGGCGTTGCATGCTCGTAGTTTCTTTTGCACTTGATCAGTGAGGCGATACAGCGCGCGCCGCCGCATTTGCGCGTGCAATTGAGTGTGCGCTCCGAGCACAGGATAACGGCTGACAGGACAAGAAAGTCCGTTGTTCGGAGGTGAAAGACTTTATTTCAGCGTACACTTATGTCACTGCCTGGTAGTTCCTATTGTGCTGGGTTTTCTGAAGTAGTCATGATTCGCCTCTCATAACATGCTCTAAACACGCACGCAGAGTGGAAAAGGAGGAGCGGAGGCGCGGGGAGCAGAGCGCAAATTTGAACTATATCGATATATGCGATATGGTCTAATTTCATATCGCATTTAAAAATATATTGATATATTTTTTATATCGATATATCGCCCAGCCCTAATTCATACCGTTTCGCTGTCTGTGTTTTAAATGCGCATCTGAAGTGTCAGCGCTCTCCGTGCAGCGCGCAGTTAAAATAAACTCAGTCAGTGATAGTTTTTAATTGGCCTCTAGAGGCCGCTCTCGCTCTGTATAATGCCAGCAGTCTCTTCTCAGTGCTCTGATACTGTGTAATGACAGCACTCTTCTCAGCCACTCCAGCAACTGACGCAACCCGTAAAAACTATCGGTATGGATTTTTGCCGATAACTGATAGTTCCACCAATCAACTATTGGTACCGATATATCGGCAAAACCGACGAATCGGTCGACCTCGAATAAAGGATGCGTTTGCAGGGGCGGATCTACCGGGGTGGCATAGGGTGGCAAATGCCACCCTAAAAGAAAGCCTTGCCACCCCAGTTGGCAGCTAAGGATGGGTACCGAAACCTGGTATTAAACGGGCCCTGGTGCTGAATTATGAAAGACCGTTGGATCGATAAGCTCGGACGTTATAGGTTCTGCTGTCGGTACTGGAGAAATTAAGAAAGTACATGTGCTATTTATTATTGCTATTAAGAAATTATTATCTTGCAAATTTAATCTCGCCAGCCACTTCTATATGTGATGCGATCTGGGAAAACCCACCACATGGTGAAATTTTACCTATTACAGGTTTTGATATCATATGGAAGCTGGTATCAAGCCCTTTCCAAATCTGTTTTTATTTTTATCATAGCTTGTTGGTAGCAAAAGTTATGTTTATCTGAAGTCGGCCGATCGCTATGATTTTCTGGAACGGAATTTTGAGAAAAACAGGTTTAATTAACTGTCACCGTCGGGACGCTTCTTGTCCATCTCGCGATTGTTATAAAACGTTATAGTTTAAACAGGATTGGCGCGAAATGCGCACTATACACATTCACTGTACATGTATGTGGTTTATTTTAAAGGTAAACTATCTTTGTAGTGTTAAGAGACAGACAGGTGTATGGGATATACGGCGATTGTTTTTTTCACCTCTGCCGGGCGTTAGAGAAAATGGTCGCATAGAATGCATTAGAGAAATTAAAAAAAATAGAGTATTTTCAGCTTGACACTATAAATCGCTGTTTTTCTGCACTAAACAAGGGAATTTTGCCAAGATATTTTCAGAGATAAGAGAAATGTGTTATTTTCAGAGAAAAGAGAAAATTATTATATGTTATAGAATAATAATTTAATGGGAAAAAAAATTGACAAAAAAACTGACATTCAAACTATTTTGGAATTTACTGAAAACGGCCCAGCGCGACATCCGACGGGTTTTCCCAGATCGCATCACATATATAGGCATTGAACCATTTGTCTGTGATGCATTTTTGCTAAAGAGAGAGAGAGAGAACGATCTTTCACGTGGAGCCACGGCGTGCACAACACAACAGCCCTGCTTAATGAGTGACGATGAGGACAGAACTAAACATTCAAACTTTAGATCTTTGATATTAAACTAATTTTATTTTAGATTTAGATTTTGGCTTCCAATGATTATAAAAAAGAAGATATTTGAGGTATAACCATTAAAAACTAAAGCTGCATTCTGTCTAGCGCAACTTCCTTCCCTTCACAGTGGTGCGCTGTCATTTCTCCCTAAAACCCAAACGTAACGTCAGAATCTGCACGATTGGTGATTGTTGTAAAATGTAGTCTATACTGTTGCTAAACTGCGGGATGAGTTTGATAATAAAAGGCTATTAAAAGTACCAAAATTGACGCAATAGACGCTGTTCCAAATGCGGCGCTCGCTCTGAAACACATTGCAACGAGACAAGCAACGTATATTTTGGGCTTCGTGTGCACATCTAAACGATCAAATATGTCAAAATGGCTGTCTTGGAGATTCACTTAAACAGTTTATTCACTTAAATACAGTTTATGTCTTAAATGGGTGTTAATAGTTGGGAGAAAATATGATGCGTAATAATGTAATAATGATTAGATCTGCATTTGGTCTTAAAGAGGCAGCAGTCTAATAAACCTGCTGACGATTGCTCCATTAATGTGAATCAAACAACAAAAGGCAAAGAGAAAATCAGTCGCAGCTCTTGAATGATATAAGCTTTAATCTATCTATGATAAACTATGCAGTGTTATTTTACTTCTGACTTTATTAGATGTCTTTTTAGCCCATATTACTCCTGAACAGTAATGTCAGTAGACATTACTGAAATTAAAGCACTGGGTATATAATTTGTATATTTGTTTAATTGTATACTTTTTTTTGTTTGACCATGTGTTTGTACTTTGTTTTTGGTGTCCTATGTCTTCTGAATATAAAACACAAAAGCCTGCACCCTTCTGCATAACATACATGTTTTATTTGTTTTGTTAAAGCATTGCTTTTTCATTAGCTATAGATATTTATTTTACATTTCAAAATATAAAGCAATATTAATTGTGTTCTAAATTATTTTTTTCCCTTTTTAATATAACAAAAAGAACCGATAAGAATACCGTTAAAGTACCGTATCGGTAAGAGTAGTAATACCGAACGATACCCATCCCTATTGGCAGCAACGAATTAAAAGTTATGGCCAATTTAACTGTAATTAAATTCAGTATACATCTGCCATATGTTGCGTTTGGTATATGATACAGTAAAGCGCTTCATTGTACCAGTCTTGTGCATGACATTAATAACTACTGGGCCTGTCATAATATTATAATGAGAACCCTATTGTAATAACACCTTGTAAATTATCGGGGTAGTTGCCGTGTTTCAGTGTGTTGTTGTGGGAAGAGGGCATCCATAGCACATTTTGACATGCACGTCAATTTCGTATGTGCATTCGCGTCATTTTGTGCACACATAAATCGTAATAGTATGTTTATGTAATATAAATATCTGATTAATCTCATATAGGATGCTTTTCGTTGAGGTAAATAACCCGCAATGCTTCATTGTACTGGTGATCATCTTTCTTCAGCGTGCACGCTCAAACAGAAATGCAAAACATTAAAAACTATGATTAGGACTATCATATACATAAAATTGTATACAGTATTGTAATAAAACGTTGTGAATTCTTTGGGTTTAGTTGCTGTGTTTTGGCGTGTTGTTATGGGAATAGTGCATCCACAACAGGAGTTATAGGCCTACATTCTTCTGAATACATAATTAGTTCAAGTTCATATGTGTGTGATTTTGTGAAAGCATAAGTTGTAATATTACATTTTTGTATAAATCAGATTTTTCTTATATAGGAATCGGATGCATTCCATTGAGTTAATTAACCTTCTAGCAAAGCGCTTCAGTTTACGGGTGTTCATTCAGCTCAGCACAGCTCAAACAGCAGCAATGATGTTTTTTGAAACAATGATGTTTACTATTACTGTAATATTAAAAAAACGTTGTTTTTTTGTTGTATTTTCATATTTTATTTATCTGTGGCACATGCATTTCTTTATATGTTGCCTAAGTAATGTTGTCCAATGACTTGTTTGCATTATTTTTTTTTTTTTTTTTTTTTGCCAGGCAATAGATTTTTGGGTAAAACTTTACAATAAGGTCTCATTTGTTAATGCATTAACTAACATTAACAAAGGTTATTGCTCTGTTAGTTCTTGTTGGTTAATAAAATATTTGTTAATGTTAGTTCACAGTGCATTAACTAATGCTAACAGATGAATCTTTAGATCTTAAAAATGTCTTATAATTAATAAATCCTGTAGAAGTATTTTTCATTCACTGTTAGGTCATGTTAACTAATTCTACCAAATGAAACATTGTAAAGTGTTACCAATTTTTTTTTCTATAAAGGAAGTCGACCATAGGAGTGTAAAATTAATTTTCAAAGATAATAAATCTTACGCTGGTTCAAACTAGGCTACTGTATTGTATATGTTTGATTTATGTTGAAGTTTTTGGGACATGGCTTTTAGCGGTGAGCCTTTTGTTTTTGTAATCTGGGGGGTTGTTTTGAAATAAAAGAAACAACACACTAAAATGCCTGTAAAGCATTGAAATAAATATCAGTAAATACTGGTAACTTGCATAATATAATAAAGTTTAATCTATTTAAAAAAAAAAAAACTTTCGTTTAATATTTACACACAAAGGCGTGTGATAGCCTACCGCTCTGCGCTTTGAGAGGGATGTGGGACACGAGCAGGAAAGAGACCATCGATCTCTTTTCTGATATCTTCATGTTTTCTACTTGTAAAAGGTATGAAGAGCGAATTTTATCTTCTACAAGGGCAAGGCATTTAGGCTGTTTGCGCGCTGCCAGAGAAAGCCAAACTAAAATCACCCGCGCGTGTGAAACGCGCTTTACAAAATGAACTTGATGCGCCTTACCAATTATCATATGTCTAACAAGCACAAACTGTGTTAAAAAGAATTTGACGTACAAGTAAAAATGTAGGCTATCTGTCCTACAGTGTTTTTTCTACTTTACCACAGTAAAGAATACGAAAATAATCGACCTAAAATCGAACAAAGGAAGAAACGTTTATAACGCGTCTTTGGGTGAGACGCGATATGGGAAAAGAAAAAAGACATTCCATGCAGGGTTGAGTCACGATTTTTGAATATTCGATTAGTTGATTTAATTATAGAATATCTAATGTTCTAATGTCTGTTGTGCGATCATTCTCTAAAATAAAATCTCCATGTTCTGGTGCTGATGCAGTGGTGACGCGTTCATGTAACCGGAGGGTGACGCTGCCAATAACGCACATAACAGCTGTCACAAAGAACCGGCAAAAGTAATGATTATGAACGTGTCAAATATAGCAAGGAGACATTTGAATTGTTTATTAATAAAGTGTTTGTTTTTTTGTGTGCGTGTGTGTGTGTCAGTGTCGGGCTGCAAAGATGAAGTTGACGATGCTCACTCTTCGCAGTGAACGCGCCTAGAGAGAAATGCACACTTCATACGGAATACATAAGCATATGCCAGTCGGTTTATTTTCGTTTTGAATTGTTTTGTTTAAAAGTAGATAATTCAAGCTTTCTATAAGGAATAACTAATGGAATATTTTTAAATTCGCTAATAATCGGGTGACCAGATCGCAAACCAGAATTCAAAGCCGACAAAGCTTAAGTTTATGGGCTCACGTAGGCTACAACTGAGATCTCAATTCGTCATGAATTCAAACTTTTCCATGGCTGCGATTATAACATTTAATTGCTAACCTATTATTTATTTTGTAAACAAAGCTTTGTGTGTCATAATAATGTAAAACATGCATTCATATACAAATTTTTTTTTTAGACGAACCACCGCCGGTACTACTCAGCCACCGCGGTGGCGTTTTACAACCGCGGTGATGCGGTTGTCAAGTTTACCGGCACAGCCCTAGATTCAAGTTATTTTCTTCAGTTTGAAAATATTATATTATACATTTATATCCTGGATATGTAAAAATAATTTTCAGTTGTCAAGGTATTTTTTTTTTTTGTTAAATTAGTCATGTTGCCTATAGCTTGTGACCCTTAAATCAAATCACACTCTTAAATGTATGACAAATTACTGCGTTATTTATTCACAAACAGCAGTAACTTAATGTTATTTGTGTAGTTTGCTTTTCATTTTATTAGTGTAACAATGCCCCTTACATAAATAAGACCGTATTTGTGCATTTGTATTATTCTAAATGTCTTTAGGCTACTGTTTTTCATAAAAAATACCATAGTGTTTCCCCTACAGTGTATTCAGCAGCGGTGCAGCGGATTTTCAGCGCCGCTGCAAAATCTTCACATGATCAGTAATATCACGACATTCACTTCATTCACTTACACACCTAGAAACACTAAGACATGGCGACCGGCGGCGCTGCTAATGCGATGGCTCTGAATTCACTTGTTGACAAGGAGGAAAGAGCCACATATGGAAATATTTTCGATTAGGCTAATGTCACGTTGCCATAAGAGGCCGTTCACATAGCGCGTTTTTTTGCGCGTGCAAATTCGTTATTTCAAATGTATCTCATAATAGAAGCTACGCGGCGCACTCGTTTTTCCAGGCACGCTTCTGTTCATGGTTGCATAGCAACAACAGACGCCACGGGAGAGCAAGCGCTTGTGGAAAGGAGAAAGCGGTACGAACTGCGAAATTGGGACCGAGAACCGTGGATTTTCTTAACCTTGGCTTGGCTTTGTCACCCACATAACATTCAATTACCAAAGAGCCTTAGAGATCTTCTATGAAAAGCCCAGAAAAATTAAGTGCTAACAGATAGGTTGTGGCCTTTGCCATTAAGATAAAATTTTCAATAAATTGTAAATAATAGTTTTCTGGGTTGTGCCGTTTAATTTTTCCCCTATCAATTTCTATCTTATTGCTGAAAATTAACACAAAAGAAAAACATGAATAATCCTGTCTAAAATTATAAAATGAAGGTTTGTGTTTGTGACCAGTTCAAGGTACGTGCTGCAATAATCATGCCTTGAATCTGTTGATGGTATGTCATATTTGTATGTCTCAATGTTAATTTCTATGCACAAAACTTGCCAGAAGTCATGGTTTAAGGCAGTGGTTCCCAACCCTGCTCCTGGAGTACGCCCAACACTGCACGTTTTCTTTGTCTCCCTAATCAAACACACCTGATTCATCTCATCAGCTCATTATCACATGGGTTAATGAGCTGATGAGTTGAATCAGGTGTGTTTGATTAGGGAGACAAAGAAAACGTGCAGTGTTGGTGGTACTCCAGGGAGCAGGGTTGGGAACCACTGGTTTAAGGGGTTATTTGTAAAAAAATTCTTCCGGAGGTGCATGCCCCCGAACCCCCCGTGCGCGGCTTGGTAACAACCTCCGGCACGTAACAGCACCGCTGCTGGAAAAATTTCTTGGGGAAACACTGCACAGACACAGTATACAGTAGGTGCATAATTATTGTGCAAGTTGATATTCTGATCATATTTTTAAGAAAAGTCATGTTAAAAAAAATGAGTTAATGTGAAGATTGAGGTGTGAAATCATCAGGAACCCTTTGTTCTCCAGTGCTATCATTTTCCAGAACTGTAGCATCCAGAAGTTCAAGGTGTCAGGATCTCTGAGACTTTACTAAGGTAAAGAATCCTGAAATATGACCCACACTTAATAAGAATCACTAGCTGAAGAGTTGTGAAATACATGAAGACTGTTTATAGACAACCTATCTGTCTGAAGACATTATAGACGCATAGGTTGAGAGTGACTCTTGAGGGACCACCACCAGTTCAAGTCAGACAGAAGCTGCTGTGGTGAGGGAGTCGTGCTGTGAGCTGCTACTAACAATGAGCAAGACATACCTTTCAGGGTTAGGAGATGGACTTAAAATCAACTCCCAAAACTTAAGAGATTCTAGAAGATAATTTCTTCAAACAAAGGTACGAGAGGATGTTGTGCTGGTCCTTAAAGAATCACTCCCAACCTATCTGTCTATAAAGCCTATAAAAAATAGTCTTCACGCGTTTCACAACACTTCAACTTGTGATTCTTAAGTGTGGGTCATATTTCAGGATTCGTTACCTTAAAGTCTCTGTGATCTTTTACTTCTGGAGACTCCAGGTAGGTTGCAGTTCTGGAAAATGGTGGCACTGGAGACTAAAGGGTTCCTGATGGTTTCACACCTAATTCTTCACCTTAATTCCAATTTTTTTTTTTGCAGTTATTCTTGGCCTGTTTTTGTATGACCCTGCTCAACCAATGAGCGTTTTGCTGACGATTGGTCTTAATTTTGCAGTTTCTAGTATTGCATTAGTAATGCATATTTCTCATGAGTATTTAATCATTTTTGACTTTTCAGTGCAAGTTAAATCTTTTTTGGCCCATTTGAACTGTAAAAGGAAACCTACTTAATTATGCACACCTGAATATTAGGCGTTTTCCACTTCCAGCCTTCCTTAAAGGATTAGTTCACCTCAAAATAAAAATTTCCTGATAATTTACTCACCCCAATGCCATCCAAGATGTTCATGTCTTTCTTTCTTCAGTGGAAAAGAAATTAAGTTTTTTGAGGAAAACATTTCAGGATTTTTCTCCTCACAATTGGCTTCAACGGCAATCAGAATGTTGAAGTTCAAATCAATGCCATTTCAAAGGGCTTTGAAGTGCTTCAAAGGGCTCTGCACGATCCCAGCTGAGGATGGGGTCTTATCTGGCAAAACAATCGGTCATTTTCTAAAAAAAGAAAAATGTATATACTTTTTAACCACATTACGTCATCACGTTGGAAAGATCACAGGAAAAAAAAAAGAAGAAAATAGTAATAAATTAGAAAAAAGATGTCGGGCGATTTTGAAGTTGGAAGAGAAAATGAGATTGAATTTTTCGCCTTTCCCTACCTTTTTGAACCGGAGTACACAGACAAATAACTTAGATAGATGACGTGACACGTGACCTTTCCAATGTGATGACGCAATGCGTGGCGCGTCGCAGACCAGCACAAGACGAACAATTGTGGTTAAAAAGTATATACTTTTTTTTTTTTTTTTTTTTTTTTTTAAATGACCGATCATTTAGCCAGATAAGACCCCATTCCTCAGCTGGGATCGTGCAGAGCCCTTTGAAACGGCATTGATTTGAACTTCAACATTCTGGTTGCCGTTGAAGCCAACTGTGTGGAGAAAAATCCTGAAATGTTTTCCTAAAAAAAATTAATTTATTTTCCACTGAAGAAAGAAAGACATGAACATCTTGGATGGCATTGGGGTGAGTAAATTATCAGGAAATTTTCATTTTGAGGTGAACTAATCCTTTAACAATTTATATCACTTATAAATGATTAAATACAAAATGAATAGTAGTTAAGATTGATGTGGTTTGGAATTGGTAAAATGTGCTTGGAAAAAAATTATGATCAGAATATCAACTTGCATAATTATGTACGCACTGTAGTTACTTTTTTACCATGGTAGTGAGTTGCAATGCATGGTTTTACCTGTGGTTAACATGATCCAAATACTATGGAAGACCCTATACAATTTTACCCTTTTAAAAATTAGGTTTTTACTATTTTTACTGATGTTACTGTTTTTGTTATTTACATCTGCATCTCAGCTAAAGCTACTGCTACTATCAACTCAAGCTATTGTCAAATGTGCATTTCTAAGATAAAAAAACATGTACTATTAATTTGTGAAATGTTCACCTGTTTGGCAAGTGTTTGTCATGTTCTGACGATAAAGACTAGTCTGATGATGATAAACCCACACTTAACTGTTTGGTTTCTACAACTTTCAGTCAGGAGCACAAATCTGCCTTTAAGCTTGAAATAGATAAAGATTGGACATTTATTGTGATAATTATCAATATCGACTGATGTAAAATTTTATCCTAATAATTTTTTTCGGCCTTATTGCCCAGCCCTTCTTTCAGGCAACTCATCGACTAGTTGATTTTGAAAATATGTAGTTTCGCAAATGTAATGTAAACCACAAAGAGGCTGTAAATAAGTAGACATCATCTTGTTTTAAGTAGTCATGATTTGGTGTACTTGTTCACAGGGAAAAGCACAGAGGTGGAATCGCTCCAAGTTTCCAAGTAGTTCACATAAACTCAGTCACAGTTGACAACCGTCTAGACAACTTGCGCCTCGTTCCGGTGGGATGGAGTCCCAAACCAGAAGAACTGTCTAGCAAACAACGGTAATTTAGATCCCACATGTGAAAGAAACAAATAAATATCTGCTGTTATCTACTCTGCTCAAATTGTATCTAAAATGTATAAAATATCCTCTCTAGAGAGCAGTCGCTGTACTGGCTGGCCATCCAGCAGGTTCCCGCAGACCCAGTGGAAGAGCAGTATTTGGAGTTGAGTCGCACACGCTACTATAATGCCAACGGAGAGCTGGTGGAAGAGGAGGAGTGCTCCTGTACCTACTACGAGTGTCACTACCCACCGTGTTCGCTCATTGAGAGGAGGGTCAGTATGATGTAGACACGAAAGTCATTTTATGGGCATTTATTGGGTGTAATTTGGAAAAAATACTGGTCAGAAGTAAAGACGTGCATAGTGGGTTGTCTGAAAAACAAGAACATCAGTCTTACAACACAGGTGCATTTCATTATGTTCACATGGGATGAATTTAAAAACAGCTGGATGGAGTGCAAAATAATTAAATGGAAAACAGCAGTATATTTTGAGATTAAGTTTTTTAAATGTTTCAAGCGCAAAAAAAGCATAATGAGCGAGACAGCAGGTAAATATGCTTACATGGATATATATTTTTGGAGATGTCATGGATATGTTTTTATTGCCCAAAATGATAATTTCTCACAAAAAATTGATATTTTGAGATTATACGTTCTCATAGCACTGATAATAGTAATTGCTCTTATAGATCATTTGATACATTTTTACACAAAGCTGTGTATCTGATGACTCAAGACTTGTGTGGCATGCATGTGACGCTCATTAGCACTCGCTTTGTTCCCACGACTCTCGACCATGCCCTGCTTCCCACAATACCATTTTAGTGCACTAAAACCCTCTGAGAGGTCTCGTCATGTCTCATAATTCATTTTGTTTAAACCACTGCTGTGCAAAATATTAAAGGTGCTTTCGCACTAGCACTGGGATTTGATTGACATCAGAGTTTGGTTCGTTTGGATAATGTGAAAGCTGTTTTCTGAACTCTGGTTTGCACCTGTGAACTGTACCCGGGATCCATCTAAAAAGGGTGGTCTTGGGGTATGGTTCATGTGAACTCCGCTACAGTTCGTTGCTGATATGAACACAATTGCACTAAATCATGGAAGTGAACGGCTATTTTGAATGATTTTATAAGTTTTTGTGTTCTCACTCACTTTGCTGACAAGTGTCACTGATGCATTGCAAGCAGAGAGAATGTACTGTGTATCTCTATATCTCATTTCTGCTCAAATATGGACTCCCACGTACTTTAAAACATTTATAGTACATTCGTAGCAGATAGATGCAAGTGCCGTTATTGAAAACAAAACCAAAGGCTCAACCAAAATATAAAAGTGTGGGTTGGCTATGAATTTGCCACCTTCATTACCAAGCAACAGGGGTCAACAAGAACGCACACAAATGCAAACGCACCGTGGTTCTGAATCAAATACAGTGATTACGCAATCCAGCAGGGGGAGCAATTGAGCTAAAGGCTAAAAAAAATGTAAATTATTTTTTTAGAGATACTAGTCAACTTAATTTGACTAGTCAGTTGTTGAACTTCAACCATGAACAATCCCATCGTAGCGACAAATTACACGCTTAAAAAGATAAATGGATAACTTTTTTTTGTTTATTTGATTGAATCATTTATTTTAGTTGTGACAATATCTTGTCTTTATCTGTGTACTTTTCCAGCTGAGGGAGTTCAACATCTGTGGCAGATGCCAGGTGGCACGCTACTGCGGCTCACAGTGTCAACAGAGGGATTGGCCGGCCCATAAGAAGCAGTGCCGTGAGCGTAAACGGGTTCTGGCGCTGGAGTCTGAGCCCGAGCGATGATCCCCTCAACCCCTGTTTGAAAAACAAGGGAAACGGGGTGTGGGGCGAGACTGGAGTTGAAATGCAAAAACTCACTGGTAGGCTTGGGAACAGTTTTGATGAGTTGGATGGGCCTATTGGGGGAAAACATATTTCCCAGAACTTTCACATCTCCACAACTTGCCTATGGAGATTATGGGAAATGGAGGTTTTTTTTGTTGTTGAGAGGGAGGTCTTAAAAGCTCCACCTGCTGCTATGGATGCGTTTGATGAAGAAAAACACCATGCCGTCATAACTCTTTCTCTATGGACTGCATTTGAGTATTGACAGTCATGCGCTCGCTTGTTCCATCCACCCTTCTGTCATGAAGTATTAGCCGCCGAGGGACAAAACTGCTGTACAACTGATGATGGGATGGAATACGGACCTCCTCACTGTACTACCCTTCCTCCTCCTCTTCTCCCGGTTGGACTTCTTGTGCACATAACCAAGCACAGTCACTCACCTGCCATAACTTCTACAAGTATACAGTTGATAGCTGTGCAAAATCACACCACCAGTATTGTGTGTGCAATGCCATTTTTGACTGAAGGACATGGTTGAAGTGGTTGAATGTGTTTGTTTTTTTTTTTTTTTTTTTTTTTTGCTTTGCTTTATGGAAATTTTTGGGAGGCGGTGTCGGGGAATAGGCCTTCTTTGGGAGGCAGTGTCACTTTTCCTGTCTACCTGTTTTTTGAAATGCATTACAATCCTATTTACTCTTCCCACTCATGTCATGTTTAGTTTTACTTATAACAAGCACTCAGTTTAGAGGGATGTCCTGGGAAAAACTTGAAACCCACATGGAAAGTTGACTCTGATTCATGTTGTCAATGTGTACTAAGTTGGATGTCTAACATTTTCATTTGGGTCCCAGTCATTCAATGATTAGTCGTCTTGTTTGTCTTAAAATCTTTGTCAAAATGAGTTTAACTTATTATTTTTTTTTTACTTTTTAGAAATTTCTCATCTTGATACAAAAATATGTGCACACAAGTTCCAAGCGTGTCTTCCTCTTACGTCAAGGGCAACTCAACCAAACTGACGTGCACACACAAATAAGCATGTATAATAGATGCATACATGTGACGTTTGTCTGTGTTCGTATTCCGAATAATTTATCTGGTTGGGGTTGAACACTGTGCACTGAATATCCTCACTTTGATTCTTGTTCTTTTCTGAGATATGGGAGTCTGGGGAAGGTTGGAGTCTGTTCTTTTTATTTTTTCTAAGCTATTACCATACAAACATTAAAATGCATAAATATGTGAATGGACAAAGTTTGTGATAACTGACCATCTCTTGTCACTGTAAAATATAAGAATAAAATTAATGAAATAAAATCTCAAATGTGTAAAGTTTAACTTGGTTGCAAAGTGTCTGTTTTGCCCATATCATGTTCTCTTATGAGGGGGACGTATGTCCTTCAATTTCTTTCTGTTGAACCAAGGATTTGGGCTATGTTGTTATTAGGATGTTCGCATTCTGCGCAATTTGAATAATTTTGATATGAGTCAAAATCAGGCTTTAAAAGCACCTACAGGATGGTGAAAGTGAAATTGAGGACAGGAAAAATATATAGACTTCATTATTGTATTAACTAATTCATTAATGTATTAACTAACATGAACTAACAATGAGCAATACATTTGTTACAGTATCTATTGATCCTTGTTAATGTTAGTAAAAATCCAGCTGTTCAATGCATTAACTTATGTTAACAAATACAACCTTTGATTTTAATAATGTATTAGTAAATGTTGAAATTAATATTAACTAAGATTAATAAATGCTGTAGAAGTATTGTTCATTCTTAGTTAACATTAACAACCTTAGTTAACATGAACTAAGTAACCTTATTGTAAAGTGTTATTTCTTAATTTTTCAATTGATCTATTTTTTTTTTTTTTTTTTTTGTAATTTAAAATTTAAAGGTGCAGTATGTAATATTGACAGCTAGCGGTTGAAATGGGTACTGCAGTCCAAATGCAGCACATGGGTTGCTAGTTTAAGGACACGCAACAGGAGGACCAATCGAAATTGACACTGGGAGGCAAGGAGACTTAAGGTGATGAGTTATTTATCCGTGTTTTAATATGCTTATGTTCAAGGAGATTTTTAGATGGATGCTTTTTAGGTCGGATACAATCTTCGATCTCTGACCCGTTTGTTTATTGGCTTACATCATGGCTGCAATATATGGAATTCCAACTGGCAACCTGGAGTGTCGAAATACTATTGGGTAAACTGGCAGTGGGCGGAATCACAAAGACCAAAACAAAAACGAACATTCCGACACGGAAAGCACATTTCAAAGTAAAATTACTGGCTGTAGCATTGTTTTTCAGAGAAACGAGTACATAAAATTAGCATGTTTCCTAAATATCTGCAAAATTATGGTATTTCTATGCTTGAGTATTTTATTTTATAAAATAAATGTCACTTGGTTTGATGATATATTAACTTGTAATGATGTTGTTCCGAACCTGAATGACTTCTATTTTGAGAAATGTCTTTACCACAGTTGAGTAAAAAAAAAATCATGATTTTGTAGTCAAGTCACTTTTATTTACATAGCGCTTTTTACAATACAGATTGTTTTAAAGCAGCTTTACAGTGATAATAGGAAATAAATGCAATAGATTGTTTTGGCTGAACAGCAGCTCTTGAAGAAAGTCATTGTCTAGTTTAAGTAAGTTTTTAATTGATTAATTTTCTGTTGTAAAGATCATATCATTAGTTATGAACTTAGGGGATGCTTACACAACACTGTTTTCACCTGAAAACAGAAAACTTTTAAGCTGGCTATATTTAAACCTCTTATTAAAAAAATGCAACTTGATCCTAGAGAATTAGTCAATTACAGGCTGATCTCAAATCTACCCTTTCTGTCAAAAATACTAGAAAAGGCAGTTTCCTCACAACTATGTTCCTTTTTTCTTTTCTTTTTTTAAAGAAATGGTATCTGCAAGGTTGTTCAGTCATGATTTTGACCATATCATCACATCTCTTTAACCTGAGACTGCCCTCATTAGAGTTGCAAATGATTTGGTCTTATCATCCGATCGTGGTTGTATCTTTCTATTAGTGTCGACCTTAGTTTAAACACTCAGTTTCTGAAAAGTTTGAAATCTTCTTTGAATTGTTAAAACAACCAACAACAGCACATGAGGAGCTTGAACTCATTCTCTCGCTGCTAGTACAGGTCAAGCGTTACGAACCGGAAGTAGGCAACCGGAGTCGTCGTTATGGCAGAGCGCATTGTTTAGAGCAGAATAAGGTAGATAGCAGATGAAGAATTTTCTAAACTTGTTAAATCATCTAAATCGACAACATGTATATTAGACCCTATACCGACTAAGCTATTGAATACTTCCAGAGGTCATAGATCCTCTTCTTAATATCATTAATTCATCTTTGTCATTAGGACAAGCGCTACGAACCGGAAGTAGGCAACCGGAGTTGTCGTCATGGCAGCGCGCATTGTTTAGACTGAGCAGAATAAGGTGGATAGCAATGAATGAATCGAATTTCTCCTCAAGGAGACTACAGTGCACTGCCTGATGTGATACTGTAGTAGACGGTTGCATAGTTATAATTTTCAATCTTGTAAGTAAAGAAGTTCATGAAGTCATTACTGCTGTACTGCTTGGAAACGTCTGTGGTTGAAGCTTTATTTTTCGTTAATTTAGCCACTGTTTCAAATAAATATCTAGGGTTTGGTTTATTTTCTTCTAATAGGGTTAAAAAAATAAGTAGATCTAGCAGTTTTTAAGGCCTTTCTGTATGCATTCGTGCTCTCTCAAAAAAGCTCTAGTTTTGTTTTCTTCCAGTTGCACTCCATTTTTCTGGCTGCTCTCTTAAGGGCCTGAGTGTGTTCGTTGTACCACGGCATTGCACTATTTTCTTTAATCTTCTTTAAGCGCAAAGGAGCAACTGTGTCTAAAGTGCTGGAAAAGAAAGAGTCAAAAGTTTCTGTCGCAATATTGAGTTCTTCTAAGCTATTGGGATGCTGAGGAGATAAAACTGATCAGGAATATTATTAAAAAGCAATCTTTAGTGGCAGAAGTAATAGGTCTAACATATTTGTCACACAGAGTTGGCTTTGCAGCCTTGGCTAAATGAAGTATATACGAGACTAGATAATGATATGAGATATCATCACTGCTGCAGAATTTCAACGACATCAACATTGATTCCATGTGATAATATAAGATCTAGAGTATGATTACGACAATAGGTCCTGACATGTGTTGTCTAACTCCAATAGAGTTCAGAATGTCTTTAAATGCCAATCCCAATGCATCTTTTTCGTTATCTACATGTATATTAAAATCACCTACAATTAGGACTTTATCTGCAGCCAGTACTAATCAGCAAATTCTTTGATGAAGTCTGTATGGTGCCCTGGTGGCCTGTATACAGTAGCCAGCACAAATCTTAAACGTGATTTATCATTTACACTAGATAGTGTTACATCAAGCACCAACACTTCAAAGATCTTTGAAAATTGTTGTCAATGGAGTTGCCGCAACTCTCTCTCTATATGGCTCTGGCTTTTCCGAGAGAAATGCTCATATAAGGAGTTCCACTCTCGTCTACGTCATTAGATCCACGATCGAAAAAAAACAGCCGAAACTTGTACCAACCCGGAAGTAAGATTTTCGGCACAGAAATTCTCCGTTATTCATCCAAAATATTTTTTTTAAACTTTGGCCATGTTTAGCATGAGAATCCATCTCTTTAACACTGTAAACAACTCTGAATACATGAAACACCATTGTACCCCCCCTTTAACATTAATTTTAGTGATCTCCGACTGGCAAAGTCAAACATCATTAGTGCCGACATGAATAATAATCTTAAAGAATTTAAGATTAGCATTAGCCAGCACTTTTAAATTTGCTTTGATGTCAGATGCTCTGGCTCCCGGCAAACATGTGACTATGGTGTCTGGTGTCTCTATTTTCACATTCCGTGTAATAGAATCGCCAATAACTAGGGCACATTCAACAGGATTCTCAGTGGGTGTTTCACTGAGGGGGGAGAATCTATTTATTATTGTAATCTGAACGGAAGAGCGGTGTTTTGTGCTCTGACTACAGCGTCTCAAGGTCACCCAGTTGCCCTGGTGCACAGGCTCTACAACCGGAACCGAACAATGTTCAGAGTTCACTAAGCTAGTTGCATCCTAAGCAGTATCTAAAGCCCTTGCATTCTTACTATCCTCGATTAAAGTTTGGATGCGTGTCTCTAATTCTGAAAGCTTCTCCGTCAGCCTGACTATCTCCCTGCATTTATCACAAGTGAAACCCTCCCTGCTAAAAGAGAAGGCTATGCTATACATGTGGCAGGCAGTGCAAGTGACAATAACAGGAGAAGATGGCATGACTTGTTGACTGATCCTACTCATCACAGTTGTTTAATGGACTTGTATCTTCTCTTTGTTTTGATAAAATAAGACATTGTTACGAGAAAGTTATTATTATGAGATGTCAAGTCATCAAGTCAACTTTCTCAATATACGAGATATTTTGTTACTACTAGAAACTTTCTCATTATAATGAGATGTTCTGTCGTGATAATTTATAATTTTCCTTACTAGAAACTTTCTCATTATAATGAGATGTTCTGTCGTGATAATTTATCTAAATAGCATAACTGTAACTCATAGAGAGTTTTTGTGGCAGAAACTTGTTTCCATTTTTAATCTATAAAATGGAAGTTGATTGTCACTAAACTAGTTACCATCCAAAATAATTTTGTCTTCCGCAAATGGAAGAAAGAGATAATTTTTTGGGATGACATGAGAGTGAGCTTGTTAAAAATTGTTGAAAAATTGTTCGATTTTTATTTTTGTGTGAACTATCCCTTTAAGTGTCTATAATTGTTGACGTTGCTGTGGTAGGTTGAAGTATTGAACAAACTCAAATGAAGCAGTGCAGGTCAGTTTAATGTGTGTCTAACGAGGATGTCGTGAATAACCTTTAGCCAAACGTCACCGTGGGAACCAGAGGGGAGGGGTGGTTATTTCATTCGCAGACAGTATCTCCAGCCAAATGTTTTCAAGACGTCTTGAATTTTAACGAGCAGATACACCTCCAATAGAAGCTAACGGTTTTGAAGACTCAAGACGACGTCCAGGTACATTTAAGAAAGATTAATTGTTAGATGATAATGTGTATTTTATCTTTTGCGCTGATTATTGTTGGAATTATAACCATTTTATGATGTTTTGTGCCTGGTATTAGGACATGGATATGTTTTAGAATACAATGATATTTTTGGAAGGGCCATGTAAATATCAAGGATACATGAATTTCATCACCATGGTAGTGGCACATTAAGGATGGCATTTTGGGCATACGTTTGTAATAATTTATTTATTTTTTATTTATTTTTTTACATGGTGCTGTCAGAATACCATGCTATCCTTTGCAGTGGCATGCAAATTAATATGGTAATCATTCAGTAGCCTACTGTATCATGGTAATTGTCAGACATTTTAAGGCATTAGTGTGAGTGAGAATAAAATTGTTATTTCCTCCCATTTACCATTTAATTTTTCCTTTGTTTTATTGATTTTTGTATACCAGGGCATTTTGAAAGATGTCATCAACAGCTTGGTGTCCAGCTCCATGTAATAACGGAAATCCCTTGACCTGGCTTCTTTGTCCAAACATTGATCATGTGTCCTCTGCATTGCAAATTCTTGTTGACCTTGCTCAAGAGGACAAAGGTGAACTTGTTGAAAAGGTTCTTAAGCACTGCAAACCAGAATTGTGCATAGATGTTCTACGAAAGCTGCTGAGGTCATCTGCCTCATGGTCAGTAGTACTTCAATCTTAAGCACTTGATGGGTTTGTTAAACCAGTAAGTTAGACAGGTGAAACCAATAGCTTGGTTCTATAAATGACACGTGTTAGAACTGAAGTGGTCAGACACAATAACAATGCAGAATATTGACACTACTGGCCAATTAACTGTCATAGATCCTGTAATGTGAACTCCTACTGCACCACATCACTAATTTTATATATCAAATGCTAATGATGGAGGTCAAAGAGTGATTCCAATCTGTTCCTTTGCACATATTAGTGAGAGTGATCTTCTATTCCTAAAAGATAAAAAAAAGGTGTATATTGTAAAAATATTTTACCACTACAGAAATGATTAGTACTTTTGATGCATGTTTATAGTCATGCACATGAAATTAATGAAATAGACTGAATCTCCAACCACAAACACAAAATTATTTAGAGCACCTTATTGTGTTTGACATTTTGAATATTTTCTCTCAGATTGTTTCAGCATTGATAATTTTACTTTAAATTTGGATACAATGCTTGACAAAATACTGTATTATCTAGGAAGCCTCAGCCCTGAAAATACAGCTGAAGAAATGGTCGCCTCAGTAACAGCGACAGCCTATTGTGTTGGGCCTATAAAGTTCGATTTATGAGAGTCATCTTGCTCAACAGTTCTCTCTTTTGACCTCTTACAAATGCAGTCCTTTGAGAGGTCAAAACGTAATGAGTGTCTTTATCTCTGCCGGAAGGGTGGAATGATTTAAGGCAATCGACTGGCTTTTGCCTTTCTTTTGAAAAAGTATCCTCAGGTTGAACTCAAACCAGCAGAGAGGAACAGTCCGTGTCTGCTGATGTAAAGATGACCCTTCTGTATATCTGTAACCATGAGTAATGAATCACATTTAGTGTGTTTTGTAACAAGTCCTTACTCCCTTACCTACTTTAATTAGCCACACAAAGTCATGCAAAATAATAGCTTGGCATTCATGCATTCATTACTACTGGAGAATTGTCATTTCCAGCACATCTCAAATCACCATTTCTACTAATTCCTTTTTCTTGTTAAGACTAATTTCATAGCTATTGGAGAGGATGTTACAAAAAAGTGCTAACTTTTGCTAGCACTTATGTTATTGCCTTCTATGGTGAATCGATTGTTGAATTCCTCATTTATGTCACTTTGGATAAAAGTGTCTGTGAAATGAATAAATGTAAAATATATTATATTCCGTGTTGGGGGTAACGCATTACAAGTAATGTGGGTTACGTAATCAGATTATTTTTTTCAAGTAACTAGTAAAGTAACACATCACTTTTAAATTTACAACAAAATATCTGAGTTACTTTTTCAAATAAGTAATGCAAGTTACTTTGTTTTGCCATTAATTGACTGATACCTCTTCTGTCCCCATGTTGACAGAAATCGGGAGTAATGCGTTACAAGACATTGTGTGCGCTGTATAAACATGACAATTATTGTAGTTCTAGACTATATGTCAAGTCACCTTTATTTATATACACAGATTGTTTCAAATCAGCTTTACAGCAATTACAGGAAATTAATGCACTGAAGATTGTTTTGGCTGTACAGCAGCTCTAAAATAAAGTCATTGTCCAGTTTAAATAAGTTTAGCATTGATTCTTTTCCATTGTAAATCATTAGTTAGTTATTTTAGGGGCCATTAACATGACACCGTTTTCAACAGAAAGCGTTTTATGTGTGCTTGCCATTCATTTACATGACAACGGTGTATTGGTGGCCTGAAAACGCAAACTTTGAAACAGGTGTTTCAACCTGTTCCAACATGGTGTACCAATATGGCGCTGACATCTTGCACTGATTAGGGACCCTAGTCTGTGCAGTAGTGAACTCGGGACCAGATATTAATGAATGTAAATGAATGGCAAGAACACATAAAACGTTTTCTGTTTTCAGTTGAAACCGGTGTCGCAGTAGTGAGCGTGAAGTGGAGTTGCGGTATCAAGGACCCGCCCACACTCCCGTAGAATTGGTTAGTAGAGTTTACGGCATAACAACTCATTATGTCGGTGTGAAATAAACAGTTATGGAAATGTAGAAATTAAAGTTATCCCGATAAAAGTCTGTTGATGCCTTAGTGACTACTTGGCTTAGAGAAGCTGTCAATCTCAGCTGTCAATCATGACGTCACTCTCCCGTTTTTATAGCATCAAATAACTAACTAAAACCAAACGTATTTAAAAAAACGAACACTTGAACTAACGTGATAAAACTACCTAAAATGACAGAAACAATTTTTGGAAAAAAATTATTTAAAGTGTAATTTCTTTAGTTAGTTTCTTTAGTTAGTTTAGTTTGTTTTATGTCTCATTAGATTAAATGGAGAGGTTGGGGTTTATGACCTATACTGGGACCAGCCACTTGGGGGCGATCGAAATGTTTTGGCTTAACTTTTCAGGACTTGCATGGCACACTTGGGTAGCATGTACAGGGTGAAAAGCAACGGTCGGACCATCCTAGTACTGAACTTTGTGGTACTCCATACTGAACTTGTGATCGATATGACACCTCTTCATTTACTGTGGTCAGATAAGTATGATTTGAATCGTGCCAATGCAATTCCACTAAATAAACTTGCAAATGAACATAGCATCAGATGAATGCTATGTGAGCATGCATTTACTCATCTCACTTGCACAAAAACAGATTTAGTATTCATTAAAATGAATAAAAACTGTGAAATGCAAACTCAGAATATTTGCTAACCTACAATAATTAAATGTGTTAAATAACACAAATATACTTTAAGTATTTAATTTCACTTTATTAACCAATGTCTTTGTTGCTGACATTTGATGATCAAATTCAGCCATACTAATACGCAAAAATTACTTTAGGTAAACGTCACATTTGTTTCTTTTTTTTAATATTATTGCTGAAGTGAGAGTGTTGAACTTCATCTTCAAAAGTGACGTAAGGCATTGCTTTCCATAAAAAGTAACTAACGCAATTAGTTACGTTTTTAGGGAGTAACGCAATATTGTAACTCATTACTTTTAAAAATAACTTTCACCAATACTGATTATATTATATTATATTATATTATATTAATCATATTATATTATACGCAATTACGCATTATTATAAAAATATATTATTTTTGTTGTTATTCACAAAAGTATCAAAATGAGTTAGTGGACAGCAAACATTTGTCAGCACACTTGTTGAATGATCCTGCAGTGTTTTCTTTAAAAGGGTTGAGTCGATGGACCAATTCTGTGCAGTTTTTGATTATTTCTGCAGGCTGAGCAGTACTGCAGCTTGTATCTTTGGGGTCCTGCTGGAGAATGAATTCATGGTGCTGAAACTTCAGAAGGGGACTGAAGAGGACAACAATCTCATATGTGACCTTGCTCAGATGCTGACTGAAGATGAATCTGATGTTGTGATGAATGCTGCTGGAGCCATAGCCTCATTAGTATGTCTGTTTAACATTAGAATGCATGCTGCAGCATATTTATACTTCCTCTGTAATGACTCCCATTTTGGGTAGCTGGACATGACACAGCTAGACTTCACATTATACATTAGAAGATAGAGACAATATTTGTTGTTTTAGCCTTTACTTGTCACACCACAAGACATATTGTTGTGTCCTAAAGCTCTTTGTGTTCTTTATGATTTAGGTTGAAACTGCATCAGGTCGGACGTGGTTCCTTCAGAACCAATGTGTGCTCAATGAGGTCCTTGAGAGCTTATCTGTTCTCCTGGAGAATGAGAGAGAGAATACAGTTAACTCTGCAGCACTTGTTCTTGCACGACTGTCCCTGTGTGAAGAAACCTGTGAAAAGGTTTTATCCCATTCATCTGCCTTCAAGACCTTCAGACGTTTGGCACAATGTTTATCATGTAGCCACAAAGGTCAGTGTAGAAAAAACTGATTGTGTTAACATAACACCAACAACAGCATCATTAATGATTTTTACATTTTCTGAAGAAAATGTATTTCCTCAGTTCCCCCAAATTGTTGTGGTGGTTCTGGGTGGATACTTAGGTATTGTTAGGTGGTTGTTGCAAGTTCTAGGTGGTTACTTTCTCTACAGGGTCTATTAAATTCTTTCTTAGATATGGCTCCCTCTTTCTTTGTAAGTCAATGAGATTTTTTTCCTCCTGTTTTATGATTATTTTATTTGTGTAAAAGAACCTTAAAATCAGTTAGCCAACGGAACAAAAAGAAAAGCATACAGTTATGAGCACATTATGCTGTAATTGCATCTTCAGAATTCAAAAAAGTTTTCATTAATTGTATGAATTATATCAAATCAAATCGAATCGATTATGATTAATAATCATTAATTAATCTATTAACAGCCATACATTTCTAAGATAAAGCCTCATATTAATTTCTTTTGAATTTTGAAATTTCTCAGTAAAATATGAAATTAGTCAATAACATCAACATTTTTATTATTGCAGACACAGCCATGAATGCAGCATTTGCTGTTGGCCGTCTATGTGGGAGCAGACAAGCCAAGATCCTTATTCTGAGAGAGGCCAAAGAGCATCAGTTGGTACAAGCTTACAAATTCTCTCCATAGGTCTTAAATGCTTGGCAATTGGATCATGTTAAAATCTCAATCAATTAAACATCAATTATGAGCATAATTTTATAATTTGCCTCAAGGTTAGCCGACTGCAGGCTCTGCTGTCGAGCGGGCCAGGAGTGGAGATGGGCCAAACAGCATGCTTTGCTCTGAGCTGCTTAGCAAATGATGAAGACGGCCATGCTCTGCTGATGGAAAACACTTCTATCCCTGCTTTGCTGGATGGTCTTTTACAGCTGTTGCAGAGCCCAGAACCAGACAGTATCTGGTTTGCTGCTATGTAGGTTTTTTGATTAACGTTAGTTAGTGTTGTATGTAATGACTAAGGAAATTATTTCAAAAAGTAGAGATAAAGATAATAACATAGCATGTAACACTTATTAATGGTAGTTGTTCTCTGCCATAAGCAACAGACATTTTAAGCCAATATACACACACATTCCGACGCTGTACTATTATTTTTTAGCACATGATTAAAGGCCCCCCTTTGTCCAACACAAAACAGAAACTGTTGTAAATGTACATTGTTAATGTAAATGTTAATGTATTGAGTATTGATATATTAAATTAATTAACCATGATTCATTTTGTGATTCCAGAAATCTCAATAACTGCAGTGCTGTTCAAAAAGAACAATAGTTATTTTATTTGGTTGCAGTTTCCATCTTGATTTTATGTTTTTTTTTAGCATTTTAATTTTGAGTAGAGTTTGGTTATTTTAATATATTTTCTGAGGTTAAGAGATGGCTAATAATATTTGCTTCTGGTTTAGATGGTTGTCAGGTGGTAAACAACTCACTCTTAACATCCTAGCATAGCATTGTTTTAGCAGCCTTAATTGGGGTGAACTATCCCTCTAAAGTCATCATTTTCACTTTTTAAGACTCCCCCTATTTCTGTTTAACAGGACAGTGCGAGTGCTGGTGTCCCGGCCAAGTGGAGTGGTTCCTGTCAGGATGCATTATCCTCTGCTTGAGCAGCTAAAGGTTTCATGATCATTGTGTTCATAACACAGCTGTGCTGTGTTGGTACAATGTGTATATGATACATTTATGAAGAAACCCTTTTTTTTTTTTTCTGCTGTCAGTTGCTCTCTGTGTCACCATCCACTGGGCCAGAACTTCAGGAGGAGGTCAACATGTGTCTCAGGAGACTGGAGCATTTATCCAAACCACCTCCAGTGAAGGTTACAAACCTCTCATCAACAAGCTGCACTGTATCATGGGAGAGGTGTGAGCCTGAGAGCGGCCTGGAGGTCACATACAGGTTAAGCTTCCACAGCAAGATGTTACCTTGACTAGATATTTTCCATTTATGTCATATAAGAAAGGATTTTTTTTTTTTTTTTTTTTTTTTTATAAATCATGCTGCACAACTCCACTTAACTCCCTCCTTAAAAGACCATGGAGTGCTGCAGGAATGAGTCCTAAAGCCCACTTAACTACTTGCTTAAAAGACCTTGGTGTGCTGCAGGAATGAGTCCTAAAACCCAAAAATGAGTTAGCATTTTTATACTTCTGTTTCCATTTTTTCAAAGTTTTTGGTTTAATACTCTCATCATTTACTCACCCTCTTGCCGTCCCTGATGTATATGACATTGTTTCTTCTGTAGAACACAAACAGAGTTATAATGCAAGTGGATGAAACTGTTTTTAACTACAATGTATTTGATACAATGCACTTTTTGTCTACATACATGTTTTTACATTGTACTTTTATTTAAAAAAATACCTGCATGTAATTACATATGTAATTAGACTATTGACCCTTCCTTGTGTCACACGTTGGTTGCAGCAGAGATGAAACAGGATTTAAGAGAGCAGCATCTTTAATTTTCAAGAACAAACTTAACTCTACACAAAACACTCAGGAATAACAGGACCATGAACAGAACAACCAACATAACACAACATAGAACTGACAAGAACTGAAAGAAACACAGGGCTTAAAGGGATAGTTCACCCAAAAATGGGTTCTTTTGTGTTCTTTCAGACGAATACAATCAGAGTTATATTAAAAAATGTCCTGGCTCTTCCAAGGTTTATAATGGCAGTGAATGGCTCTATATTTTTTTAAGTCCATCAAAGTGCATCCATCCATGATAAAAGTGCTCCACATAGCTTTGGGGGTTAATAAAGGCCTTCTGAAGGGAAGCGATGCATTCGTGTAAGAAAAATATCCATATTTAAAACTTTATCAACTAAAATAACTATCTTCCGGCAGACAGCCGTATGCATCGTTTTACCGCGAAAGAGTAACACTTGACCTGACACACAACGTAATGATGAATGCGGAAGCGCAGAGGAAACAGCAAAACAAAACACCAGTCACGAATTAGAAGTCTAAAACGAGAATTTTTAAAGACAAATGTCGGAGGAGCTTGAGTTTGTTGCCCAGCCCTATTTGTTTGAACCACGAGAGGCTTCAAAGCTTACGCTACTCCTCCTTCCTACGTCATACATCGTCAAGTGTTACTCTTTTGGCGTTACTCTTTCGCTTGCGCCCTCACGCGTCAGAGCCCGCCAGAGTGGAAGTGGATTAGCTTATATAAGGAAGGGCTCGGGGGCTGCTACCCTGGTTTTCATCGACTGAAGCAAAATCAGCTCGAGGCGCGAGCACGGCAGGTTACGCAATACTCGTTCCCTCTTCTAGAGAGAACCGAGGTTACATTAGGTAACCGAGTATGTTCTCTTACGAGAGGTTCTCTCGTATTGCGTAAGTTGATTACGCTACGGGAACCCCTTGTCAACACCGTGCGCGCCAAGCATCCACTACATGAGTCCCAGGGGAAACCCGGGGAACACAAATAAGTGGGAATCAGGCAGCCAGCACATGTACATAAGCACACCGTAGGGGAATACAGAGCGGCGCTGCCGGTCTATATTAAGAACATCAACCCTTATAGTGCAGCTCAACAAGGAGAGCTAAGTCACGTGAGAGTAGCTTGCGCACGAACACTCTGGGCAGAACATACACACCACTTAGACTGACAAAAGTTTAGCCTGCAAGGCGGGAACTTCCAGGTTGTAAAACCTAACAAATGTAGAGGGGGAGGCCCAGCCT
Organism: Squalius cephalus; assembly: GCF_949319135.1. Classification (NCBI taxonomy): domain Eukaryota; kingdom Metazoa; phylum Chordata; class Actinopteri; order Cypriniformes; family Leuciscidae; genus Squalius; species Squalius cephalus. The sequence goes on from NC_137126.1 coordinate 12,477,637, forward strand.
GCCGCCATACAAATGTCATGAATAGAAATCCCGCTGGACCAAGCCCACGAAGAGGCCATGCCTCTAGTGGAATGAGCCCTGATGCCCAGAGGGCACTGCAGGTGTTTTGACGCATAAGCTGCTGCGATAGCGTCCCATATCCATCTGGACAGGCTATGTTTCGAGGCGGCGAGACCCTTGGTGCGCCCACCAAACGAAACAAAGAGCTGCTCCGAGCGCCTGAAGGCGGCGGAACGCGTAATGTAAACTCTCAGCGCCCTGACAGGGCAGAGGAGGTTATTATCGCCCTCACTACCGGATGCTGGCAGAGCCGATAGAGAGATGACCTGCACTCTGAAGGGAGTGCCAATCACCTTGGGGACATAACCATGTCTTGGTTTGAGGATGACTTTAGAGTCATTCGGTCCAAACTCAAGACACGCAGCGCTAACGGACAGCGCGTGTAAATCCCCCACACGTTTGACTGATGACAGGGCTATCAGAAAAACGGTTTTGAGTGAAAGGTATTTTAGATCCACGGAATCTAATGGTTCAAAGGGATGTGTCTTCAGGGCCTCTAGGACCAAAGAAAGATCCCAAATAGGAACCGATGGGGGCCGCGGGGGATTCATCCTCCTGGCTCCTCTGAGGAAGTGGTTGATGAGCTCGTTCCTTCCTATTGACTGGCCGCGCGTTGGCACTGCGAATGCTGCAATAGCCGCCACATACACTTTGAGCGTAGAGGGGGACCTGCCCTCGTCCAACAGCTCCTAAAGGAAGCAAAGTCAAGTCAAGTCAAGTCATCTTCATTTATATAGTGCTTTTAACAATGTAGATTGTTTCAAAGCAGCTTTACAGAGATAAACATATAATTTAAGGTAACAGAGATTGTTTTGGCTTTATAGCGGTTCTTTAATAAAGTTATTTTCCAGCTAAAGTTAGTTTTGATTGATTCGCTTCCGTCGCAACGATCATTTGTTATTAAAGCTAGGGTTGGTAATCCTGTTCAGAAACACTTTTTTTTATACTGGGTGAAATGGTCCTTCCATGCTGAGAGTAGTCAATACATTATGTGTTCAGAAAAAGGACCTCTGTAGCAGCTGCAGGACAGTAAAAACTCTGACCAATCATTGCCATTCGGTGCGAATGTAAAGAACCAATCAGATGCCTTCATGTCTCGTGCCCGAGCCCCACTGCGCGTGCTGCCCTGCGTGCACTCATCACATGTCACCGTTCCCGGAAACATTCAGCTCACTACACCGAGTAAGCAGGAGTTTGCGGCACAATGGAAGAGAAAATGCAGCAAAATCTACCAATGCCAGCTTTGCTGGTAACTGCTCGCCCTGATAAAAAGCCTAAAAAAAGAAAATCGGAGGCAGAAAAGGCTGCAACGAAACAGGCACTGGATAAAGCCAGAGGACAAACTCGCGTCAACATTGCAGCATTTGAACGGTGGAGACAACTGAGGGAGCTGAAAAGCGATGCCGAGGTTGCGTTCTTTCTGCTGAACAGGTAATTATTTGTTTTGCTTCGGGGGGATTTGTTATTTCCATGATATATGTTACGTTAGGCAACGTAGCTACTTTTGTAAAAGACTTTGACTGGCTTTTGGAATCGCTGATCGATTGCTCCTGTCTGCCTCGCTGCCTGCTGTGAGTGTGTTTGTGTGCTTCGGTGCGGTAAGCTCCGTCTTAGCCTTATATTTCTTTGTTTTGAACCATCATTTTACTACTATTTCTAGTTGTTTATACTACTACATTTTACCCAACATCTCAGATTAACCTGACATCGCTAGCTTTTGTTATTAGTACTACTAGCACAAAACGCTAGTAATTCGCTAGACTGTTAACGCGCCACCCGTGCGCTCAGCTATTTTATTTATTTATTTTTCTCTCGCGCGTCCGCGCCTTTGAGTTCATAAAAAGCTCAGGTGAGTAAGAATCAGTCAACAAACACGGTGAGTAATGTCTTGTCCTGTTATTGTCACTTGCACTTCATGTCACATGTTTAGTATAGCCTTCTCTGTCGACAATATAGGATTTATATGTGATAAATGTAAGGAGACAGTTAGGTTGACAGAGAAGATTTCAGAATTAGAAACACGCATCCAAACTTTAATTGAGGATAGTAAGAGTGCTAGTGCTTTAGATGTTTTGGATGCGCATCTAGTGAACACTTTACATGGCGTGGTTCTGGCTGAAGTAGTGCCTGAGCAGCCGGGCAAATGGGTGACAGTGAGGGATCGCTCTAGTCGCGGATCTAAAAACCACTCTTCCGTTCCGATTACCATAACAAATCGATTTGCCCCGCTCAGTGAAACACCCACTGAGAATGATTGTGCCCTAGTTATTGGCGATTCTATTACACGGAACGTGAAAATAGAGACACCAACCACCATAGTCACATGTTTGCCGGGAGCCAGAGCGCCTGACATCAAAGCAAATTTAAAAGTGCTGGCTAATGCTAATCGTAAATTCTCTAAGATCATTATTCATGTCGGCACTAATGATGTTCGACTCCGCCAGTCGGAGATCACCAAAATTAATATTAAAGAGGTGTGTGAACTTGCAAGTATGATGTCAAGGACTGTAATTTGCTCTGGCCCCCTTCCTGTTCGCAGGAGTGATGAGATAGTTAGTAGATTATGTTCGCTTAACGGTTGGCTGTCTCGGTGGTGTCCGCTTAATAATATAGAATTCATAGACAATTGGAAAAGTTTTTGGGGCAAACCTGACCTGTTGAAAAGAGATGGTATTCATCCCTCCTGGGATGGTGCTGCTCTTCTCTCTAGTAATATGGCTCATAGTCTTAGAGCTCAAACATGACAATCTGGGGCTCAGGTCAGGAAGCAGACAGACTGGCTTAACCGACTGTCTGCTAGCGGCCTCGCGTCACCAAGGTCAGATAAATCCTATCACATAGAGCCTCTTTCACCTAGCTATCATCATATAGAGACTGTGTCTGTTCCCCGAATTTGGAAATCCAAAAAACGTTTAAACCCAACTAAGGTTAAAAATTTAATTGATGTTCAACAAATAAAAAACAGCTATAATACAGATGAGCAAATGCTAAAGCTTGGGTTGCTGAATATTCGATCGCTTACTTCAAAAGCACTCGTTGTTAACGATATGATTTCAGATAATAACCTAGATGTGCTGTGTTTGACAGAAACCTGGCTAAAACCAAACGATTACATTACTTTAAATGAGTCCACCCCGCAAGATTACTGTTATAAACATGAGCCTCGTCTGAAACGCAAAGGGGGTGGTGTTGCTGTAATTTATAGTAATAGTTTCAAAACCACTAAGAAATCAAGTTTTAAATATAATTATTTTGAAGCATTGGTGCTTAATGTAAAAATATATAGTGTAAACGATAAATCACGTTTGAGATTTGTGCTGGCTACTGTATACAGGCCACCAGGGCACCATACAGACTTTATCAAAGAATTTGCGGACTTTCTATCAGAATTAATATTGACTGCAGATAAAGTACTAATTGTTGGTGATTTTAATATACACATCGATAATGAAAAAGATGCATTGGGATTGGCATTTAAAGACATTGTAAATTCAATTGGAGTTAGACAACACGTGTCAGGACCTACTCATCGTCGTAATCATACTCTAGATCTAATATTATCACACGGAATAGATGTGGATGCCGTTGAAATTCTGCAGCAGAGCGATGACATCTCAGATCATTACCTAGTCTCGTGTAAACTTCATTTAGCCAAGGCTGCAAAGCCGACTCCGTGTTACAAATATGTGAGACCTATCACTTCTGCTACTAAAGATTGCTTTATTAATAATCTTCCTAATCAGTTTCATCATCTCAGCATCTCAGATAGCTTAGAAGAACTAGATATTACAACAGAAACGTTTAACTCTCTCTTTTCCAGCACTTTAGACACAGTTGCTCCGTTGCGCTTAAAGAAGATTAAAGAAAATAGTCCAACGCCGTGGTACAACGATCACACTCGGGCCCTTAAGAGAGCAGCCAGAAAAATGGAGCGCAACTGGAAGAAAACAAAACTAGAGGTATTTCGCATTTCATGGAAGGAGAGCTCAATTACTTACAGAGAGGCTTTAAAAGCTGCTAGATCTGCTTATTTTTCAACCCTATTAGAAGAAAATAAACATAATCCTAGGTATTTATTTGAAACGGTGGCTAAACTAACGAAAAATAAAGCTTCAAGCACCGAAGTTTCCAAGCAACACAGCAGTAATGACTTTATGAACTTCTTCACTTATAAGATTGATAATATCAGGGACAAAATTATAACTATGCAACCGTCTACTACAGTATCACATCAGGCAGTGCATTGTAGTCTCCCTGAGGAAAAATTTGATTCATTCGTTGCTATAGGAGAGGAAGAATTTACTAAACTCATTAAATCATCTAAATCTACAACATGTATGTTAGACCCTATACCGACTAAGCTACTGAAAGAAATACTTCCAGAGGTCATAGATCCTCTTCTTAATATCATTAATTCGTCTTTGTCTCTAGGATACGTACCAAAAAACTTTAAGCTGGCTATGATTAAACCGCTTGTTAAAAAAACGCAACTTGATCCTTCAGAATTAGTCAATTACAGGCCGATCTCGAATCTACCTTTTCTGTCAAAGATATTAGAAAAGGCAGTATCCTCACAACTGTGTTCCTTTCTTGAAAGAAATGATATCTAAGAGGATTTCCAGTCAGGATTTAGACCGTACCATAGTACCGAGACAGCTCTCGTTAGAGTCACAAATTATTTGCTCTTATCATCCGATCGTGGTTGTATCTCGCTATTAGTGTTACTCGATCTTAGTGCTGCATTTGACACCATCGACCACAACGTTCTTTTAAATAGATTAGAACATTATGTTGGCATTACGGGAAATGCACTAGCGTGGTTTAAATCATACTTATCTGACCGTTATCAATTTGTAGCAGTAAATGATGAGATGTCTCATCGATCACAAGTTCAGTATGGCGTACCACAAGGCTCAGTACTAGGACCGCTGCTGTTCACTCTGTACATGCTACCCTTAGGAGATATCATTAGGAAACATGGCATTAGCTTTCACTGTTATGCCGATGATACTCAGCTCTATATTTCTTCAAAACCTAACGAAACTTATCAATTCACAAAATTAACGGAATGCATAGCGGATATAAAAATTTGGATGACTTGTAATTTCCTACTTCTAAATTCTGAAAAAACAGAGTTTCTAATTATTGGACAAAAAACTTCCTCACGTAATAATCTAGAATACTGTCTAACACTTGATGGCTGCTCTGTTAAGTCTTCGTCGTCGGTTAGGAACCTGGGTGTGCTCTTTGATACCAATCTTTCATTTGAAAGTCACGTGTCTAGTATCTGTAAAACTGCATTTTTCCATCTTAAAAATATATCTAAATTACGCCATATGCTCTCATTGACAAATGCGGAACAATTGGTTCATGCGTTCATGACCTCAAGGCTAGATTATTGTAATGCTCTACTGGGTGGTTGCCCTGCACGCTTAATAAACAAACTACAGCTGGTTCAAAACGCAGCAGCTCGAGTTCTTACCAGAACCAGGAAGTATGACCATATTAGCCCAGTTCTGTCAAAACTGCATTGGCTCCCTATTAAACATCGCATCAATTTTAAAATATTGCTGATTACTTACAAAGCACTGAATGGTTTAGCTCCGCAGTACTTGAGCGAGCTCTTAACGCATTATAGTCCGTCACATCTATTACGATCTCAAAATTCCGGCCAGTTGATAATACCTAGAATATCAAAATCGACTGCTGGTGGTAGATCCTTTTCCTATTTAGCACCAAAACTCTGGAACAGTCTTCCTACCATTGTCCGGGAAGCAGACACACTCTGTCAGTTCAAAGCCAGATTAAAGACACATCTCTTTGACCTAGCTTTCACATAATACATTATAGACTTCTATAATTTAATGTTAGGCTGCATATAGTAGGTCAGCCGGAACCGGGAACACTTCCCAAAAATCCTGATGTACTCGTTACATCATGAGAAGAATGGCATCTACGCTAATTTTAGTGTCTGTGTTTATCCCGAGGTTTTCCTGCAGCCTGCCGGATCCAGGCCGTATCCAGATCTGACGAAGGACCTTCGCCTGGACCGATGACAACGCAGTGCTGAAGTGCCAACTAGTCTCTCCCTATGGAGGATCCCACTACCACTCTACAGATAAGGCGTTGTCGGGAAAATTCGTCTCGCGGTCCTACCCCAAAGCAACAAATAAAATAAAATTCCTTATCAAAATTTATAAGGAAAGACAAGTATTTTGTTTAGGCTTGGCTTGTAGGGATTTCCAAACCTGCGTATATTCAAACGCACATAACTATAGAACCCATTCTAAATGCGCATGTGAATGCCATCAGTGTTTCTCACAGGTTCGCGTTTAAAGTCTGTGTAGAGGGAATGGTGTCGTCTTAGCGGCCCCTAATTTAATAACAAATGATCATTGCGACGGAAGCAAATCAATTAAAACTAACTTTAGATGGAAATAACTTAACTCTGCTGTAAAGCCGAAACAATCTCTGTTACCTTAAATTATACGCTTATCTCTGTAAAGCTGCTTTGAGACAATCTACATTGTTAAAAGCGCTATATAAATGAAGATGACTTGTAGCTAGTATTAGCCCAATGCTAACATTAGCTTCTCTGTCGGTGTAAGCCAGTTGCGTTACAGGTCTGCTTATCTGACTTTTAGGACATGACATTTTGAACATATTGCACAGCCATAGTCGCAAGTGTCTGCATTATAATTGTGATAAAATTACGTTAATATATTGCTTATAAACGGGACAACTGTGGTGATGTGGCATAACTGTTATGTGTTTTGTTAGCTAAGAGAAGAAATGTTTGTTACTGTGTGAAATGGAAACAAAGTTGTGTTGTCATTCATTGTGTGTCTTTGAGATGCAGTAATTATTGTCAGATGTGTAATTGTGATATTCTTCCTAAAGGTAAATCACTGCCAAAGGAGTAGATCACCACAGCAGACGACGCCTCATGCAAAGCCTGACCTGTCAGTCATCCCTGGACACTCCTTTTCTTATATATTTATATATATATATATATATATATATATATATATATATATATATATATATATTTCTTATTTATTATATGTAAATACAGATTGTTTATGACAATCAAAAGCAGCGAAAGTACAGATACTTGTGTAAAAAAGTATTTCTCTTAGGTCTCTCTTGTTCGTTTTTTTTTTAAATAAAACAAAAAGTGTTATACCACATTCATTGTCATTATTCATTTAGCATGTAAGGAGGTAAGAAAAGTAATAGCTTGTTTATGCTGAAATGGTAAAGGAAAGACATTTATCATTTCAAAATATTTATTCCAACATGACAAAAATACTCGGCTTTCCTGTGACCTGCAGCTGACTCCGACTGTGGATGCGCGTTCATGTTTGTGGGGGCGTAGCTTTGGACAGAGTACTGACGGGAGGGGGTGGAGCTTAGAAGAGGTGCCGCTTTCAAATCTTGCTAGCTCTCCAATATTACCTACTATAGCTTTAAATTAGGGGCCGCTAAGACGACACCATTCTCTCTACACAGACTTTAAACGCGAACCTGTGAGAAACGCTGATGGTGGTCACATGCGCATTAAGAATTGGTTCTATAGTTATGTGCGTTTGAATATATGTGCGCAGGTTTGGAATTCCCTACAAACCAAGCCTAAACAAAGTACTGGTGTTTCCTTATAATTTTTGATTCAAAATTTTATTTTATTTTATCAATTCGGGGTAGATACGCGAATTGAGTTTCCCGACGACGCTTTATCTGTAGAGTGGTAAAGGGATCCTCCATAGGGAGAGACTAGTTGGCACTTCAGCACTGCGTTGTCATCGGGTCCAGGCGCAGGTCCTTCATCAGATCTGGATACGGCCTGGATCCGGCAGGCTGCGGGAAAACCTCGGGATAAACAAAAGACACTAAAATTAGCGTAGATGCCATTCTTCTTATGATGTAACGAGTACACCATGAGGAGAACACAGACCATTTAGACGCATATAGCCTTCTCGTAGAAGGAGCTCTAGACTGCGTGATCGTGTTCACGACCCCTTCTGGCAAGGCAACGGGTATCCATTGATTATCCATGCATGCAGAGACCAGCGCTCTGGATGGGGATGCCAAATTGAGCCGCCGGCTTGAGAGACTAAGATCTCTCCTCACCGGAATCGGCCATGGGGCCACGTGTGACAGCCGCATTAGCTCTGGGAACCAGGTCTGGTTTTCCCATTGCGGGGCTATGAGGAGCACAGAGTGGCACGCTTCCCTGATTCTCTTGATTACCTGTGGTAACAGCGAGATCGGATGGAAAGCATACAGTGGAAGGCTGGGCCAGGTTTGGGCCAGCGCGTCCTCGTTCTTCGAAAAGAACCTTGGGCAATGAGCGTTGTCTTTTGACACGAAAAGGTCGACTTCCGCTTTGCCGAAGAGGCGCCACAGTAGCTGGACTGTCTGAGGATGCAGGGATCATTCTCCCGGGGGAATGTTGTCCCTGGATAGTCTGTCTGGGCCGTTGTTCAGGTGGCCCGGCACATGCGCAGCTCTCGGGGAGCATAGCGAGTGCTGAGCCCAAACGAGGAGGCGTTCTGTTAGATCGCAGAGGTTCCTGGATCTGACACCGCCCTGGCGGTTCACGTAGGACACCACAGACATGTTGTCCGAACGGACTAGAATATGGTGGCCCCGTATGTATGGGAGAAAATGCTTCAGCACGTTCTCGACCACTATCATCTCTAGACAGTTTATATGAAGGCGTTTCTCTCGGTCTGACCACAGGCCAAAGACCGGTCTGCCCTCGAAGAGAGCGCCCCAACCTAAGTTGGAGGCGTCCGTCGAGATGACCTTTCGGTACGAGACAGCTCCCATCGCCACTCCTCGCTGGTACCAGTCGGCCGCTAACCAGGGCTCCAGGGCTGAAACGCAGTTATATTGGCCCGTTATATTGGTCCAATTGCCGGTTCGCCAATACACGGGGAAGGTATCACATGTTACTGTCCTTTTCTCATGCAAAGTATTGGTTGGTTAAATGCAATACATTAATCATGTATTCTCTCGTAATTTCATCTGACTCCATAAATGAAAGGTTTTAATAATATCTGTGCCTCACTAAAAGTGAGCGAATGTTTGACTATTCCTTTTAACCATTAAATGAACAATGTCAAAATCAGTTAGAATAATCACATGTAACAATTTAATATTTCAGATATCCAAGATCAATTCCACAATCAATTCAAATATTTAGAACATGGTTATACATTGGTTACACCAAATAATCTTACCCCAGCTTGTACCTGAGATAGATAGAGAGAGAGAGAGAGAGAGAGAGAGAGAGAGAGAGAGAGAGAGAGAGAGAGAGAGAGAGAGAAAGAGAGAGAGAGAGAGAGAGAGAGACCACCTATTCCATTCGTGTCCAGCAAAGAAGAGACCCGAGAGCCGGAGCACACCTTCCTTTATCCCCTTGACCAGGTGACATGGGGGATGGGGGAGACTACCCTCAAAATGGCTTCTTATTCAACAAAAGGGGGGTGGCATTATCTGGACCAGTTTTCTCTAAACTTCTATAAACCTTACTTCCTTTTATTTTATCTATCTGGATATGAGATATCTGTACCACTCACTTTGAGACATTTCAAATAACACCAAAAACATAACAGTCAATGATAAACATTCACATTAAACCATGTTCTTGTGTGAGTTCTTCGTTGTTTCTGAGAGGAAGTGAACCTCACTTCCTGTATGGGGGAGGTCGAATGTTAATCAGCTAGCAGGGCCCTTTGTCTCAGACCCCAACCAGTATTTTCAGTCTTACAGATTTCCCTCCTTGATCCCGTGGGTCACATTCTGATGAACACTTACGGGGTCACACTAAGACGTTTGTTATAATCCTTGAAGATGTAGCACAAAAATTGTCTTTGCAATGTTGGCATCTGTAGAAGCTCAGTGGGCTGTGTTCACCTGCAGAACACCTGTTCTCACCAGGTGTATAGCTTGAGTCCAGCAGGGGGATGAATGCGTTCAGGTTCTCTTCCTGTAATCCTGTGACGTGAGCAAAGTTCATAGAGTCAATCTGGACCTTTTGTGACTTGTTCAGTTGACGTGTCATTCCTTCATGGAGAAATTTCCGCTTCCCTGGCACCTTCTCCATGATGATGATTTGACCCTTCTTGACCAATCCTGTCACCTCCAGTGGTACGGTGGCCTGGGCAGACCTCAGTGGATGAAGGGGTTCTCCTTTGATCCACACTGCTTTGTGTGAGACACTTGAAAAGCATCTTAAATGTCCGCTTCACGATTGAGCACATATGAACTTACAGTCTTAAGGAAATGCATAGGAACACATAATGCAATAAAGCAAAATCATGCCATGTTCAATGTAAAATACCATGTTCATGTCAGCAAATGTGAGTGGTACATTTGGTCTCATTAATTACCTGATTTTTAATTACCACGCCAATAGTACTCATATAGAGGGTCAAGGAAGGACAAAGGAAGATCTTACAAGCTCTTACCCTGTTTCTAGAAACATTTCAATAAATGGCATTCTAACAAAACAACCAGAGCTGGGTTAAAACAACATTTCATGAAGAGTGTCAGCTAAATTTTGGTGTAACCAAACATAGAGATTCAATTGAATTGATGTCCAAATACATCGTTGCAAGTAAAATGGACAAAATACAATAAGCAGAAATCAAACAGTGTTAATTTTGACAGCAAATTTTGATTTAGTTTTAGTCATAGTCTTTTGACTAAAATGCCATTTAGTTTTAGTCATATTTCAGTCATCTGAATTTAGTTTTAGTTTTAGTGTAGTTTTAGTCGACGAAATACAATAAGATTTTAGTCGACTAAATCTACAGTAGATTTAGTCGACTAAAATATAATGGGTTTAAATTGAAATGCATTCATTTAGAATTTCTCTAAAATTTCCAAACCCATATACGAGCGGAGAAAACATATATTAACCTGCTAATATGAATGATTTTAAAGTTTGAACATGCAATACAGATACAGATTTAACTACTGTAACTTAAAAAATATCTTAAAATTAAATAAAACCACTTTTTCTACAGTAGAATAGTCTTCTTTTCAATGAATGATATATGATTCTTTATAACTACTTGCATACATCATTCTCTATTCTTTCAAGCATTTATTTGTGTGAATTAAATATAATTAATCCTTATTAAAGCTATTAACGAGCAGTGAATGCTTTTCTCTTTTTCTTTTGTTGCTTGATCAATATTAAGGACACAGACCGCATTAGGTTTATTGCCCACTGTCACTTTAAGACATCGGATCATGTCCAATGACATGCGGATCCAACTGCACTGATGCACATACGATTATACACTCACAACTGTTTAAGACATAACCGACATAATTTACGTGAATACTCTCCAAAACGGACATTTAGACATAATGTTGTGTGTATTTGTCCATTCAGACACGAAAGAGAGCTCAATTCCGTACTCGCGCGCTGTATAGGTGTCTATGTGCATTGCTGCATGCTTCGGGTCGGGTGTGTGTGCGCACAGAAAACCGTACCGAATATAGCTATTTTTTGCGTCGTCACTCTTATTCAGATCTACATGTCTGCTCTACTCATTCTCCCAGACGTTTACATGTTTTAACGTTTTATGAGATTGCCAACTCGTGTGCCGCTGGGTAGATCAGCACGTCAATTGTGCGCATCTACCACAAATGCAGGACATCAGACTGGATCGCTTCCCAAATCGTCACTATCTAACATTTTCGTCTAGTTTTTATTCATTGACGAAAATGTCAATAGATTTTCGTCATAGTTTTTGTCATTCAAAACTAGTTTTTATTTAGTTATCGTCTCGTTTTTGTCTGTGAAAAAATGTCGTTGACGAAAATAATGACGAAAATTATTCGTCAATGAAATTAACACTGAAATCAAAATAAGTTTCAGAAATGTTTGTTTGAATTAAAATCAAAATAAGTTTCAGAAATTAAATCAAAATAAGTTTCAGAAATGCAGCAAGATGTCGGTGTAAACCAATCAATGGTTTTGTGTGTTTGTGTGAGTGTGTTTTTGTCTGTGAGAGAGTGTTTGTGTGTGTGTGTGTGTGTGTGTGTGTGTGTTTGTGTGTGTGTGTGAGAGAGAGTGTGTTTGAGAGTGTGTTTGAGAGTGTGTATGTGTATTGATCTGGCTAAGTCACAGTCGATGATAGAGTTGAATTGTAAATTTTGTAATTGATTGAAGCGGTCACACTTCAGATTTATTCGTTTTTTATGATGTTTCTGTTATTAGTGGTAAGTTGAGAAATCAGGGGCCCTCTGATCTTCCAACTCCCACCAACAATCATAGAGTTTGAAATTTAATGGCAGGTCTGCCTTAGAATTTGTCTTGATTTGTGACTGTAGCCATTCAGTTGTTCATGTGTGTTACATTAGTTGGCAGTTTGTTGTGAATAGCGTATGCTATTCTCTGTGTCTCTGTTAGACCATGATCATGAGATCAGCTCCATCCTGTGTGTGTGAAGCTATCTGGATCTGTTAGTGTGAAGATGACACATCTTCGTCTGATGTGTAGTGTTCAGCCTGGATAGACTCTATCTACCCCAGGTGATGATGCTGTGAGGGTATAGTGATGGAGGGGTGTGTTCAGTGTTCATGTCTAGGAGATGGGTGGAATCTAATCTATAACAATTGTGTTGCAAATTTCGATCCAGTTCTAAACTGGGAGGCCATATTTATGCAGTAATGTGATAGTGTGACGTGTGAAAAGGCCTTTTGTAATATCTCCCGAGTCTCAGGTTATGTTCTAACAATTCCGCTGTCCTGGATTTGCTCCAGGTGAGCTCCTGCCCCTCCTGGCATCTGTCTTCCGAGGAATTTGCAGAAGTAAGCCTGAGACAAAAAAACAGAGGAGAGCGAACCACAGATAATCCCAATATTTCAAAAGCATTAAATTCAGACGTGTGGAATTCTTTTACTTGTTCCATTATCATGTTAGTTGCAATTTTAATTCCAGAAGTCACATGAAACCGAGTTTCATTGACCAAGTCTGAATTGGTGCTGTTGTTTCAGTGTGTTGTGACACCTGAAGCTGCTTTTTCAGTTCAGCCTTCAGTCCGCTACATGTGCAATGCTCATTGCTTCCTCTCATTACAGCCAGATCTGTGGGTTGTCTGGTTAGCATTTGCTGTTTATAGTGTCATTCACACATTTTAGTTAGTGCAGATATTTTTTACCTGCAAAAAACTGTGGTACTTCTGTCTGCTGTTTAGCATTTCACACCCTCCTCGTAAATTTACTTCTCTGATTAGATTACATTTTAGTTGTTGCATTTGGTTTGCTATTACCTGTGCCACAATTCTAGCCGTGTTTTCTAACGGTGAAAAATAAAGGCATACCCCTCCCCTTTTTGGCACTGGGTAGCACACAAATGAAATTCTGTTTCAGAAAATCAATTTTAATGCACACTTCTCCAATTATTGTCCTGCTCGGCGAGTGTAATATAATGTTTATTATAATTCAAGTTATAATATAATTATAAGATCTACATTCGCTGTTTTTCTTTTTTCTTTTCTAGGTTTCAAATACCTTTTCTTCTCATTTAGTCTTTTTTAATGGTCATTTTAACGTTTGATTATTCGGTAACACTATAATAACTGCATGCTATTAATCATTAGTTAAGCATTACTAAACAGTTAATTCATCATTTATAAAGCATTAATAGACATTAATAAGCAGTTTATAAATACAGCTATAAATGCTTTATTCTTGATTTATAAGCATATCTATAATGTGTTTAATAATTGTATTTTCATACTTTATTAATGATCAATTTATCATTTCTAAATGAAGTATAGCATTATTTACAAACCAGTTACATTATTTACCATTATTTACAAACTAGGTGTTGCCATTGATTAATAAGTTCACTTAGAAAGTGTAAGTAAATGATACAGTGATACAGAACATAAAATATTTAACAGCCTTTAAATCTCCTTTGTAAATGCTTTACAAGGCATAAATAGTCCTCACTTTAGATGAGCTCACAAAAATAGTTAAATAGTATAGTAGTATATGTATTTAAACAGTTTATTAATCATTTACTTACACTTTCTAAGTGATCTTATGAACCACTGACAACTCCTAAATAACCGGTTAGTAAATAATGCAATACTTCATTTAGAAATGATAAATTGATCATTAATAAAGTATGAAAATAAATTATTAAACACATTATAGATATGCTTATAAATCAAGAACACAGCATTTATAACTGTATTTATAAACTGCTTATTAATGTCTATTAATGCTTTATAAATGACGAATTAACTGTTTACTAATGCTTAACTAATGATTAATAGCGTGCAGTTATTATAAAGTGTTACTGATTATTCTATTTACTCTTACTTTATATTTACCCGCTTAGATCAGGAAACTACATCGCTTCGAGTTCCTCACCAGGTCTCCGGCACAAGTGGTCAGCCCCGAAGATCAGAAGCTGAGGCAATTGGCTAAATATCTAGGATTTTGCCGTACACGCGCAACAATCAAAGATATATTCAATAGCCCCCTTGGATGCCCTTCAGAAACTTAATTCAATCATTTTACTTTAGTAGGTTTTGGCTCTTTAATAGCTTTGGATTAGCCAAGCCCGTACATTTATCTAAAGTAACATTAAATTAGAACAGAAGTCATCGGAAGCGTCCAAGCTAGGTTAACCAACCAGCATCTTGCTGATCCTAGACGGACAAACACATCCTCTCATCCAAGTCGCCCGCACACTTCCTGATATCAGTTTTTAGCCATCGCTAATCTCTGACGCAACCTTGTGGCAATATACGGATCCATTAATCTACTTGGGAAAAACAAATCTCAGAGTAATTCAGAATAAATTCAAACGCAAGAATTTATGATTTTTGTTCAAAGTTCAAGAGTTGCTACGTACTCTGACGCATCTCTGGAACGCTGAATATGAAAAGGTTTTTGTTTCAGGATTAATGAGATGCGTTCGCTGTTTCTGATTTTCAAATTCATTGTGAATCACATTATAGCCACCAAATTCAGCACAGACACACGCGTTTAATTCAGTTTACACAGGACACATGGCCTAGAATACAACCTTTACCTAAGTGTTCCAAATACACCCACAGCAAAGCAATAGAATACAACATCTATATCACCTTTGCTTAAGTGTTTCAAATACACTTACAGTAAAGCAATCCTGTGTTTAAAGAATAAACTTTAAATTAGCCTATGTGCATGTTGTAGCACAAACAACCAAATTGTGTTCTATGTGCACGATGTGTAGTGCACGATGTGTTAAGCACAATTTCAAATTTGAAAATGCAGACAGATTCAATGAATTTCGATGTTAAACTATTAAGCTATTTGCTATTGGGCTGCTACCCGACTAGCAAATTACGCTAATAGCTGAGGGCCTTGAGTGACCAAAGTTGTCAGGTCAGTAAGAGTTTTAGATGCATTTGAGCTTTGGTTACTTGCAGAGTGCTGGTTCGTGTCATTAGATTGTGATTGTCTGCGTTTTATGAAATAGGGTGGAGGTCTGCCTCTGCCCAGTGACCAACACTTTTCCTCTGTATGGCCTGTTTTGTGACAGGAATTACAGAATCTGTTCAGTTTGCCACAGTGTGGCTTTCTGAATTCTCCTGCAGATGGAGGATTTTCATGACATTCTAACACAGCTACCTCACCATGCATTTGTTTCTGTGACTCAATTCTTGTTGCCCAGCTAACAATACCTTCGAATGTATTTTGTGCTGGAGAAGCACCATACATGAGTGATTGCTGTACACGCGGCCCTGCATTTGTAAGCAGGAATTCAAGGAGAATTACATTGTTGTGGTTAACACCTTCAATTCCAGAATACTCCTCAAAAAGTTCAAATGGCCCTTTCAAAGGGAATGGTCTGATCTCTGCTTTAAACAAGCTACATTCAGCTACTGTTAACCCCCTGAGGTCGACGGTATCGCCGGCGATACCAGCTCGCTTTTTTTTATCAGTGTAAAAGAAACTCATAAATACTCTGTTGACTTTGATTTTCCATAGGAGTTTCATACATCAATCGATTCTGTTAAATGTGTATTATTTTTGTGTATACTCACAATAAAAACAAAGTGTTGTGCTTTTTGCCAAATAAAGAAAAATAAACACGAAGCGAGTTCTGCCTTCTCTCTGTCCGTGTAGTCCATTCTGAAACGCGTCCGAAAATGAACTGTAACTCAGCGAATACTCAGTCAAACAGACATACAGACACACAGGCATGAAGCTTGAATTCTCTTCTTTTAAATGAAGTAATTTATATAAAAAGCAAATATTCTCAGTTCATGTAATCTGTAAGAAAAGAGCGAGATGTCAGTCGTTCTCATCTCATCTAATTACTTGTAATGTGACTCCGCCCTCGGAGAGCGCGCGCTATTCAAACGCAAATGGCTGAGGCAATCCACGCAAACTGTGAACGCCCCCATCAGCTGGAGAAAACAAGTTTATTCAGATCATTGTAGCCTACTTGTTTACACCGTCTCACAGCGCTGTGAGGAATAATAATAATGGAAAATGTCCCTCAGAAGTGCGGGTATATCGAGGAGTGAGCTGAGGAAGGTGTAGTAATTTTTTTTCCTTCTCACGTGAATCGGGTTTCTGTTTATGAATGAATCAACGGCAGAGATGCGCGCTGTTTACCACTGCTCACAAAAAGAGTTTAAATTTAAATCGCGTGTGTGAATGAATGATGATGTTTTAGCAAACTGTATTGCTATACTGAGATGAGTAAAATCGACTGAAATATGTTGAAATAAAGTGTCTAGGTTTTGACAAATGCAAATATAAATGTAATTTTACAAAATATTATCGATTTTCAAATACTGCTGTATTGAATGAACAGCTTTTAGCAAACTCTATTGCTATACTGAGATGAGGAAAAATATAAAAAATTATCAAAAATAAAGTCATCAAATAATACGTTTTGTATACTTTAGTTTTTAAAAAGAAAGATTACACTTGAATTGTTGTAATTGTAACCTTTTTAATAAAAAATATATATTTATAAGGTAGATGTAAACAAGTAAATATAATTTTTTTCTTTAAATAATTTGTATTGTGTTTTATTAGTGACAAATTTGGGGAGAGGATAAATATTCCAAAACTGAAAATACAGTATGAGAATTAACTGCACAATTACTAGACATGTTTACTGTTACGTCCCAGGACGTAATGTTATTTCTTTTATTATGTAATTTACCTTGGATATTATACAATTTGCAAGCACAATTTGTGAAAAAAAAAAAAGATTGCGATGCCTCCAACTGTGAACCAATGTGTATGTAATTGTGATTGTCAAAACATTTGGTAACTAAATAGAATTTTATGAAGTTTAGTGACAACATGATACAATGTTTACATTGTGCAATGACTGGTAGGATACAGTTTTTATTATTGCTTGACAACAATTTCAAGAATTCAATTCCATTCTTGTGATTTGATTCCGATTTTGATTCAATATTGACTAATTTGGATACATGTTTATTTTAAATTTTATTTAAAAAAATAATCTCACCTAATGCTGTAAACATAGAGGGCCCAATCTGCTGGTATTATTAAAGGTTAAAAATAACTAATTAAATTAAATGTAATGTAGTTTTTGTTATAATAACAATTATTTAATGACATAAGTAAAAATATAATAAATATGTAATATAGTGCTCAGCAAAATCTCATCTCTAGCTATTTTTTCTATTCAGTTAACATGCTATGGTCATTAAATGGTTTTCCTGAGGTAAATGTAACGTTATGTGACATAATTGTTCTTCTGCTGTTATAGTGATCTCTTTCCGTGGTTGAAAAACACTAATTGGTCAATATTATGTATACTTTTGGTAAGTTGTACTGCATCTTTAAATAAAAAAGTAACAGATGATCGGTTCATGTGCACTTGAACTGAGGCGCTCAGCGATCTCGATCTGTCACGTCACATTTACAAGCGCCAAACGTATTTTTGTCTGAATTTCGTAATAAAATTGACGAAATCTAAGAGCTGAGAATTAGTTTAATATTAAAAGTAGGTTTACTCCTTGCTCCGCAATTTTTCTGTGCGTGAGAAAATGGATCGCTCAATGCGTGAGAGTAACGATTGTCGAGTTCGGGCGCATGATCGTACGTACTAAACCTATGCGCGTGAACTCGACAATCGACTACTGTGGACTTCAGCCGAAAACAGGATGTAAATACAGGTATGTGCGCTGGCTGAAATAACATCATTTTTATTCATATCGTGCACATCTACTGCAGTCAGATTCACTGCGTGTTGACTGAAGGAATCACTCACATGGCTGGGCACTTGTAATGACACATCAAGGATGTTAAGAGGCTAAAAGCAGGTTTAAAACTTGCCCCATTGAAGTCAACAGGGTGCAAATTTTAAAAAGAGGATAACTCGGTGTAGGCAACACCGATTTTTGTCGTTGTTCTCTGTACTGACAGCACTCCAAATTTACAAAAAAATGAGCTCAATGTTAAAATTGACCGGAGTTCTCCTTTAAGGGGACTGACAAAGCGGGGTATTTTGACGGTGGTCCGGCCGCGGCGGGACTTAACCGTCTCTTCCTCCTTGCGGCTCGATCAGGGCTTCAGCACGATCTTAGGCCGGGGACCACGCGGGGGAGGCGGTCTGTGACGGCTGGCTGAGCGCGATCTAGGGCGGCTTCCCTGTCGTCGCTGCGAAGACGGAGGCTGGGCTGGACGCTGGTTAGAGCTTCGCGCAGGAGGCTGATCTCGAGAGCGGCCTGCAGCTGAGCTAGAGCGTTGAGGCAGGAAAAGCGAGAGCGAGGGCTGCGTGTTCTCGACCCAGGCAGAGAGCGCAGATCACGTGGCGGTCTCCGTCGCTGAGCGGGCTCGGCAAGAGCCACAGGAACTGCGAGGCATTTTTAGAAAAACGCTTGCGCTCTTTGAGACAGAAAAAAGTGTGTCGCAGCGGTGAACACACACAGTAGAGCAGAAAAAGGATACTTGTCGTCGGATAGCGCGGCAGGCACGGATGGCTGAAGGCGCCGAAGACGACCAGCTTCTTCCTCTGCTTTCCTCTGCTTGTGTAACCCAGATGTTTTTCCTTATTCTCCTTATTTGCGGTTCCACATTATGTTCGCGTTGTCGCGAGACTTCGTGAATCATCGCGGGACTTGACAGAGTGTTGCGTCACTTTCCTTTAAATACGGCCGCGCGCTGTTGTTTGGTATGTGTGTGCGCGAGCCGGTGTGTTGAGCTGCTGCAGGTAGGCGTTTAGCCGTTCAAACATTCTATTAATTAAACTGCTGGTTTAACTATTATGTATGCCAACCTTTTAGATTGCCTCTACCTTTTCAAATGACTGCTGTTGAGTGACTTAATGATACAGGAACTGGTGAGTTTGTCACTGTTTGTTATACGGTGCTAAAAGTGTGTTGTATATGGTTCTGTTAGCCGGTGCTGGCGCTGGCTGTACTTTAATCATACTGAGTCTGACTATATATATATATATATATATATATATATATATATATATATATATATATATATATATATATATATATACATTTTGTGCCTATTTAAATGAGCGATACATTAATTAATCTTAATATTGTTATTGAATTATGAAGTCAACTACTTTGATTCTGAAATGTATTTTGAAGCTATTTATTGATATTTGTCTATTTATAAGAGTACTCTTGCTGATTGTTAAATTATTTATATTGCTATATGCAGTATTTATACTGAATCATGTACATGATGAAACAAACTAACTGAGATTGATTATGATAATGTGATGACTTTATTATATTATGATTATGGTGATATAGTTGTGATGCTTGGAACCAGAGTGATGTATTAATTGGTCCTGTTTTGTACAGGCCAGGTTCTGTGCATTGATGGCGAGCCACTAGGCCCAAACCTGATGCTTCGGAGTGCATGCATCTACCGGTGTGGTAGGAGGCACTGCAGCTGCTAATTTGACGCTTGCGTACACACACCCTGAGACATTTACATACACTCTGAGACATTTACACACACTCTGAGACATTTACACACACCTTGGACAATTTTCACATCTATACATTGGTACTGATTTTATAAACTGTTCTATCATGGACTCATTGGACTTTGCCTGTCTCGAGGGCTGTGTGTTGTGAACCACTGCGGCTTCAAGCACCTTTTTATGATTGAGAGAATTCTGAGATTGTTGTATGCTCATTAATAACTTTGAACTGAATACTTCTTATGTGCACGTGTAAATATTGTAAATATTTGTTGTCCTATCTGTAATACAACTCACAATTGCACTGCAACTTTGACTCCGTGTATCATTGAACTTCACCTTTTCCTCCCTGAGCTAAACTAAGATCTTCTGATACTGGTCTACTATTTTATCTATAATTGCAGCACTTATATATGCTACATAACTTTGGCGAGCCAGCCAGGAGGATTTGGTGAGTTTAATGTGCATTTGAGTTATTCATTTGGGTTTATTGTAGTTCAGTAAGAACAATGGATGTGTTTTTGAAACGTGGTATCAAATTTCCAAATGCTGTGCTGTTGGAGGGCATAATGGGACCAGAAAGTAATGAAGTTATTGAGTTTCTAAGCCAATATGGTTCAGTCAGTAAGATTGAGGAAATTTCTGAGACCGAATCTGAGTATGACGGTGTGCTTGTTGTTGAATTTACTAGCGGTGCAGCTTTGGAAGCGCTGCGTCCCATGTTGCCGCACACCTGGATTTCGGCTAAAAAAAACCATACATGTTGTATTTCTGAGCTATCTTCTGTTTGTACAGATCACTTTGCTAAAGCCAAAACTATGTTATATTTGTCTGATTTGCAGAATTTAGCCAAATTAACTGGGGTGGATTACACCGAAGTGCTCAAAACAACGATGTCTCAGATTGGACTTTCGGTCTCCGAGCTCTGCCCTGTGCCTCATGTGGAAGATCCACCAGTCACTGAGTTGGCCGTGCTGCCAGAGCCATCAGTGAAGCCATCAACTCGGTCTCCATCAGCCATTCCTGTTCCCCTTGTGAACACTGCTACTCCCAGGTCTGTCACTGAGCCCCGCATTGATCCACCTAATCCTATGCAGTCGGGGATGAGACATTCCACTTCCAGCATTGATGTCCATCCACCTGAGGTTCAGCGCTATGTAGTAGAGCATATTGTGAAGAATGAGGAGAGTGCAGCACATCACCAGAGGATCAGGGTTTTCTCAGGTCGGCATCCCAGACCCACTCATGAGGCTGACTATGACACCTGGCGATCAGGAGTGGAACTGCTGTTGAAGGATCCATCTGTGTCTGATCTCCATCGTTCTAGGAGGATAGTGGAGAGCCTCCTTCCTCCAGCAGCAGACATGGTCAAGCAATTGAGTTCCAGCACATTGCCTACAGTGTATCTAGACATTCTTGACTCTGCATATGCTACTGTTCAAGATGGGGATGAACTGTTTGCTAGATTCATGGACACATTTCAGGATACTGGTGAGAAACCATCTGCCTACTTCCAACGGCTCCAGGTTGTCCTGAATTCCGCCATGAAAAGGGGAGGAGTGATGGAGTCTGAATCAAACCGGCATTTGTTGAACCAGTTTTGTCGTGGATGCTGGGACAATTCTTTGATTGCTGAGCTCCAGCTAAAACAAAAGAAGACTTGTCCACCCACTTTTGCTGAGCTGCTGCTCCTCTTGCGTACTGAAGAGGACCGGGAGGCAGCAAAAGCACATCGAATGAAGCAACATCTGGGGTCTACACGGCAGAAAGCTACATCTCATGCCCAGTTTGCTCGCGTTAACCCTGAAGATGGGGGTGCAGTTTCTGCTTTGATTAACATCACCCAGCAACTAGCTCAACAACTAGCTGACGTCCAGAGACAGTTAGCCATGCTAACGGCCAGCCAGTCAAAGACCAGCTCTATCCCCAAGATTTCCACCTACAGTAAGCCACATGCCAGGGCCACGAATCAGCAGCCTCGTCGCTCCACACCTACTCCTGCAAAACCTGGTTATTGCTTTCGGTGTGGTGAGGATGGCCACATCCGTCCTCAGTGTGAGAATGAACCCAATTCTACTCTGGTTGCTCGTAAAAAGAAGCAGTTCACTAGCAATCAACAAAATGCTTCCAACTCCGTTCATTTAAACTGAGTCCGGTTCCTGTTGTGGGACAGACAGGGGCCAGAGGGGACCAAATCCGTCCCAAGGAAAAGAAGATTGTCAAGTGTGCAGAAATGTCACAGCCCAAGATGAAGAATGCAACCATACAACTTCCAAAGGGCCTGGTGGGCTCTAAATGTTCTGCAGTCGTTCAGATTGCTGGACAGAACTACCACTGCCTTTTGGATACAGGCTCGCAGGTCACTACAATTCCAGTCTCTTTTTACAACCAGAGTCTTAGCGATCACCCTGTGAAGCCACTGTACGACTTACTCCAGGTAGAGGGTGCCGCCGGTCAGTCAGTGCCATACTTGGGGTATGTAGAGATGACCATAGGTTTTCACAAAGAGTTCGTTGGAGAAGAATTTGATGTGCCGACTCTTGCCTTGGTTGTACCCGATGGTCATCCTGAGGGTTCTTCAATTGTGCTTATTGGCATGAATACTCTGGAGCCTTTATATGAGCGATACACCAGCAGTGGCATATCTAATTTTCAACCTACGGCCCAAGGGTACTGTGCAGTTCTAAAGCTCTTACAACTGAAGCACCAACAAAGCCAGCTGGGTCGAGCGGGATCCGTGAAGTTGTTGAGTAAGACACCAGTTCTGATTCCTTCTGGTCAGACTATTGTTCTAGAAGGCTCTGCCAGAATAGACAGTCCAACTACAGTTCCATGGGCTCTGATTGAACACCCCCTATCACCTCTTCCTGGTGGGCTATGCGTCCAGAGTTGTGTCATCACACTTCCAACTCATGCTCCCTATAGGGTTCCTGTTCTCGTTATGAACGAGTCTGAACAAGGTGTTCTCATTCCACCAATGACAGTAGTTGCTGATATTGGTACATCACCTACCATCCTGGCCCAGCATACCGTAAACACTTCTCCAGTCCAAGGAGGTCTCCAAAGAAGCACTTTGGAGTTAAACTTTGGAGAATCGCCTATTCCACCTGAATGGAAAGAGCGAGTAACATCCAAGCTCAATCAAATGCCTGAAGTGTTTTCTTACCACGACCTTGATTTCGGCTGTACGGACCAGGTAAAGCATCATATCAAGCTTCATGATGAAACTTCTTTCAAGCTTCGAGCCAGGCCTATCCATCCCCGCGACATTGAAGCTGTTCGAAGCCATTTGCGGGATCTGCTTGAAGCTGACATCATTCGAGAGTCAGAGTCACCATTTGCCTCCCCAATTGTGGTGGTCCGGAAACGGAATGGCGATGTTAGGTTGTGCATCGACTATCGTAAATTAAATTTACAAACTGTGAAAGATGCCTATGCCCTGCCGAACCTTGAAGAGTCGTTTGCAGCATTAACAGGCTCTAGATGGTTCACTGTTCTGGATCTAAAGTCTGGATATTATCAGATTCAAATGAGTGAAGTCGACAAGGCTAAAACCGCATTTGTCACACCATTGGGTTTCTGGGAATGGAATCGGATGCCACAAGGCGTTACGAATGCTCCAAGTACATTCCAGAGACTTATGGAGAAGTGTATGGGGGATTTAAATCTCAAGGAAGCCCTTGTATTTCTAGACGACATCATTATCTTCTCTGACACTTTAGAGGAACATGAGAAGCGCTTACTCAGAGTACTTACCCGCCTGAAGGAATTCGGCTTGAAGCTGTCCCCTGAAAAATGCAAATTTTTCCAGTCCAGTGTACGTTATCTTGGACATGTCGTGTCTGAAAAGGGTGTTGAAACGGACCCTGAAAAAATATCGGCTCTCAAATCCTGGCCAGTCCCTCGGAATCTTAAAGAGCTACGGTCCTTCCTAGGGTTTGCAGGATACTATCGAAGGTTCATCAAAGATTTTGCCACCATAGTAAAACCTCTCAATGTCCTTACTAGAGGCTATGCACCCATCCGTCAGTCTAGCAAAGATAAAAGTCCTGCGGGAAAGTTCCTGGACCCGAAGCAGTCCTTTGGGGAGAGATGGACATCCGATTGTCAAGTTGCTTTTGACACAGTGATTTCTAAGTTAACATCTGCTCCTGTCCTTGGGTTCGCCAATCCGAAGTTGCCCTACATCCTTCACACAGATGCCAGCATAATCGGATTGGGAGCCGTTCTATACCAAGAACAGGATGATCAACTCCGGGTAATTGCCTATGCCAGCCGAGGCCTATCTCAGAGTGAGTCTCGATATCCGGCACACAAACTTGAGTTTCTGGCCTTAAAATGGAGTGTCACAGAGAAATTACATGATTATCTTTATGGTGCTAACTTTACAGTTGTTACAGATAATAATCCTCTTACATACGTTTTGACCTCAGCAAAATTGGACGCCACAAGCCACCGGTGGCTAGCTGCGTTGTCAACGTATTCCTTCAAAATGCAGTACCGTGCTGGCAAACGCAACTTTGATGCCGATGCTCTGTCCAGACGTTACCATGAAGTGCCAGATAAGGCTACAAGCTGTGAAGAATTGGAATTTGTGAACCGCCTAACAGAGCAACTGTGTGACCCCGGTGAAGTTGCAGAAATCTCCCCCGACATTGTGGTTGCTATATGTCAGAGCAGTCTTATCAGATCATGCTGTCCTGCTGACTATACTCGACTTGATGTGACATTAGTTGAGTCTCTTTCTGTTCATGCTAATATTATTCCTGACTGTTTTGCTGAGGAAGAGTCACATGGCCTCCCTGTCATTTCCCCTCTGAACCACGCTGACTTGAGAGAAGAGCAGCGTGCTGATCCAGCAATTCGAGAGGTCATTTACCAACTTGAGACGGGAGAAAAGGTCTCTTCCACTGTCAGAGAGGGACTTCCTGAGCTTCCATTGTTACTACGGGAGTGGAATCGGTTAGAGCTGGAAGATGGAATTTTATACAGGAGAAGACAGGACGAAGATAAAATTGTCCTTCAGCTTGTTCTGCCCCCAAGGTTGCGTTCTACTGTGCTGAAGAGTCTTCATAGCGATATGAGGCACATGGGCATAGAGCGAACTCTGGATTTGGTGCGGCAGCGATTCTTCTGGCCAAAAATGGCAGCTAACGTTGAGAACTTCATCAAAACCTGTGGTCGGTGTATAAGACGTAAGACTCCTCCTGAAAAGGCAGCTCCTTTAGTAAACATTCAAACCAGTCGTCCTTTGGAACTAGTATGTATGGATTTTCTAACGCTTGAGCCGGACAGCAGCAACACCAAGAACATCTTAGTGCTTACTGATCACTTTACCAAATTTGCAGTCGCTATTCCAACTGCAAACCAGAAGGCTAAAACTGTGGCGAAGTGTCTATGGAATGACTTTATGGTTTGTTACGGCATTCCAGAACGCTTACATTCTGACCAAGGCCCAGACTTTGAGTCTAAACTGATTAAAGAGCTCTGCGATGTAGCTGGCATTAAGAAAACTCGGACTACTCCATACCATCCCAGGGGCAACCCTGTTGAGCGCTTTAACCGGACGCTGTTAAACATGCTGGGAACTCTCGAGAGCAAGCAGAAGGCTAAGTGGAGGGAATACGTTAAACCTCTTGTCCATGCGTATAACTGCACGCGGAATGAGGTCACAGGGTTCACACCTTATGAACTCCTGTTTGGACGATCACCACGGCTCCCGGTTGACTTAGCTTTCGGGTTGCCAGTCCGTGACTTTCCATCTTCCTCGCACTCTCAGTATGTGAAGGACTTAAGATCACGTCTTGAGGAGAGCTATAAGCTTACATGTCAGAATGCTCAGAAGTCAGCTAAAAGGAACAAGAGTCGGTTTGATCAACGTGTAAAACCTGCAAGCTTGGATGTTGGGGACAGAGTCCTTGTTCGCAACGTCAGAATTCGAGGAAAACACAAGCTAGAAGACAAGTGGGAACAGGAGGTGTATGTGGTTGTGAAACGTGCTGGGGATCTTCCAGTTTACATTGTGAGACCAGAGACCAGGGAGGGACCTAATCGCACGCTCCATCGTGATCTGCTCTTGCCCTGTGGCTTCCTATCGGCTTCTGTTATAGAGGACTTTCCAGAAGATCTTACTGCTCAAAAACCCCATACTCGTAGCCAGAGTCGCAACCGTACTGACCAAGTTGACATCTTTGAGGATGAGGATACAGAGGATGCTGAACTTACCATCCTTGGGAGTTTTCCTCAGTCCCCTATGAAGTTCAGTGTGGAAGGAGTGAGTGGAGGTGAACATGACCCAACGATCTGTGACATTGTGGGTTCCGCCTTACCGACAGCCCCAAGTGACACTGAATCTGTTCCACCTTTTCCACAAAGCTCTGAAAGAAGACCTTCAATTGCAACCCACTTACCTGACATTGAAGAGTCTTGGCCAACCATTGGTGAAGATCCGTCTATGTTCAGCTGTGAGGTAGAAACTCCTGTGGAAGAGGCTGAGTTGGAAGAGCTTGGAAATTCTCTACTTGAGCCTATAGATGAACATGTTACGAGAGAGATGGAGCTACCTGTGGGAGGAGAATTGGAAATTCCTGTGGAAGAGATAACTGTCAATGTGTCTGAAGCTGAAGTGCTTCTGGAGCCCGAGGCTGAAGTTCGTGAGCCGGTCCAATCTGAGTCATCTGTGGGTCTAGCTGCTCATAGTTCTGCTACTGCCCCCAGTGATATAGTGGGATCTGATGTAGTACCCAGACGTTCAGGTCGGCAGCGTCAACCCCTTCAACGACTTCAATATGCAGTATTAGGCAACCCATTAATTTCAGTCGTTCAAACACTTTTTCATAGCTTGTCTAATGTTTATACAGAGGCCCTTAGTCACGCCGCTGCAGCAGACTCTGTCCCTAAACTGTAATAGCTTGCTTCTGCAGTTTCTATGCAACGGGGACGTGCATGATTTAAAGGGGGAGGGTGTAACCCAGATGTTTTTCCTTATTCTCCTTATTTGCGGTTCCACATTATGTTCGCGTTGTCGCGAGACTTCGTGAATCATCGCGGGACTTGACAGAGTGTTGCGTCACTTTCCTTTAAATACGGCCGCGCGCTGTTGTTTGGTATGTGTGTGCGCGAGCCGGTGTGTTGAGCTGCTGCAGGTAGGCGTTTAGCCGTTCAAACATTCTATTAATTAAACTGCTGGTTTAACTATTATGTATGCCAACCTTTTAGATTGCCTCTACCTTTTCAAATGACTGCTGTTGAGTGACTTAATGATACAGGAACTGGTGAGTTTGTCACTGTTTGTTATACGGTGCTAAAAGTGTGTTGTATATGGTTCTGTTAGCCGGTGCTGGCGCTGGCTGTACTTTAATCATACTGAGTCTGACTATATATATATATATATATATATATATATATATATATATATATATATATATATATATATATACATTTTGTGCCTATTTAAATGAGCGATACATTAATTAATCTTAATATTGTTATTGAATTATGAAGTCAACTACTTTGATTCTGAAATGTATTTTGAAGCTATTTATTGATATTTGTCTATTTATAAGAGTACTCTTGCTGATTGTTAAATTATTTATATTGCTATATGCAGTATTTATACTGAATCATGTACATGATGAAACAAACGAACTGAGATTGATTATGATAATGTGATGACTTTATTATATTATGATTATGGTGATATAGTTGTGATGCTTGGACCCAGAGTGATGTATTAATTGGTCCTGTTTTGTACAGGCCAGGTTCTGTGCATTGATGGCGAGCCACTAGGCCCAAACCTGATGCTTCGGAGTGCATGCATCTACCGGTGTGGTAGGAGGCACTGCAGCTGCTAATTTGACGCTTGCGTACACACACCCTGAGACATTTACATACACTCTGAGACATTTACACACACTCTGAGACATTTACACACACCTTGGACAATTTTCACATCTATACATTGGTACTGATTTTATAAACTGTTCTATCATGGACTCATTGGACTTTGCCTGTCTCGAGGGCTGTGTGTTGTGAACCACTGCGGCTTCAAGCACCTTTTTATGATTGAGAGAATTCTGAGATTGTTGTATGCTCATTAATAACTTTGAACTGAATACTTCTTATGTGCACGTGTAAATATTGTAAATATTTGTTGTCCTATCTGTAATACAACTCACAATTGCACTGCAACTTTGACTCCGTGTATCATTGAACTTCACCTTTTCCTCCCTGAGCTAAACTAAGATCTTCTGATACTGGTCTACTATTTTATCTATAATTGCAGCACTTATATATGCTACACTTGCTAGTCACTTGATTCCACGGCGGCGGCTTCTCTCAGGATTCAGTGATGCGTAGAGCTTCGCTGAAGAGAGGAAAATCAGGGTAGCAGCCCCCGAGCCCTTCCTTATATACGCTAAGTCACTCCCATTCTGGCGGGCTCTGACGCGTGAGGGCACGAGCGCCCTCATTGGGCGTGACGTCACGCGGGGCTCAGTGGTTGGCTGCTGCAGTTGCCGCAGGGCAGCCAATGAGTGCGCTAGACCAGTGGTTCCCAAACCTGTCCTGAAGGCACCCCAACACTGCACGTTTTCTTTGTCTCCCTAATCAAACACACCCGATTCAACTCATCAGCTCATTATCACATGGGTTAATGAGCTGATGAGTTGAATCAGGTGTGTTTGATTAGGGAGACAAAGAAAATGTGCAGTGTTGGGGTGCCTTCAGAACAGGTTTGGGAACCACTGCGCTAGACAGCCCGCTCTAGGTCTGCTAGCTGCTGCACTGCGTTGACAATAAATACAAAAATGAAGGATAAATTTTTGGCTTCATATCTCGAGAAAAGATGACTTTACCCATAGCGTAAGCAACTTGCGTAATACGAGAGAACCTCTCGTAAGAGAACTGCATTCTTCCATCTTAAAAATATATCTAAATTACAACATATGCTTTCAATGACAAATGCGGAACAGTTGGTTCATGCGTTCATGACATCAAGGCTAGATTATTGTAATGCTCTTATGGGTGGTTGCCCTGCACGCATAATAAACAAACTACAGCTGGTCCAAAACGCAGAAGCTATAGTTCTTACCAGAACCAGGAAGTATGACCATATTAGCCCCGTTCTGTCAACACTTTATTGACTCCCTATTAAACATTGTATACATTTTAAAATATTGCTGATTACTTACAAAGGTTTAGCTCCCCAGTACTTGAGCGAGCTCTAAACGCATTATAGTCCTTCACGTCTATTGCGATCTCAAAATTCCAGCCAGCTGATAATACCTAGAAAATTTTGATTTCTCTGACCTACATATGTGCAATTTAAGACTTTTGAAGGCCAAAAAATTATAAGAAATATCTTTAAAACCTTGTCATTAGATTATTTGTCAATACCTGCTCCTCATCTTCATATTTCTTATTCTCTCAGTCTTCTTATCCTGGCCTATTTCTTCCCCTCCTAAAGCTGAACTTTGACTGAGTCTTTTCATTTTCGTCTGTGTCAGTGACGAAAGTAAACATAGGCTCGACTGATATTTATTCGTTTTATGAATCATTTTATTAGACAAGTTAATTTACTCAAGGCTACCAGGAAAGCAGTATTGCCATTAGGAACCTTCTGAAAGCTTTGGAATCTGAAAACGTCTGTTTTTAAATGTTAAAAGTAATTTTAAATAATACAAATTATAGACTACGTTTACCGCAGTTGGTGTAATTGGCAGACGTTCCCTTAATCAAGCATCGTGCGCTGTGGAAAGGCGTCAAAGCATTCTCACAATTATGCAGCATTGATGCACGAATGATTTTGAATGAATATTTCATGTCGATATACAATGGTCACATAGCCTAATGTTAAAACTAATTTTGCTATTGATATCTTTGTTAGATTACAGACCCTATAGAACAAATGTCCGTCTGGGTTTTGAATTGAATATGTTCACATCGTCATAAACTTAGCCTATCTGTTAGTTTTCTTTTCAAACAACAAAAGTGTTAAGTTGTTACGGCGTCCAGTCATCTTTGTCAAGACGTTTTTCTTTATTAAATGCATCATAGATAGCGGTTAAGCCATTTTTGTAATAACATAAAAAGGGCGCTGCTAGTTAAAATCCGATTTGCGCAAAAAAGAAAATTACTAGCTGGGCGCTGGCGTGACGTAACTGAAGAGGCGAATTAGCATGTTCTTATTAATATTATTACGACGAGAGAGTATTTATAGCCTCAATTGAGTGAAACACCGTAGGCCTATGTATAACTTCGGCCATTCTCAGTGGTGTGACTGGGACACTCTGCTTGTCATCATAGAAACAGATAATCAGACTGTGATGTTTATTCCCGCTTCAGTAATATGCTGAATATTATTCAGCATATTACTGTGAATATGCCTTCCTTTCGACACACAGCTCCACTGCCCAACGGACCTGCAACCGTCTTGCAAGTGTTGATAGGCTATTACTCGTGAGGTGTAACCAATCAGATAGCGCCGTGGGCGGGACATTGAGCAACAGAGAGGCTGCAGCAGCTATATCAGAGCCAGCCAAAGTAGCATTTTAAAATAAAATTGACTTTAATCAAACCACGGATCCGTGATAGGTTTTGTGATCTATTTCAAGGTTTGCGTTCTCGGGCCACCAAGCTCTGTTGTTGTGTGGATGAGCAGGCCGGAGCACATTAAAGGTTTTCTGTTAGAACGGTGTTGTGTTAAGCGGCCCCTAAGTTAATAACTAATGATCTTTGCAACGGAAGTGAATCAATCAAAATGAACTTTAGCTGGACAATAACTTTATTCTAGAGCTGCTGTAAAGCCAAAACAATTTCTGTCACTTAAATGTCCTATTATCACTGTAAAGCTGCTTTGAAACAATCTGTATTGTTAAAAGCACTATATAAATGAAGGTGACTATTTAAGGATGAGGCACCGCAAACTATTTTATAATTGTTTTTGACACAAAACACCTTGAATAGCATAAGTGGAGCTCTGGGGGAAGAATATTTTTTTAAAAATTATGATGGGCCCCCTTTAGGTTAACTTTATTGATTCTATTTGAATTCACTGCTTAGATTACTTAAAGGTGCACTATGCAAGATTATCCAAAATAATAATAATAATAATTTGGTCCTGTGCCTGTAATTTCTTGTTTTCCTGAATTCCTCTGCTCGGGCCGTTTCTGGGCTGCAACCGAGACTTTATCATCTGTATCTGAAGCTCTGCAGGCTCTGCTAAGTTGTCATGTCTCGACGCTAAAAAAATTAGCTAATGTTGCTATTGCCTTATTGACTGCCATCTGTAACTCCAGTCAGATTATGAGGCATTGTAATTATGTTTTATGATGACATAATTATTAGCGAGCTAGACTAAAGATGGCTAAGATCCAGCACTTCCTGCTCAGCTACTGTTCGGACGCTCTTGCTTACTGCTCCGCGCTTTGCTCTATCGCTTTTACATATATTTTATTTCCTTTTATCACCTAATTTTAACTTCAGCAAATCAGCACAGTGCACAGACGACAAAGTTTGGAATACTACAAAAACGCAGAATTCTTTTACCCGACCAGCTTACATTCCGGGGAAAGGAAAACACAACTGCCTACACTCATAAGGATAAGAGAGAAAATGTCTCTTCTGGTTCAAGAATCTACTTGCTGCACTAACTGCCACAGACTTTTACAAAGGATTGCAGTTCTTGAAACAAAGTTACTTACGGGACCACCAAACCAGACGGAACACACAACAGAGCTTCGTCATGGACACCCTCAGCATACCGGTGAGTCCCATGAAACTAGTGCTCCTCGACAGGTAGAGAAACAAGCCGATCGACTTACAAATCGATGGCACAAACAGGGAGCGAGACCCAAAGGCACTCGAGACATCAGATTGTCACGAGCCTCACATATTACCGCAGTAGCATCCTCTACCCCAGATACAGCTCTGACAAGGATTGCAAACACTGGTCTCCTACCACCGCCTATACATCTTGAGAACAGATTTGAAGTACTAATGAATGTAAATGATGAATCCCCAAATGTGATGAATGTGATCGAACACAGACTGAATGGGCCAGTAGCTAACACTGATGCTAACTGGCGCTCAAGGTCGAGCAGACAGCGGCACTCAGCTCAGAGCGCAGCCGAGCCCAGGACTCTGATAGTGGGGGACTCCATAATTAGAAACATTAGCAGCAGGGATACAACTACGTGCTGCCTTCCACAAGCAACAACTTCTGATATAAACAGGGAACTTCAGAACATTCTGATGAAACATAAGACTGCAAATCGACTCATCATTCATGTGAGGAAGAATGATATTCATAAAGAGCAGTCAGAACTCCTTAAGAAGGATTTCAATGAACTTTTTGAAACACTTAAAAGACTGAAAGTTCAAACATTCATCAGTGGACCACTCCCAGTAAGAGGAACAAACAGGTTTTCACGGCTGCTTGGGCTTAATACATGGCTGCAAAAAACCTGCAATATAAAAGGAGTAAACTTCATTGACAATTTCAATCTTTTCTGGAGTCAGAGACAACTATTTCATCGGGATGGCCATCACCCAAACAAACTTGGTTCAAGAGTGTTAAAGGACAATATCTACTTCTCCCTCAATCATCCTTCTGCAGTGTGTGTCAATCTGAACGACACACACACACCTGGAAACAGTATGAATGACCACAGGACTTCACTTCAGCAGCAAAATGGACATGCGGTTGACATATCACACAAGGACAATGATAACACCACTCCGCCACAACAACCTCTTGACATGCCCCCACGGAAGAATTTTTTTTTAAAATAGCCCCTGAAATTATGACTTCTGGTGAATATTGTGGAAACTAATTGATACATTTAGATAAATATATTTCATACATTATAGCATATTATAATACAACTTATTAGGCCTATATATTTATAGAATAGCAAAGTAGGCCTAATCAATATACAAGACTGAACCACATAGATGTGAAATATAAAGGCTATCATGATCATTTTGCCACCAATGAACCATGGATTTGTTTACTTTATAATACGTTTTATTTTTAACTTAAACAAATACAACATATAACATTCAAAACTCATCGGCTTAGACTGCATTTGAAGAAAAATAAACACAACAGTATTCATTGTCCCTCACGCATTCCAGCCACGGGTAGTCATTTTCCCATTCAATTCTATATTTTTGTGCTCTTTTCTTTTTCGCCGGCTGCTCGGAGATAGTCATTTTTACATTTCCCGCTGTTGTCACTGGTTTTTTTTCTTGTCTTTGTTCATAGTCTGACATATATTAGAAGCTATGTGTCTGTCATGGATTTGCACTGAATTGATTCTCAAAAATACGGAACAAAGTGCGTTCCGTATCAGTTCAATACGGAACAAGACTTTTATGTGTCAAATACGGGACGATTCCGTATTATACGGAAAGGTTGGCAACCCTATTTGGGAATTACCCGTCTTTCGAATATCTGGGTACTGTGTTAAAAGGTGCTCCACACATTTTACTTATCATTATTTACAGGCCTCCAAAATACTCTCCAGCCTTTGCTGAGGACTTTACAGAACTGTTATCAACAATTACCTCAGAGTTTGACTGTTTTGCCATTGCTGGAGATTTTAACATTCACATAGATAGTGCAGAAAACAATATGGCAAAAGAAATCAAAACTGTTTTAAAAACTTTTGATCTGACTCAGCATGTACATGGACCCACACACAATCGCGGACACACTCTAGATTTACTTATCAGTAAGAATCTAAACATTTCATCGATTGTTATTACGGATGTAGCACTGTCTGATCATTTCTGTATTTTCTTTGATATATTGATCTCTCCTGCTACTGAAGCTAGATCTGTGTCTGTCAAGAAGAGATGCTTAAATGAGAACACTAGTGTACTATTTATGAAGGCTATATCCTTAACACCAAGCATATCTGCTGACTCTGTTGATTTTCTCCTTGATTCTTTTAACTCAAAACAAAAGTTAAAAGTGTAATTGATGATATTGCTCCTGTTAAAGTCAGGAAGAAGAGTGGCAGACAAAAAGCACCTTGGAGAAACTCAACAGCAGTGCAAATTATGAAAAGACAATGCAGAAAAGCAGAGCGCGTGTGGCGGAGGACAAAACTTGTAGTCCATTATAACATCTACAAAGACAGCCTTCATGCTTTCAATATGGAACTAGGCAAAGCTAGACAGACTTTCTTCTCAAATATTATAAACAGCAATTTAAACAACACACGCACTCTTTTTGCTACTGTAGAGAGACTGACAAACCCCCCAAGCCAGATTCCCAGTGAAATGCTCTCAGACAGCAAGTGCAATGAGTTTGCTTCTTTCTTCTCTGAGAAAATCAATAATATCAGAAAGGTGATCAGCACATCCTTGAGTTGCTCTGGGGTCAGTCAGATCAGACCACCTGAGAAAGTTGTTACTATGTCTGATTTCAAAGAAATTGATGGCAAAATTTTGGAAGAAACCGTACAGCACCTTAAAACATCAACCTGCACTCTTGACACACTTCCCACATCTTTTTTCAAAAGTGTGTTAAACAGTTTAGAAGCATATCTTCTAGAAGTGGTAAATGCCTCACTTCTCTCTGGGAGTTTTCCAAACTCCCTGAAAACTGCAGTTGTCAAGCCCCTCCTGAAAAGCAACTATAGACCGATCTCAAATCTTCCTTTCATAGGCAAGATCATTGAAAAAGTTGTCTTCAATCAGCTGAACAAATTCTTAAGCTCAAATGGATACTTTGACAATTTTCAATCTGGTTTCCGAGCGCACCACAGCACAGAGACAGCGCTCATAAAGATAATAAACGATATTCGCTTAAATACTGATTCAGGCAAATTATCTGTGCTGGTACTACTCGACCTCAGTGGTGCATTTGACACTGTCGATCATAACATACTTCTTGACAGGCTGGAAAACTGGGTGGGGCTTTCTGTTTCAGTAGTCATGTCAAAGCAATAACTAAATCAGCATACTATCATCTGAAAAATATTGCAAGAATTAGATGCTTTGTTTCCAGACAAGACTTGTGCATGCTTTCATCACCAGCAGGGTGGATTATTGTAATGGACTCCTCACTGGCCTTCCCAAAAAGACCATAAGACAGTTGCAGCTCATACAGAACGCTGCCGCCAGGATTCTGAGCAGAACCAGAAAATATGAACATATCACACCAGTCCTCAGGTCTTTACACTGGCTCCCAGTTAGATTTAGGATTGATTTTAAAGTATTATTACTGGTATATAAATCATTCAATGGCCTAGGACCTCAATACATTGCAGATATGCTCACTGAATATAAGCCCAACAGATCACTCAGATCATTAGGATCATATCAGCTAGAAATACCAAGGGTTCACTCTAAACATGGCGAGTCTGCTTTTAGCTGTTATGCCAGTCGCAGCTGGAACCAGCTTCCAGAAGAGATCAGATGTGCTCCTACAGTAATCACATTCAAATCCAGACTCAAAACACATCTGTTTAGCTATGCATTTACTGAATGAGCACTGTGCCACTGTTCGTCCGACTGTTTGTACTGTACTGTATTTTATTTTATTTTTCTAAACTGTTTTAATTATTCTTATTTCTTTTTATTATTTTAATTTCTTCTATGTAAAGCACTTTGAATTGCCATTGTGTATGAAATGTGCTATATAAGTAAACTTGCCTTGCCTTGCCTAAACTTGCTCACAA
The DNA here is from genome assembly GCF_949319135.1 of Squalius cephalus. Classification (NCBI taxonomy): domain Eukaryota; kingdom Metazoa; phylum Chordata; class Actinopteri; order Cypriniformes; family Leuciscidae; genus Squalius; species Squalius cephalus. Next base: position 12,513,361 of record NC_137126.1, read on the forward strand.
ATTACAGCCAGTCATCTAACTATTAGCGTAACTGTTCTTTCATATACAGTACACAAAAAAAGGCTGTTTATACATGATAACACAATATGCAAAATAGCTCATCTCTCATCTTCCTGCAGGTAGTTTCTTACGCGGTTGGGCTGCTTGTGCAACCGATATATCAGGGCAGAGGGCTTAAGGTTCTGGCGGTGTTCTGCCTAGTTTGAATGTTGTGTTTACAACCAGTAACTGAAAATCCTGCACAGTGCATCTTCAATAATTTTACATCCACCTATTTTAATGTCCATTATTTTTTCTTTTGGTTTCCAGTCTCTTTGACAGAGATGTAATGCTGTACCATGGCCTGTTATGTCAGGTGACCTTACCTGGTTCTCCCAACCAATCTATGAAGCCCCTCTCCCTACAGCTCAACCTGTCTACACCTGATGGTGACATTAGTCCTTTCAGTGAACCTGTTGTTATTGATCCTGAGGAGCTGGACATTAGAATTAAACCTCCACAAGAGCTCTGTGTGATTGGCTCTACAGCTACAGATGTACGCCTTTGCTGGATAGAGCCAGAGGGAAGAGTCAAACCCAAATCATACCAGATCTACTGTAATGACATACTGCTGAAGACCACCACTCTTCTGGGGTGAGTCAAACCAGTCTTTCATTATAACATGTTAAAGGTGAAGTGTCACAAATCAATTCACAAATGATAATACCCTGTTTCACCCATTTTTCTTGCTGATGTTTGTTTTACTCATAAAAACTTTATGGAATTAAAATGAGCTGGCAAGGCTTTTTTTTTTTTTTTTTTTTTTTTACATAAAAGTCACACACTTCACCTTTAAGTTGCATTGTTTGTTCTCTTACGAGAGGTCTCTCGTACTGCGTTGAAAACGCTATGGGGAAAAACTCTTTTTCACGAAATACTGAAACAAAAAATTATCCTTTAATTTTTGAATTAATGTAAAGCGCGTTGCAGCAGCACACAGCCATGGGCGAGACGGCTCGCTCGCCCATTGGCTGCTCTGCGGCAACTGCATAAGCCTATCGAGCGAGGCCTGCGGTGACGTCAGGCCAATGAGGGCGCTTCGCGCCCTCCTTGCCACTTCCCGCCGAAACGGGCGTGGCTTAGCCCTATAAAGGTAGCTCGAGAAGGCTGATTCACTGATTTTTCATCTCTTCAGCGAAGCTCACGCATCGTTGGATCACGAGAGGAAGCAACGCGTCGTCTGAGAAGCACTTCAGCGGGACGAGTCACTTACCAGAAGCTGCTGGCCATCGCCGCCTTCGACTGCCGTTCCTGCTGCGCTATCCGGTGCCTATATCCTTTCATTAATATCCTACTGTTCTTTGTGTCTGTGTGTGTGTTCGCCCTGCGACACACACTCGTAAAAGAGCTTGCGTCTTTTTCAAGATGCCTTCCTGCGGCTCGTGCCGAGCCCCACTCAGCGAGGGAGACCGTCATGTCATCTGTGTCTCCTGCCTGGGTGAAGATCATGCAGCGCTCGCGCTCGCTGACGGCGGCTGCCCTCACTGCAAGCGTATGCCGATGGTGACTCTGAGGACTTGCCTGGCAGTATTCTCTGAGCCTGCATTCCCCGCTGCATTGCCGCGCCGTAAAAAGCGCCGCTCTCAACGGATCCCGGAACCTTCTCCAACCCGACTGAGCTCGCCGGTTCGCCCGCCTGCTTCACCGGCTTCGCCTGTATCACTTCCTGATGCTCAGCGGCCGCTGTCTGCCGCCGCTTCATTAGAGGAAGTTCATGTTAAAGCCGCGTCGGGGGAGGATGACTCGTGCTCTCTGTTAGCCTCGGGCAGCGAAGACTGGGCGAGCTCTGTGGATCTCGCGCTTCCCGCTCGTACACCTAACAGAAGAGCTAACATCGAGAAGGAGCTGATGCGAGTACTCTCGCTGGCCGCGGCGAGCCTCGGCCTCGAATGGTCCGCACCGGAACCCCCTTCGCGGACTCGGCTGGATGGTAGCTTCCTCCCTGGTGAGCGCACTTCTCCGGAATCCAAGCCTGCTCCCTTTCTTCCTGAGCTTCATGAAGAAGTTGCAAAGGCTTGGAGCGCTCCCTTTTCAGCACGAACACGTTCGTCTGTATCACCAGCATTCGCTACGCTGCATGATGCTAAAAACAGAGGCTACCACTCACTTCCGCCGGTGGAACAGGCGATAGCGACCCATCTTTGCCCGCCCTCTGCTGGACGGCGGACGAAACCGGTGTTGCCATCCAAAGCCTGCCGCATGACGTCAACGCTGCTCGCGCGAATCTTCTCCGCTGCTGGGCAGGCTGCGTCTGCATTACACACCATGGCCACGCTGCAGATCTTCCAGGGAGATCTCCTCCGGAAACTGGATGAGATGGGACCTGACGCGATCTGCCTCTCGGACTTAAGAAGCGCTTCGGATCTCTCTCTCCGCGCTACTAAGTCTGCTGCACAGGCCATGGGAAGGTGTATGGCTTCCGCCACTGTTGCTGAGAGACATCTATGGCTGACGCTCTCGGAGATGGCTGAGTCTGAGCGCACCGCGTTCCTCGACGCCCCGCTGTCTTCTACTGGCCTCTTCGGATCCTCTGTCAACGAGTTCGTAGAGAGATTCGCCGAGGTCCAGAAAGCGTCTCAGGTCTTCAAGCACTTCCTTCCGAAGCGCTCTAGTTCTGCAGCGAGTCGTGCTAAACCGACCCCGCGGAGCTCTCAGCCACAGCCCCCGCCTCCTGCTGCTTCATCGCATCACCGACAGCAACGCAGCTCGAGGCCCCACTCTCGCTCTACCAACCGTCGCCCCGCTCCGCGTGGGCCACGGCCGAGGATTGTGGTGAAACCGGAAGCCCCGAAGACATCCTAGCACGCCTAGGAAAGCGCCGGTGTGTGAGTACCGCTGCGGCCGGACTCTCACCCAAGCGCGCCGCTGTTTCAGTTCCAGGAATTGCGACTGTCTCAGCGTTTCCTGCAACGCGCAAGCCCGTACAGTTGCCCGCTTGCCTGCACACAAAAGCCGTTTTTACGGCTACCCAGATAAATCCTGTAAAGAGTGTAATTTCTGGTGTTCTGGCCACAGCCGATGGTGCTATAAATGTAGTGCTGATGCCCACTGCCCAGTGCCCATCCCTACACACAAGCACAGCCCTTCACATAGGGCGCGCGCCCATAAAATCAACTCAAGTCGATCGCGCAACCGACATAGTAAAGGTGCCCACTTCCCAGTGCCCACAAACACTATGTCACGCATGTCACACGGTTTCTGTAACAACGAAACCTGTGCGCGCTCGCTCTGCCCAGGCAGGCAGCGCGTCCAAAGCAGTAAATGTGCCCGCTCCCAAACCGCGCCCACACTTACTCACAGACACCACGAGTCCTACGGGACCCGCTCAGCCCTCCCTCACTCGGTTAAGCACCGTAGTCGGGTCGAGGACGAGCGCTCTGCCCGCTGTGATCAGCGCGCTCCCCGCCTCGAATGTCACAAGCATTACGCCTATGTTGCAGCACACCGAAGCGCCTCTGTCGCCCGGCGAACAGAGCGCGCTTCGCATCCAACCCTTAGCCATCCATGCGGACGCATGGGCAGCGCTTCCAGGGGTTTCGGAATGGGTGCTAGGCATTATAAAGAGAGGCTACTCGCTACAGTTTTATCGACGGCCTCGCCGCTTTACAGCGCGCGTCGAGACTACGGTGAATTCAGAAGTAGCACACCTACTTCGTGCCGAAATATTAAAACTGATGAGCAAAGGGGCTGTAGAGCCTGTATCTCAAGCTCAAAGCGAAGGGGGGCTGTACAGCAGATATTTTCTGGTTCCCAAGAAAGACGGGGGTTTCAGACCCATACTGGATCTAAGGCAGTTGAACAAAGCATTACTGAAACGCAGTTTCAAAATGCTCACGACCAGGAGAATCCTCGCGCAAATTCGCAGAGGGGACTGGTTCATGTCGATAGATCTGAAGGACGCGTATTTTCAAATACAGATAGCGTCACGTCACAGCCGATATTTGAGATTCGCCTTCGAGGGCCAGACATACCAGTATACAGTCCTGCCGTTCGGCTTATCCCTGGCACCCCGTACATTTACAAAGTGCATGGACGCAGCGCTCGCACCTCTCAGACTCAGAGGCATGCGAGTGCTGAACTATTTGGACGACTGGCTGATTCTAGCTCAATCGCGATCAGAGCTTGTGGAGCACAGGGCCATTTTACTCGATCACCTCGAGAATCTTGGTCTCAGAGTCAATTGGACGAAGAGTTCGCTGAACCCCAGTCAAACGATTTCGTTTCTGGGCACAGTTCTGGACTCACAGTCTATGATAGCGCGGCTGTCACCACAGCGCGTGCTAGACATTCAGCGCGCAGCGAGCCTTTTCCGCTGTGGCGCAACCGTCACGCTCAGGAAATTTCAGAAGATGCTAGGCCTTATGGCCGCAGCATCATCAGTTCTCCAGCTGGGCTTGCTCCGCATGCGCCCTCTGCAGTTCTGGTTGAAAGCGCGAGTACCGCGCAGAGTGTGGACATCCGGTCAGCTCAAGGTCAATCAGAGCTGTGTGGAAGCTCTAAAACCTTGGATGACGAGCGACTGGTACCAATCAGGTGTAAGCCTGGGGACTTCCTCGAGAGTGAAAGTGGTGTCGACAGACGCCTCCACATCGGGATGGGGAGCGCTGCTCGAGGGCAGATCGTTCTTCGGCCTGTGGTCAGAACGGGAGAAGCTCCAACATATCAACTGCCTGGAAATGTTGGCAGTGGACCAACACGTCTTAGTCCGTTCGGACAATATGTCTGTGGTGTCCTATATAAATCGCCAGGGCGGTCTCACATCCCTAAGCCTGTACAGGCTGGCGGAACGCCTCCTGTTATGGGCTCAGCACATCTTGCGCTCGCTGAGAGCAGTGCATGTGCCAGGAATCAAGAATCTGGGTCCAGACAGACTGTCCAGGAACAACGTTCCTATGAGCGAATGGTCTCTACTAGAGATGCGCGGATGGGCTATTATTTCATCCGCAACCGCATCACAAAACTCATCATCCGTCCGCCATCCATCCGCACCACGTTTTTGACCAATTTTCAAAACCGCACCCGCCCGCCATCCGCTGAATGTATACATATATTTTTCATTTGATTGGTTCATTTGATTGGTTGAACCGCCCGCCACCCGTCCGAATTTAATTAAAATATTATTTTTCGTCACGTCATCTGCCCGATCCGCGGTTTATCCGCGGAGTCCGCGGCTGTAACCGCCAACCGCGCATCTCTAGTCTCTACACCCCCAAACAGTTCAGCTGTTGTGGGAGAGATTCTGCAGAGCGGAGGTGGACCTGTTCGCGTCCCACGAAAACGCTCACTGCCCCGCATTCTTTTCCAAGAGCGAGAGCGCGCTGTCCCGAACGTGGCCGCCCTGTCCGCTCTACGCCTTTCCCCCCGTCTCCCTCCTGCCTCAGGTGTTAGAACGGATCAGGGAAACGAAATGCTCAGTGCTGCTTGTAGCGCCGCTCTGGATGAACCAGCCATGGTTCCCAGTTCTGATGCAGTTAGCAGACACTGCCCCGTGGCCAGTGCCATTGAGGAGGGACCTCCTCTCGCAGGCCAGGGGTTCGATTTGGCATCCTCACCCGGAATTGTGGTCCCTCCACGTGTGGACGCTCAACGGGTACCCGCTGGTCTCCCAGCGGGAGTGCTAAATACTATCACTCAGGCCAGAGCTCCGTCAACTAGACGGCTTTACGCCTCGAAGTGGTCAGTATTCTCTAGCTGGTGCACAGCTCGAGGTCGTTCACCCCTCGATTGTGAGGTGACGGAGGTTCTCTCCTTCCTGCAGGAGCTATTGGATAAGGGCAGAGCCCCTTCCACGCTCAAAGTCTATGTGGCAGCTATCGCAGCGTTCTCTGAAACAACGCTCGGTCAGTCATTAGGAAGGAATAATTTAGTCATCCGCTTCCTCAGGGGAGCTAGGAGGCTGAATCCTCCCAGACCTCCCTCAGTCCCTACGTGGGACCTCTCTACGGTTTTGGAGGCCATGAAAGGTCCCCCTTTCGAGCCCATCCAAACGATTAGCCTCAAACATCTGTCATTCAAAACAGTGTTTTTGTTGGCTCTCGCTTCAGTGAAGCGCATAGGTGACCTGCACGCGCTCTCGGTGAGCGCAGCGTGCTTAGAGTTTGGGCCAGGTGACTCAAGAGTCATACTCAAACCTAGGCATGGTTATGTGCTAAAATCCCTTAACACACCGTTTCAGGCTCAGGTTATCTCCCTGTCCGCCCTGCCGGTGTCAGGAGAGGAAGGGGACTCAAGTTTTCTCTGCCCTGTTAGGGCTCTGAGAGCTTATGTGTCTCGCTCTTCTGTTTTTAGACAGACTGAGCAGCTATTTGTCTCGTTCAGTGGACGTTCCAAGGGAATGGCTGTTTCGAAACAAAGCCTATCCAGATGAATAGTAGACGCTATAGCGCTAGCATACACCACCAGGGGTCTTCAGTGCCCGTTGGGTGTCAGAGCGCATTCCACGAGAGGCGTTGCCTCGTTGTGGGCTTGGTCTAGTGGGATTTCCTTACAGGACATATGTACGGCGGCAGGCTGGGCCTCGCCGTCTACATTTATTAGGTTTTATAACCTAGAGGTTCCCGCCCTACAGGCTAAGTTATTGTCGGTATAGCCGAATCAGTGGTCTGATTAGGACTCGGAGATCGCGAGCGCAGTGCGCTGCCGACTGTCATACGGGCAGTATTGCGTAAGACCCACATTTTCCCACATTAGTTCAGGCTCTCCGCCTTGTCTATGTGATGTCATGTTATTGCGTCTGTGGACGTCACCATATAAGGGCAGAAGGGTTCCCTTCCTGTTCCAGGACTCTCTGTGAGTCCCTCTAGTGATTATGCATGATAAACCCTGGGTTTCCAGGTTTATGGTGTTTGATTACAGCACGCACGGCGTTTTGCAATGGGTCCCCATAGCATTTTCAACGCAGTACGAGAGACCTCTCGTAAGAGAACGTACTCGGTTACTAACGTAACCTCTGTTCTCTCTAGAAGAGGGAACGAGTACTGCGTTTCTTGCCGTGCGCGCGGTTCACTCTGGTTCGCTTCGGCGATGAATAAATCAGTGAATCAGCCTTCTCGAGCTACCTTTATAGGGCTAAGCCACGCCCGTTTCGGCGGGAAGTGGCAAGCTGTGTGCTGCTGCAACGCGCTTTACATTAATTAAAAAATTAAAGGATAATTTTTTGCTTCAGTATTTCGTGAAAAATAGTTTTTCCCCATAGCGTTTTCAACGCAGTACTCGTTCCCTCTTCTAGAGAGAACAGAGGTTACGTTAGTAACCGAGTACGTTTTTATAACAAAATGAAGAGATTCAGTGATATTCAAAAAACGTGTGTGCTGCATGTTGGTTTTGTTTATTTTGCTGTAATTACAAAATCACTATAGTCTTGCAATGTTACTGCAGTGTAATTGTTTTTTGTCTAACAGGGCTACAGTGAGTGGTTTATCTCCCGCTACCTCCTATATACTAAGTGTGAGTTCACTCAGTCCAGGGGACACAGAGAGTCCTAGAGCAGTAACTGAGGTGAGAACAGCAGACGATCAAGATCATGCTCCTTCTACTCTGACTGTAGTTGTCCTGGGACGGCACGAACTGCAGATAAACTGGGGATTTCCAGTTGCTCCTTTGGGGAGACTCTTCAAATACGAACTAAATATGAATGGGTGTGTGGTGTACGTGGGTACAGAGAGGGCATACGCTGCTCGTCACCTGTCTGCCAACACAGCATACACCTGCACTGTGACAGCCATCACCTCCAGGGGGCGCTGCCACAGTAGTCCAGTCACAAAGAAGACGGCACGGGATGATTACCTGCACTCAAGCAGGTGAATTATGAAGGAAACCATAACATCACAAAAGGGCTAAGAGAATTATATTTTCCTTCTTTTGAATGCTTTATCATTATGGCTGTGAAAGAAAGTTATGTGAGATTTAATGTTCCCTTTCGTATGGTCACTACGAGTTACGTCAGTGACTGACGAAATTGGGGGTTTCGCTTAGAAGCCTATCACCTTCGAGTTCTACAAAACGAGCCAATGGCATGGGAAATACCATGGGTCTGTGGAATTTCCATGGCGCAACTCCGCCCCACCGCGTGGGTACAAAGGAGGAGCGCTGGCAATCTCGCATTATGTTTTCGCTTCGGAGCCAAGAGTTTTCTTCAGTGCCAGCGTTAGCCGAGCCAGATCTAGAGCTTGGCACAGGCATGCAGAGCTGTGGGCCGCCTTCACCTCCGACGCAGTGCCGCCGCGGAACGCACGTCCTTCCCTGGCCTACTCTGACAGAACGAAACTTGACCACGCCCCCACGCAGGGACGCTATGCCTCTCATGTCCGGGCTGGTAGATCATAGGTCACTGCGTGATCCTTGGGCCAGGTGATGTCCACATGTGTGGTCCAGGAACGCCATTAGGGCTCAACCAGGTTGATGTGCGGGAGTCTGAGAACTCGTTTTTTCAGACGGGGCACCACCCGTCTTTTCCCCTAAGCCGGCCAAACGCCAGGCTAAGCAGCACTCTTGAGATGAGCAGCTTGGAGTTAGGGCTCAGTTCTTTTCAGTAGCTGTTAGCAGGACCACTCCTTCCCCTGATGGAGGGCCGGGGGAGAATCTTTTGTTTCCTAAGAACTGATGCCCCTTCCTCCGAGCCCCAAGAGGACGTGGATGGCAGTGTGCGACGCTCTGCCTCGCCACTCTTGTCCTCCTCTGTCGCTAGACCCCTGTCAGAGCAGGCCCCCGTGGAACGCTGGTCCTTCCCTGGCCTACTCTGTCAGGATGCGGCTTATGACCGTGCCCCACACCGGGACGCTACGCCTCCCACATCTGGGCCAGTCATTCTGCCTCGCTGCCCTATCGAAGGCACGTCTGTCGTTCCCATGACCCTGCTGGGTCGCGAGAACCATCAGGCTCGGCTATGCGATTCAGTTCGCACGGTCTCCTGCTCCAGTCTGCTATACCATGATCGGTGGCAATGCCCCTGCCATGCATGCGGAGGTCGCCACCCTCCCACTGGTGAATGGTGCGATCGAGATTGCCAATTCAGCAACATGGGGTTTGCATCCTGAACTTCTCGACGACTGGCTGTTCCTAGCTCACTCTTGAGACCAGGTTTGCGAACACAGGGACCTGGTGCTCCTGCACCTCGCCCGTCTGGGCCTTCGGGTCAACTGCGAAAAGAGCAAACTCTCCCCAGTACAGAGGATCTCTTTTCTCAGTATGGAAAATCGACTCGGTCGCCATGTGGGCGCAGCTTACGAGCGAGCACGCATGCGCAGTCACTGCTGACTTGCCTGAGACAGTTCGAGGGCAAGAGTGCGGTTCCAATGAAGTTTTTTCAGAGGCTCCTGGGGCATATGGCATTTGCAGCGGCAGCTACGCCGCTCGTACTGCTTCATATGAGACCGCTTCAGTACTGGATTTGCGATCGAGTACCGAGGTGGGCATGGCAACCAGGCACGCTCTGAGTACCAGTTACTCTGGCCTGCCATCAGACCTTCACCCCGTGGACGAACCTCAGCTTTCTACGGGCCGGAGTGCCCTTAGAACGAGTTTCCAGGCATGTTGTGTCAACAGATGCCTCCACCACGGGCTGGGGTGCCATGTGCAATGGACATGCTGCCGTGGGCTCCTGGACAGGACCCCAGCGCCTTTGGCATGTCAATTGCCTCGAGTTGCTGGCGGTATGTTTGGCTCTGCACCGCTTCCGTGCGTTGTTCGAGAACCAACACGTACTAGTCCGCTCAGACAATACCGCGACAGTAGCGTACATCTACCGACAAGGTGGTCTACGCTCCCGCCGTATGTAGCAACTCGGCCGCCATCTCCTCCTATGGAGTCAGAAGCATCTGAGATCGCTTCGAGCCATTCATATCCTGGGAGACCTGAAGCATACGAGCTCTCGGCTCAGCTGATTTGGGAACAGTTCGGCAACGCACAGGTGGATCTGTTTGCCTCCCACGACTCTTCGCATTGCAGCCTGTTTTATTCCCTGACCGAGGGCACACTCGGCACGGATGCACTGGCGCACAACTGGCCGCGGGGCCTCCGCAAGTATGTGTTTCCCCCAGTGAGCCTGTGCAAGATCAGGGAGGACGAGGAGCTGGTCCTTTTGGTTCCGCCTCATTGACCCAACCGGACTTGGTTCTCCGAACTGGTGCTCCTCGTGACAGCCCCTCCCTAGCCAATTCCTCTGAGGAAGGACCTCCTTTCTCAGAGACGGGGCAATCTATGGCACCCTCGTCCCGATCTATGGAACCTACGGTGGTGGCTACCATCACTTCCGCTAGAGCCTTGTCCACGAGACACGCCTCTGCGTTGAAGTGAAAACTCTTTGTCACCTGGTGTTCTTCTCAACGACCATTGGCATGGTTTTATTTCAGTTAGCCTAATAGCTAGTTTGATTTGCATTGAGAGATGATCTTATGGAAAGTACCCCATGCCAATCTCTAGGTATGGTGAAGGCTATGTGATGATGTGGGGCTATTTTAATTCCAAAGGCCAAGGGAACTTTATCAGGATGCATAGTATCCTGGATCCATGAAGTAACTGGCCTTTAAAAATAAAAATCTGCCTGCCTCTATGGGAATTTAACATAGGGGTGTCCAAACTTATGCACCCTGTATTTTAAGGAAGAACATTTATTTATTTACGATACATTATTCATTCACAAAGAAAATTGGTGTCCTTAAAGGTTGGATTTTTCCTAATTTTTTAAATTAAGGCATTAAGTTCAATTTCCAAAAGATGATTTTTTATACCTCTTTTTAGTCAACTTTAGCATGGGTGTCTAAACTTATGCATAGCACTGTATGTCAGAATATGTGTTGTCTAAACTGTTAGTACAGGGTAGCTTGGGATCAAATGTGGGCTTGTAGTTCTTGTCAAACCTATTTTAGGTAAACCTATAAACTGGATGATTGAGTTGCATAATTTAGCTTGATGAATGCAGTCAACATTAAAAATGAAAATCCTGTCATAATTTACTCATCCTCATGTTGTGACAAAACTGTATGCATTTATTTCTTCTGCACCAATTATTTTTCTACAATTAATGCAATATTAGTGTAACAAATTGTGTCAAAATTTTGACATTTGTTGTATTATTTTATTGTAATTGCAATTCTAAGTGTTTTTTTCTGTGCCATTTTCTTCAGGTATATGCTTTCTCCTACCCATCAGACTGCCTCAAAATACTCCTCTTCTTCTCCAAGTATCCAAGTGATAAGTGAGGTCAAAAAATATGGCACAAATTCACCAGCTACACTAAAGTCTAAAGTCCACCCTACTTTGGTCCAGCACATAGCCATTAACCATAGAAAAGACAGACAAAGGTTGAGAAGCATCTATTGTAATTGTTTTTGATGATGTATCAGTTGCTATTCTCATGGCTGATTGTGTAAACATTGAAATGGTTTAATAATTGTTTCCCTGTATTTCCTTTTCTTGGTTGTGTTTGAAAGGCAATCATCAGTTCAGATACATAGTCCAAAGGCAATCCAATCTTCCAATCACACATCTAAGGTATTGTTATAGATAGTAACCTTTCTTGCTTTGATGTAATATTAATACAAAAATGGTTTGTTTGGTTTAAATACTCTGTTAAAGAGTGACAGACAGGGTCCAGCTGTTGTGTTTCCTGTGAGCTCTACTGACCGTCTCACGGTTCCTAACGGAGAACATTCTGAGTACATATTCCGGAAGCAGACCTTGTCATCCATTCCAGAGGACTTCACACACTTTAGGGCCAAGATCAGCCCAGGTACAGTTTCATATGTGATTGTGAAAGCAAATAAAAAATAAAGAATAAAAGCAAATAAGCTTCATTCAAAAGTGTTACTATATCTAAAAATTCTACAGCCAGACTGACGCGGTGGAGCTCAGAGAGAGAAGTTCTAATTGACAGAGAGAAATTTCCATGCATCAGCAAACAAATCAAGTTTGTCTTCTTGACACTTTTTCTCAGACTTAAGATATAACCACTAAATCATCACTTCATTTTAATCATTTCCTTTTTAATGCAGCAGAGGATGTGAGACTGCTTCAGCCCGTTTCGTTTAGTTGGTCTAATCTGGAATGGACAAAACAATATCAAAACAGATCACAAAGGGACAGGTATGAATTGTTTAGTCAAAAATTCCATAAGGTTGTGTACAGGATTTCTGAGAGAATTTCTAAAATAATATGAAACCAATCCTATGGACAATTATAATCCTCTAAGAATCTAATGAGATCTAGTTAGAACTGAATTATTAATACAGAACATTACTGTCATGAGAGCTTTAGTTATTGTTTTGTTTGCTCACCAATTGTTCAGCTGAATATTCTTACAGATTAAAACGTGTTTTTGAATATTTTGTAAAATAAAATGAAATAAATGAAATTCATTACATAGTATATTAATGTATGTATTTATTTTTCAGGATTAAAACTGTTTTGAAGGTCCAAAGTCAGCAAAGAGGAAGACGATACCAAGTACCATCACAAACCAAACTCACATAAACAAATGGAGTACCTCTGACAGTTCATATGTTTCCTTAGTAATAAATAAAACAAATGTTTGTGATTATTTTATTGGTCCCTTTATCAATGTGTTCGTGTTGATAAGTCTAATGCATTAACGTCTCCAGTCCATAAGAGGTCACTGTGAGAGAATCTGTATCTGTTACTCCTTTCACATTTTCTTCGCTGCACATGCGGAAATTACACAACAACAACAAGTGAAGTTGAATAAACCTTCTATGGTCACACCAATTTGGAGGTTACAGTCCATAATTGTAGCGGGATGGTTAACCTTGGTCTCACTAAAGTTGATGATGCGGTTGCTGCAAAGCACCCGGTGCGTGTGTTTTATATTGTAACACTATATTTGAGTTTAATGGAATAACAGTCTGCTTTAATGGAATAACCTAGTCTGCAGCCTGACTATGATATTTTCACCATTCATAGAGTAGCCTAGTGCGGGGCTAGCTGTCACACTTTTTACTCACGTGAATATCTCTCATCCATTACTTTATGTAGACGCATATGAAAAGAAAGACATTATTTTACATCAGGAAAGATTTTACAGTTCATTTAACAAAATGGTAACCAGCAGTTTGACAATTTAGAAATTTGAGAAGAATACATTTTTATTCTATGATGCCCACAAACAACCTGTTGGCTATTTAAAATAGATTTCCTGCTGTATATAGTAAACATACAAAACACACTTCTTGTTCCAACTATTTTGTTGACATTTTTGAAGAAAAAAAAAAAAAAAAAAGAACCACATTGTTCTGCTTTCACATTTCAACCTCTTAACCTTCATTATATGTTTGATTTATCTGAATGTGTCATTCATTGTTCAATTCGCCAGAGTGTCACTCTCACACTCTCACTCTCACACCCCGAATTCACAACTTCTGCATGTTTTTGGATTGTGGGGGAAATCCTTGAAGACAGGGAGAACATGCAATCTCCACACAGAAAGGGCCCCTGGCTTAGTCTAAAACGAAGCTCATTTAAGATTGTTTAAATAAGATGCCTGAAACTGTCATTTAAGACTACTGACAGAGAAAACAAATGTATGCTACTGGGCTTTAGACAAAATTGATGAATATCCACTGTGACAACTAGTGTCTTCCCTACAGTGTATGCTTCCATCTTAATAATTCCATGGTGATTATATTTCACTGTCCTCAGGGTTTGCAGCAGTACGCCGCCTGTCAGTCTTACGCCTTTATGAAAGGCACAGCAAGCTTCATACTGGGTTAGTGTCATACTCACATTAAGAAGTGGTTATGTCTGAACAATTTAGTGTTTGTGAAAGTAAATGACAAATGAGATGATATCTCTTTTCAGTATCTCTTCCGTTTACACAAGCAGTGAGATCAAATTTAGATTTTCTCTTTCTTTACATCAGTTTCATTGTGTATCAGATTTTTACTTAGAAAAAAACACCCTTGTAATCTTACGTCTTCTCTAGAGATTCAGAAAAATCTCAACAGTGTATCATACTATACTGTTTTTATTTTTCATAAGGACTTTCAGGAGAAACATTTAAGACAAAGTTACTTTTATAAAACACACCTGCTGTGACAACCCCATTAGGCTATGTCCTGGAGCTGTGAAAAAAATCTATATTTTATTTTATTTACTTTATTTTATTTTACTAATTGTGTTTTTTTTTTTTTTTTAATCCTTTGGCTTTGGGTGAAAATGTAACTATCCTCAACCAGGCACAGCGGGTTTATTTTTTGCACAGCGAGTACTTCAGACAAGAATCCCATATCCCCTTAAGTGGAACCTTCTATTATCTATTGGTAAGTCTGATGCATTTTTTGATGCATCATGCAATATATATAATTTTTTTTTTATAAACAGGATGTAGGTTTAATTAAAAATGATATAAAGAAAATAATTTGTGTGATGTTAACTATTTTTTTCCTTTGGTCTTTACAGCTTCCTCCTCAGTATTCAGCTATACAGTGACTCGCTGGGAAACCATGAAATGCTCAGACTTGTGGTTATATCTTGAGACAGGAAGTGTTCCTGACAGAAACTCTCCTAGTAAGCATTTTGTTGTTTGTATCTGCCATCTCTCTCTTTTTATACCAACCATGCATGTTACAATAGTTATTTGGCGCCATCTTGTGTCTGAAAACTGGAGGACCTTTAATACAGAAGCAAACGTTACTTTTAATCGACAAGAGACAAAGGAAGACATATTGTGGCTATATATGTAAGCTATATAAAGAGTTGAAGATTTAATTGCAGATAAATAGTTGTATATAAATTGTTTTTGCTTGGTCGTTTTTTTTTTGTTTTTTTTTACTGGTTCTGGATTCATTTTCTTTTCTTTTATGATGATACATTTCTATTTATCAAAAGAATTTGTAGTTTTTTTTTTTTTGGTCAAAACAGTATTTCATGTCTACTTAATTTAGTACAATCTTAAAAAACAAAACGTTCCTTATTGGCATAAATGGTTTCATGAAGAATGTTCCACATCCATGGAACTTTTCCACTGCGCAAAAAATTCACAGTTAAAAAACTAAGTTATAAGGCAAAAGGTTATTTTTGCGGAAAATAACAAAAATATTTTTTTCTCCCCCTTGCGGAAACTTTTTATTTAAGACTACCCATGTAAGATAAGTCAGCCTGTCATCACAAAATTAACTTTTCAGGGTGAAACAACCCCACAATCCTTCTGCTTCTTATCAGGGTCTTTAGCACACCGTCAAAGTTTATTTTATGATAATGACTGGCTGACTGTACATTTGTAATGTAAATTGTGTGGCTATTTTTGGACTTCATGATGGAGGAATCCGACCATTGTTTCTTTATTATTCACTTAGAGGAAGAACCGCAAACTCCTGCAACACCTGTAGAAGATCCCAAAGTCACAAGATATGGGGATGTGCTGGAATAAGCTAAAAGAATTGTACCTTTCCTTTGTTTGCATAATAGATATACGAATATGAAATAGTACACTAATGCTTATGTAAAGAGAATAAAATATTATATCTCTCTCTCTGTGTGTGTGTCAAGAAATAATTGATATTTAGGATTGTTTTACTTTTCTTCTCTTCTGGTTAACACAATCAAATGTTCTATGAAAGGAGTGTATATAGCCATCTAGCATGATGAAGCTGAAATAAAACATTTTGGTTTTAGTTAGCCAGTTTTCATTTAGAAGATCTTAATCAGTCCATCAGGGGAGGATCTGTCATCCTGCAACTACATTACACATCAGTTGTACCAAGTCCTTTGAGATACAAAAGACAGAGGCACATTTTTGGTCCTTTATGTAAAGAAACAATTCTGTATCTCAAATGGACAGTATCATGGTGGGTTTGTGCCATTTTAAGTACACAGAGGAGCTTTTATTCTGAGAGTAAACTGGCAAAAATGTTGAAAAAGACTTAGAAAGATGAGAAGGGCAGAGGAACAAAAGGACAGCTTGAAAGGGTTTCAACTGTAATTGAAGTAATATGGATCATTATAGTATTAATGTGGCTTTGTCCTACTTTACCTGTTATTTTGTAAATTTTAATTTATAAGTTGGTAACATTAGTAGATGTGCACTGTACTTTTTATGGAAAAATATTTTTACTAGTTTTATAGTTTTTACACTACTCTGTTCTCTTTACATCAACATTAGTCTACTATTTCATATGTATTAAACATTAATAATGAACATTTGTTTACACATTATTTTAATGTTTCCCTGTTACAATGTAATTACACAAATTAGGCTACATACAGTACTGAGTAATATTAATTCACGTACTTACTGTAGGGTTAGATTTTGGTTTAGGGTTAGTTGCTTGTAATTATGCATAATTTGCTGTTATTACTTTAGTAAGTATATGTAACAAGAACATTAAATAAAGTGTTACCGAATATTCTTTACAGAGGGGGGCCTTGTGAAATGACACAGTTGGAGTGCGCATCAACCGCCTGAAGGTGTCACTTGATGTAATTTACAAACCGTCCAATCACAAGACATGTAACAAAGGATGGGGCCAATGTCTTTGTTTTGATTGGTTAAAAGGCCGTGTTGGGATGATAGACGAACCCTGGCGAATGCAATCTGACATTCATACTCAGCAAAATGTCCACGCGCATCGCATGACTGGGAGGAGGGTTACTAAGATACTTCTTCTGCTTCTTAAAAATGGCACTGTAAAATTATTTGTCAGTTATCCTAACAAGTAGGCTACTTTATTATTATATGTTCTTCTATTCAGAGGGCTGCTAAAAAAAGTAGGCCTGTTTCTTGTTGAAAGTCAAACTAAATAGCCTGTCCATCACCGGTTTCCGGGCATTACGCGATTGAAACATGGATTTCGTTCTCGGCGGCGTCGCTGCGTGTGGCGCTTGTTTTTTTACAAACCCGCTGGAAGTTGTCAAAACTCGAATGCAATTGCAAGGAGAGCTAAAAACCCGAGGAACCTATCAGGTGTATTACAGGAATGTATTTCACGCCTTTTACACGATAGGCAAAATAGACGGACTGGCTGGTCTTCAGAAAGGTTTGGTCCCCGGGTTGGTTTATCAGTTTTTTATGAATGGGGTCCGGCTGGGGTCCTTCGCCATCATTGAGTCCTTGGGCTACATTCACACGGACGGAAGGGTCAGCGCTGCAAAGAGCACAGTGTCCGGGGCTATCGCCGGTGTGGTGGGCGCTGTAATGGGCAGTCCTATTTACCTGGTGAGTAACGATCACTGTCTGCGTTTCTGTCTAGTAAACGACGGATTAAGCACGTGTTTAGTGACTACATATTCTGTGATTACTCTGAATATCATGTGGAATCACTGGGTGCACGCGCGCAGCAGTAGCCCACTGAAAGAGTTAAAACTAGACAACTAGCGCTACATAACAGCGCAGAGACAGACAGCATCAGTGGAGCGAACGAAACGGATAGTTTCGAGCCTGTATTCTGATTAGATGAGAAACAGCCTATTAGGATAATAAATTAACTAAATATTTGCAATATATTATTACATAAATTAAGTATTAAAATATGATTATGATTATAACACGCAACAATGATAATACATTTATATTATCAATACGTTATAGATAATTTATAAATGTAATGAGGAATCAATGTTTTCCATGCTTTTGGTTTCCAAACACTGGAAGTAGATGGTGCTCCAAAATAGACAAAAAGCACCAAGTGTCTTTAGTTTACCAGCAGGTTACCAAACCATTTGTATTTCTTTCAGGTAAAGACACATCTGCAAAGTCAATCCACTTCCTCTATTGCAGTTGGACACCAGTACAAGCACAGGGTAAGTTAATGGTGACCTCACAGCAGGGGCGATTCTAGGATTTTCATTTTAGGGGGGCTCAGCCCCCAATGAGGGTATGATTTAAAAAAAAAAAAAAAAGTTAGGCTAGTTTATGGTCTAATGCTCATTATTAACTAGTTTCATTCAATCATCCAGTAACATGCATATGGCAGGGTTTTATAATCACAGAGGGCCCGAATGTGAGGTATTTAGGGGGGTTCGGGGGCATGCTCCCCTGAGAAAATTTTGATTTCTCTGATCTACATATGTGCATTTTAAGATGTTTTGAAGGCCAAAAAAATTGGATAACAATAGCTTTAAAACCATGTGCGGGCAGCTGTTTATTTTTCTCACCTCATCAGCATCACACTCTTTTTCTCTTTGTTTTTATCTTTCTCTGTCTTTTCCCCTCCTAAAGCTGAGCTTTGACTGATATAGGCTTTTCATTTTTGTCTGTTTATGAATCATTTTCTCAGACAAAGCTACCAGGAAAGCTAGGTAACTAAGTTTATTAAATTCATTCACAATATGTACACATTCATTATTGATCTAGGCCTAATACATGGCCGTAGACAGGGCTTTATAATCAAAGAGGTCATAAATTTGAGGTTGTTATGGGGTTAAACATTTTTATTTCTCTGATATGTGCATTTCAAGACGTTTGAAGGCCAAAAAGGGATAAGAAATAGATTTAAAACCTGCTCTCTCCTCATCTCCATCACTGTCTTTTTCTCTCAGTCTCCTCATCTTGCCCTGTCTCTTCCCCTCCTAAAGCTGAACTTTTTTAATTTACTGAAGGCTACAAATTGTATTATATTAATTCTCAACATGTACACATGCATTATTAATCTTGTGCCTATGAAAACGGCTTTGTTAATGTTTCTTGTCCCCTCACAATGACATAATTACACGTTATGTAGGCCTATTTTCAGCTCAAAATGGCGAAATTAGACAAAAGTTTATTAGTTTTCTAATTATTTTTGTCATTCGTTTAACATTTATGACCTAAAAAACTGTCAAATAAAAAAATGCTTAGTTTAGCTGCTTAGCCTACATCTTCTTAACTCGCACTTGACCGTAAACTGAAGCGTCAGTTGTGCTGCTAAAATTCGTGCTCAGCAGCTTCTGCGAACACGAATTTGTGTAGCCTACACTTAATCACAAATGTTTAGGGGGGCTAGGCAGAAGTTTAAAAAGGGCCTAGTGACGCCTATGGTTCTCACTCTGCGTGTGTTTGGCGCTGGATGACGGTCGTGCTGAGCGGTGCAGGTACAGAGGAGAAGTAGAAGAAGAGAAGAGGATTACACCATTTGCTAAGCGGGGATGTTTTCATTTTAATCCGTAACACATACATTTTAAACCACAAACTACGGAGTATGTTTTGGACATTATTTAACCTTGTCAAAGACGAACAACATTTTTAGAATAACAACATTTCTTACTCCAAGTTTTAGGGGTGCTGAGCTCCTTTTTAGGGGTGCTGAAGCACCCCTAAAAAGGGGCTAGCCTCGCCCATGCCTCACAGTAACATCTATGATAACATATTTTTTTAATTTTTTATGTCATGTGAGAACTTTGATCTTCAAGTCGACCGATCCTAGGGTTGTAGAGATTTTTTGTAATGTTAAATCCCATTGCATTTGTGGTAATGTACTAATACTCAAAGGCAGTTTTGTTTGCATCAATGGTAATTGGAACCAGCTTGAATCTAAAACCACAAACATTTCCTGTTTGTCATATATTTTATTGTATATCTTTGCTATTCTTTCTGTCAGGGAATGATGCATGCATTATTGGCCATCCACAAACAGTACGGAATTCTGGGTTTGTGGAGGGGAGCAAGCGCAGCAGTCCCAAGGGTCAGTGTGGGGTCAGCTGCTCAGCTCTCTACTTTCTCTGCCTCTAAAGAGCTTATCACTGACCTACAGGTAAGCATATTTCACTTCAACTGGGAGTTATTCACAGTGAGAATAGAAGAGGGGCTAGACCTCTGTTTTTACAAACAGTATTGAAGTGTCTCCTTTAAACTGTAAAGAGTAATACCAGGATCTGGTTGCATAAACCGCCAAGACTAGTCTTACAAGTTAGTCATCAAAAGTAAGTTACATAAAAACATAGATTGGTCTAATTTGATACCGTAGGACTGATTTCCCTTAACTAACTGCTTGTTGGTCATACTAGTTCTTAAGACACAGTCTTGACATAATAGCTATTTATGCAACTGGCCCCTTTTAATAAATATGGTTGTCAGTTCCCCAAACACTGACTGTGTAAAGTAGCCTTAGCGGTCCAACTCAATCATAATGTTTCTTTGTAGGGCAGGACAGGGGCCAATGCTTTAGTAAACCTTTTTTTTTCTGGGCAGTCAACTCTTAATTAAATTCATTTTTAACATTTCTCAACATTCTCTTAGTAGAGATTTCCATTTTGCCTTTAAGGACCCCATTAAATCAAAACATGTTTGTAGTCATTACTGCGTGTTTGCTTTGATGTCATCAATATGCTAGTGCACTCATAAAAGTTGACAAAAAAAACCCCAACTCTTAGAAATACACATTTATAGTGTATTTTCATGGAAACTGGACCAAGACTATTGATGTCTTGTTTGACATGGTCATATACATATTTTTGTCCAATAAAATGCTCTCTACAATGAGGATGCACACCGTTGGCATATTCTCTTTACATCAACATTGTATGTTTATGCCACCCTTGGCTTAAACATAGCCAAAATTTGATGACTAACTTGTCCTGTTATACCTTCTTGTTTCAAAAGGAAATATGTCAACAAAGGAAAGACAGTTGTGTCCTGAAAGACATGTTTAAAGCAAACACCTTGTATTTTGGGCTTTAGGCTTTGCCATGGATATAGTTTAAGCCCATTGTGGAAGTTATTTGACAGTTACTTAATGTTACTACTAGTCATGTTGTCCAGATTGGTGAACAAAAGGTTGTTTTGTGTTTCAGTTTGGAGTCATTTATAAAGCGTAGGAAATGAAAAATGAAAATGGCAATCCCAGCCTATAGTTTAACAACTAGGAAATGGCTAAATATATTGCTTAATGCAGCACAATAACACGATCTAAATACATACAAATAAAAATAAAAATAAAAATTTGTGCCAAAGGCCAACAAATGATTAAATGGTAATGTAATTCTACTCAAAAGTCATGAGAAGCTGATATATTTCGCTGTAATAGGCATACATACATGTATTGTTGAGGTTTCTGAGGGTGTCCTCAGAATTGGCAAAACAATTCCAATGGTGTTACAAATCTACAAACTTCCCAAGATATACGAAATGACGCTACAAGTTCAGTTCTGTTAACACCACCAGTTCACAGAAGAGTTTGTGATGTTTACTTACATGGAAAGGCAAGTGTGGGAGGCAAGCAATATCCGTAGTTGATGACAACTGTCATTTTTGAGTAAACTATTCCTATTAAAACTATCAACTGTTGAAGAAAACACTCCCAATATGAAAGCACTCTGTTTTGTTAGTAATCAGTTTCTTTTTCTTTCTGTATTTGTAGGTGTTCTCTGAGGGCAGCTGGTTAATAGCTCTGAGTGCTGGTATGATCAGCAGTGTAGTAGTTGTATTAGCTATGACTCCTTTTGATGTAATCAGCACTCGACTCTACAACCAGCCTGTGGATCATCTTGGCAAGGTGATCTCTTGCCAACTGTCAAGAACATACATACATTTGTTCACAAACTTTTACTGTAATTATCATCAAATTGTGTCCTTGGTTTAATTTACACACTTGCATATATCCAGTTTCACCTACAAAGTGCTAAAACTGGTAAAAGAATTTATCTCACTCTCTGTACTTTTCTCATGCAGGGTGTATTGTACAGAGGTTTCATGGACTGTTTCTCTAAGACACTGAAGAAGGAAGGAATGACTGGTTTGTATAAAGGTCTCGGAGCCTCCTACTTCCGCCTCGGACCTCATACCATCATTTCTCTGCTTTTCTGGAATGAGCTGCGCACTTTGTACCATAGCTACAGCTAGCATTTTGCTATTGCTTGCATCAGCAAAATATCAACTGATGTTTCCCTGATTAAAGAAGCAATCAAGCACTAAGGTATGAAAGGCCCTTGCTATATTTTGAATATAGTCACACAATGCACAGCAGAGTGACTATACTCGCAATACAGCATGGCCTCAAGTGCCTTATTGCTTTTAACATTTTTTATTAAAACATTATTTTATTAAGCATTAATCTTCAACTGGCAACCTTCAACTAGAAGTACTTTCTGATATAACAGAATGTTGCTATGCAACAAAAATGATGCACGATGGGAGCTGCGCAGTGATGTGCTAAACTTGAGCCATTACTATATGGTGGAACAGCACAGCTGGAAGGCTGCATTCACCAAGAATCCAGGACTGGAATTAACCATAAAACTCCTTTAGGGTGTACTGTATGTGCACTATAAACAATTATATGATGAATAAGTTATGACAACATATGTTTTTAGATTGCTTTAACTCATCAAAATAAGTTACGCAATTTTCAACTTTTTTAAAAGTTATATAAGAGTAAAC
The DNA here is from genome assembly GCF_949319135.1 of Squalius cephalus. NCBI lineage: Eukaryota > Metazoa > Chordata > Actinopteri > Cypriniformes > Leuciscidae > Squalius > Squalius cephalus. The sequence goes on from NC_137126.1 coordinate 12,535,700, forward strand.
TAATCTTTTTAAGTCAGTTTAATGTAATTTAAGTTGAATTGACTTATTTAAGGCAGCAACATTTTTTTTTTTTTTTTTTTTTTACTGTTAGAAGGATGGAATATTTATTTGATCATCATTTTATATATCACACTCCAGCAAAGTTTTGCAAAATATTTAATGAAAACATTATATTTCTACACTCACTGGTTGAATCAAAGTTACTGTAAAGCCGGCCGCACACCGGACGCGCAGCTCAGCGCCGCGCCACGTCTTTTAAATTCGAACACATTATTCTCTATGAGAGTACACACACCGGCGGCGTCTGTCCGCGGCGCCCAGCAACGGCTCAGGACCGTGTTCAAAACCCTGCCGCGCCACACAGCGCCATTTACATAGTTTTATATTAAATTTACATTTATGTGTCTCAAATCGTAGTTAATGTATATACGGACTTAACCCCGTGCTGCAATATACATTTAGTTTTATATTTATTTACAGAAATCAGAAAATTGCTGATGCTAACGGATTTTCAGGTGACAGTTGTCCTAGACGTGGCGCTGCGCGGCGCTGAGCTGCGCGTCCGGTGTGCGGCCGGCTTAAGTTTTGTGTGCATTTTTATTATGCTAATTCATTTCCTGAATCCTGATTCTGATTTGGTGACACATGTTCCAAGGGTGTTGACTAAATGATTAGTTCTTTTTAAAAATATTGTATATATTTTTACACTTTCCTAAAAGTTGAATGTGATCCACTGGATCAGAATCAGTTTTGTTTTATCGTAGTATAAATCACATGAAGTACTGTAAATGTTTAGTTCTCACACAGAGATTGTGGTAGAATGACTGGAACACAAATAGTTTTTTCATTTTGTGACTGACTTGACAGCTGTAATAATCTTGCTGCTAATCATTAATCATGACTTACTTTTGAGTAGTTGGAATGAGGTAGCACTCAAGCTGAATGTTTAAAACATAACATCAGAAACAGTCTTTTTGTCTTGTTTGCTGATGCCTTTAAGTGTCCTAGAATATTAGGACAATAAGACACTATTCAGTGGGACACAGAATAATGGTCACCATTTGCCTTAATTGTGCTCTACTGAAAGTGTATGAACTTGTGTATGATGCTTTAGAGAAACTAATGTAACTAATTATCTGCATTAAATTACTGAAGAGCCTTTAAATATATAGGTACATAATTGGTCTGTAACATATGATAGTATATAATTTGAAAATAAATAATTTTTAAAAGAGTGACTATTCTATTTTTATAAACATGACAATAACACTCCAACATGTCCTTGTCTTTTAAGTACGAAATACACCACTGATAATACACAAAACATGTTTTCACATTTAATTCACACTTAAAAATGTCTGAATGTCATTGTATTAATCAAACCATGAAAAGTGATATCAGCATGGAAATAATGCTAAATTTCTTTTTTTTTATGGTTAATCAACTGGACCCATGGTCATTTTAAACAGATTTATGAAGATGTTACACTTAAGCCACAATACATGCTGTTTTCATTTTGATCACTATACCTATTGGTTTATAATTCAAAACCTAACTTTTTTGTGAAAGGTTTTGATTGTGCTATTTTTCTTTAAAATAAATGTCACAAGGTCTGACATTTTTGGTCAAAAGAAAAAAAAAGGATCATTGTATAAAGAGTGTTTTCACTCTTTCAGAATGATAAGAAAGTTGATGAATGTGTGGAAGTGTCTAACATTTCAAAGTTAAGGAAAAACCAGAGTTAAGTTGATGAATGTGTGGAAGTGTCTTAAATTTCAGAGTTAAGGAAAAACCTGAGTTTCAACACAGTTCCAGTAAAGTTGTTAAAATTTAGTTTTGTGGTCAAGTTATAGAGATGTTTGAATCAGCATACAAAAGACAATGATGACTGCAAACCTTTGATAATATTAAGAAAACTCAACAAAGAAATGCAGCTGAATGAATCAGCATAAATTTGCATTGAGTAATAAATGCTGGTTATCAACTTGAAAAGGATTCAGAAACGCACTGTATTTCTTATTAAGAATTGCATTTATTTTTACTTTTTAATAATTCAAGATTGTCAATTTATTTGCACAGCCTCATCTATAAATTAGACAAATGCTAAACCTTGCACTACAAGGAAAATATTTCATAAGTTTTAACTCATTCAGTCATTGTAAATGCATAATTTTTAAAATCTTCTGGAAAAAAGTCTTTTGTAATGGAATTTAGACTTTCTTGTGATTAAACATATGTATGAAGAATCTACCCGAACACTCCAGGGTCAAGTAGACAGAAGGACTGCAGAACACCCTGGAAGTCCTGTAGTGTCCACGGTGTAGCTGCCACATTTCCAACGGCACTGGTGCTGAGGGGACTGGGACGGAAGATTTTGAATCAAACCTCACGATATTTGTATTAAGATCCTGACTATATTTCATCTATGAACACCATGTGAATAAATTATTAATAATCATTTTTAATTTAAGACATGCAAGTAATCCTCCAGTGTATGGGGAAAATTTAAGAGTGGAGTGACTTTAACCTGTATGTTTAATTAACTCACTTGATGCAAACAGGATCGTTGAATGTCACTAAGATGTCAGTAGTGTACTGTGGCAAGCGGAACAAGCACAGGTGAATGTTCACAGTGTTCTTGGCCTGTGAAAAAATGTAATTCAAGCTGATAAAAGGCACAAATCTTAACATAAAAGAAATTACAGTCAGTGTAGCATTAGCAGTCATACAGTTGCTTAACTAAGGTTTTGCAATTCTAAGTCATGTCTAAAACTAAGGTTTCTCAGAACCCTAAGCTGCGTCCCAATTCACATACTATGATCTGTCCTATTAGTATTCAAAATTACAATTAGTGTGTCCCAAATTGTAGTATGTTGAAATGAGTATTCCAAAGATACCAGGATCTACTATGCATCTGGTAGACCTGGTCTACTTTTTCCGGTTAGAATCCGAAGTGCAGATCCATGCACTCTTAACGGCTAACGGTAGTGTTGGGTCCGAGTCCACCTATGTCGAGTCCGAGTCAAGTCCAAGTACTTACCAATCGAGTCCGAGTCCAAGTCCAAGCCCGAGTCCAAATGGGCCCGAGTCGGACTTGAGTCCAAGTCCGAGTCGAGTCCGGCCGAGTCCACAAAGATTTCAATGATTTAAAATTGACCTTTCACAAAGACCCGCCCCTCTTAGTTACTGTTGCTACGTCCGACAAGCCATTCCGCTCTCACTCCACACATCATGTTCTCACACAGTGAAAAATTTATTGCAGAGCAAAGAGGATACTGACAATGCGCCAACAGACAAGACAGAGCAGGTTCCTTTTGGTATAAAATAAAGTCTCAGCTTTAAAATTGAGTAATTTTTGTGAAATTCAAACAATAAATACCATTTTGTGGTGCTTTACTGTATAGCGCTAGTTCAAGCAGCATGTGAACTGATCATCTATTTTAGTTATAGCACGATTTAAACATGAATGAACATTAGAAATGCAAAAAGATGTCAATACACACCTTTTGGTTTTCGTTTGGTTTGTTTGTCAGACAAAAATTGTGGATATCTGCATTATGATTGGTCACATTATTCAGAATCTGCAAGGTAATGCTCAAGAATGCAACACGATGCATTAAGAGCCAGGGGTAAACGTTTGAGCAAGAAGATGGTTATGTGTACATTTTTCTTATTTTCTTTTACATGTTAATATCGTATTTAGCCTTTGAAGGGCAGTATTAAATTAATTAATTAATTTTTAAACAAAATAAGAACAATTTACACGCCCTGGCTCTGAATGGATGTTTCCTTCTTGAGCATCACTGAATGTTTGCAGTGTTTGTATTACCGGTAGTTGTGTATGAGTCCCAGTGTGAAAATATGGATCTCAAAATCATACAATCAGTGCTAGTAAAGAGTCAAATATGCAGAAGATGCTGGAAAAGCAAAGAATGTGCAGGAGCTGGAGGATTTTTCTGAAGACCATTGGGCAGTTTAACTGTTCGGGACAAAAAAGGCAAGGGACTCCATGAACAACAATTACAAAAAAACACAAAAAACAACAACAACAACAAAAAAAACAGTTGTGGATCATTCATGTAATGACACACAGTATAAAAAAAATCAAGCTTATGTAGTTTGTCTTGTATTTTGTGTTTGTATTTTGTCTTGTGGACTAGTCTATACTTAAACATCTGTAATGTGAAAAAGCTTTTTCAGGGCAGTATAAAAAGAAAAACCTTTTTATGATCCTTATTATTAAAAAATAAATAAAAATTAAAGCTGCAAGCAGCGATGAAAGGGCCCTCGCACCCGTGCCATCAACACTCGGTGGCTTTAGGAAGACAGAGCATGGTTGGGAAATGTACATTTAAGGAGGTATATATAGTAAGAGTATGTCAAAGTCAGTTACAAAATGTTTTGTATAATGGTAATAATAGCATGCTTCATGACTCAGCTAAGTGTTGCTAGCATGTTTAGTCTGTTTCTAGCATGCTTAGTACACAATAATTATGTGGTTAGTACTGCATTACTGTGTTAACCATGTCAGTTTCTGTTGCCAGTAGGCATTTTTTTATATGTTATTAGGAGTCAAGAACAGTGTTAAACGTCACTTCCTGTTGCCAGCAGGTGGCGCTATGACTATAACTAAATATGAGCATGGACATGTGTTCAAGAGATAACTCTTATCAAACGTGTGAAGTTTGGGGTAGATTGTACATTGCCTTCTTGAGTAACAACAAAGTCCTGTTTCATTGAATTAGCATGCTTTAGCACTTAGCTAAGTATTGCTAGCATGTTTTAATATGTTTCTAGCATGTTTAGAACTCAATGGCATTTTTAACATGTTGCTAGAACGGCATCAACGTGTTAAACATGTCACTTCCTGTTGCCAGTAGGTGGTGCTATTACTATAACTGAATTTGAGCATAGACATGTGTTCAGGCCATGATTCTTATTAAACATGTGAAGTTTGGGGCAGATTGGACATTCCATGCCTGTGTTACAGCAAATTCCTATTTAATTGCAGTAATAGCATGCTTTAGCACTTAGCTAAGTGTTTGCTAGCATGTTTCTAGTATGTTGCTAACCTGTTTAGCACTTGCTGGCTCTTTTATATATGTTATTAGGAGACCACAACAGTGTTAAACATGTCACTTCCTGTTGACAGCAGGTGGCGCTATTACTATAACTGAACATTCTCATGTAGATGTGTTCAGGCCATGACTCTTATCAAACATGTGAAGTTTGGGGCAGATTGGACATTCCATGCCTGTGTTACAGCAAATTCCTATTTAATTGCAGCAATAGCATGCTTTAGCACTTAGCTAAGTGTTTGCTAGCATGTTTTAGCATGTTTCTAGTACGTTGTTAGCATGTTTAACACTTGCTGGCACTTTTTAGGGCCCGAGCACCGATGGTGAGAGGACCCTATTGTTTTTGCTCCGTTTATTATTATTCTTCTTCTCCAAAGTGAATCGCTTTTTAGAGGGCCTAAACATGCTCGAAAACTCATGAAACTTTGCACACGCTTCAGAAGTGGTGAAAATTTACGTGTGATATGGTTTTCAGAATTGTGGGGGGCAAATTCGGTAAATTATTGCCCCCACATTTTGCCCCGGCTCCTGGTTTCACGTACAGGTATGAAATTTGGTACATACATGTAATGACCCAATACCTACAGAAAAGTCTCTTGGAGCATAGCCCTAAACACAACAGGAAGTGAGCTATTTTGAACTTCCTCCTGGATTTTGGGCATTTTTCGTAATTTCCTGATGTTGTACTTTAACGAACTCCTCCTACAGATTTGATCTGATACTCTTCAAATTTGGTGAGTGTAATCTTAAGGCCTTTGTGACGTTAAATTGCGAAGATCTAGAGTTTTCGTCGAAGGGTGTGCCCTCGGCGGCCTGACAAACATCTATCTATAAATTACAGGAACGTCTGTCTGTCTGTCTGTCTGTGTGTGTGTGTGTCTGTTCCTCGCATATCTCTCGAACCGTTAGTCCGATTGATTTCAAACTCGACAGGTGTCTTGCCACGGGCACGAGTAAGTGCAGTGCCAAGTTTGACATTGTTTGGATGAGAAATGCAAAAGATATCGTTAAATATATCATTTTTAGAAGGTTGTGGTTTAAAAATAAACATTCTGACATTAGAGAGTTGTATCGGTCAAAGAAGCCCCAAGAAGGCTGTGGTTTAAAAATAAACATTCTGACATAAACACTCAGTCAGCTACACTGTTTACTTCTGAATATTATAGTTTGGTTCCCGAACGTGATAAATCCATCTATCTATAAATTACAGAAACGTCCGTCTGTCTGTCTGTGTGTTATTCGCATATCTCTCGAATGTGAGATAACCACTAAATGTGTGAAAACCACTATTTTCTGTTTCAAACTTTCACATAGCATCTTTAGGTTATAACAACATTGAAAATCAAAATCTGGATTTGAATTTTTTAAGATTTATTATAAAAACGGATTATTTTTTCCCAAAAATGCAATAAATTCATGACTTTTTTTTTTTTTTTTAAATGCTATTAATCCATTGAATCAATATAAAGTTATTTTTGATCATATTGCCATCGCAAGAAATATCTCCTGAACTTTTTTGACGGCGATCAGCTCACAAAAACTGATTTTGCACGGGCACTTTGCACTGCTCCCTGAATCGAGGTGCTTATTCATTTGTGGATGTAAACTGAATCTGTAAGTCAGCTATGCTGTTAGTGTTTACTTCTGAATATTATATTTCATTCTGGTGCGCTTAACGTTGTCGCTACTGTGTAATAGTAGCCTATGCTATTCACCAACTAAACATATCCTATTCAATGCGTTCACAGTCTCTTTCACGGGCATCATTTGTAGTTGCCTATTCACAAACTGTTTGCTCAAGCATAGCGTTTTCTCGGAGTTCACTGTGTGCTTTTTACCATGCACAAATAAAAATGTCACTGAACTTTTGCTGTGTAATTGTAACAATAAGCACACACCAAACCAACAATTACTAAAAACACACACAAAAACTGATTTTGCACGGGCATTTTTTGCACTAGTTCACCCAATTTCGGCCTTTTGGTGATATATGCATGATCAGATAAGTTCAATATTAATGTTGCTTGCAGTTCTGATGTTGCTAGGCAACCACAGACAGCCTGCAGTAACTCAGGCATACAATTTTCAATCTGCCACAAACTTCACATGTTTGATAAGAGTCCTGTCCTGAACACATGCCAATGCTCATTATGATTATAGCAATAGCACCACCTGCTGGTAGCAGGAAGTGTGGCAAATACAAAACGTGCTCGAAAAATCATGAAACTTTGCACACGCTTCAGAAGTGGTGACAATTTACGTGTGATGTGGTTTTAAAAATTGGGTGGGGCAAAATGGCTTACTTATTGCCCCTACATTTTGCCCCGGCTCGACGTTTCACGTACAGGTATGAAATTTGGTACACACATGTAAAGACCCAATACCTACAAAAAAGTCTCTTGGAGCATAGCCCTAAACACAACAGGAAGTCAGTTATTTTGAACTTCCTGTCAGATTTTGGGCAGTTTTTGCCATTTCCTGATGTTGTACTTTAACAAACTCCTACAGTTTTGATCTGATCCTCTTCAAATTTGGTGAGTGTAATCTTAAGGCCTTTCCTAAAGGTGCCGGGTGGCGGTGGCAGGGGTGCGAGGGCCCTTTTCATCGCTGCTTGCAGCTTTAATTTTTATATGTTTTTATATGTCCACAACAGTGTTTAACATGTCACTTCCTGTTGCCAGCAGGTGGCACTATGACTGTAACTGAATATGAGCATGGTCATGTGTTCAGGACAGAACGTTTATTAAAAGTGTGAAGTTTGGCGCAGATTGGACATTGCCTTCTTGAGTAACAACAACATCCTGTTTCATTGAATTAGCATGCTTTAGCACTTAGCTAAGTATTGCTAGCATGTTTTAACCCTTAATCGCTGTTAAAAAAGGACAACACTTAAGCTGTTTGGGGTCAAAATGACCCCAGACTTTTAAAGAGCGATTACATAAGGAAATATAAATTTTTATATGGAAAACTATATATCATTTTTTTTATTTACTTCTCAACTATACATTTATGCTGTGTTTTTGTGGAAATTTTGAAGTTTTTTAACTATTTACTGCACAATTACATAACTAGGCCATAAATTGTCTCATGAAAAAAGATATTTTAAAGAAAAAATCACTTAAATGATGATCTTAATTAAATCTAAATAGTTTTTGGACATTGCTCTATGTGTTAGGGATAGAATACTGACATCTGCTGGTTTGTGGAAAAACTTTAGAAATTATAATTAAAGAAAGAAATTGCAATGACCACATATATCCAATAGAGGGCCATAGAGACTCATTCATTTTCACTTCATTTTTCTTGATGCTTAAACTTCTCCTCACAACTTTATGATATATATTTTGTGAATATTTATTTAAACATTTTGAAATACATACAAAATATGTAGTTTTGTCAGAGTTATAATTTGTTGTTGTTTTCTGATATATTTTGATATTTTGCAAATTATTATACATACATTTACAAGTCACCACTATGACATGACTGTAATGTGTGTGTGTGTGTGTGTGTGTGTGTGTGTGTGTGTGTGTGTGTGTGTGTGTGTGTGTGTGTGGGGCAAGCTTGTTCCATGTTGCATATGTGACATTTTTCAGATTTATGCCAGTTTAGTTGATTTTATTTGCCAATTTCTATAAAAATGCTCTCTGTTGCAGTGACATACGTGTGTGTTTGTGTGTGTTTGTGTGTGTGTGTATGAGATAGAAAGTTCATTCCACTTTGGGTTTATGCTCTAGGACCAGACCTTGATTTAAATGTAATTTTTTTTAGATTTATGCCAGTTTTGTTTATTTTATTTGCCAATTTCTGTAAAAATGCTCTCTGTTGCAGTCACATACATGTGTGTGTTTGTGTGCGTGTGTGTGTGTGTGTGTATGAGATAGAAAGTTCGTTCTACTTTTTATTTATGCTCTAGGACCAGACCTTGGTTTATTTGTAAAAATTTTCAGATTTATAATGGATTTACTTTTATTTTTTTGACAAACAAAATTAAAAAAAGTCATTTTTTTCATTTTCCCATTCATTTTCAATGTGGGGTCATTTTGACCCCAAACAGCTTAAATGGTAAATTTTTTTTTACACACCTTTAGAACAACCAAATCAAGCCCAGTTTTTTTGTGCATGTTTAGATAGATTATTTAGGAAAAGTCACAGAGTTTCATGCCCCTGCGATGAAGGTAACACTTTTAAAAAATGAAGGAAAAGTCCATTGGGGTCATTTTGACCCCAAACAGCGATTAAGGGTTAACATGTTTCTAGCATGTTTAGAAGTCAATGGCATTTTTAACATGTTGCTAGAATGGCATCAACGTGTTAAACATGACACTTCCTGTTACCAGTAGGTGGCGCTATTACTATAACTGAATATTCTCATGTAGATATGTTCAGGACAGAACACTTATCAAAAGTGTGAAGTTTGGGGCAGATTGGACATTCCATGCCTGAGTTACAGCAAATTCCTATTTAATTGCAATAATAGCATGCTTTAGCACTTAGCTAAGAGTTTGCTAGCATGTTTTAGCATGCTTCTAGTATGTTGTTAGCATGTTTAGCACTTGCTGGCACTTTTTTATATGTTATTAGGAGTCCATAACAGTGTTAAACATGTCACTTCCTGTTGCCAGCAGGTGGCGCTATGACTATAACTGAATATGAGCATGGTCATGTGTTCAGGACAGAACTCTTATCAAATGTGTGAAGTTTGGGGCAGATTGGACATTCCATGCCTGAGTTACAGCAACTTCCTGTTTCATGGCGAAACATCAAAATTTGTCAGGCCGCCGAGGACCCGCCCTTTGACGAAAACTCAAAATCTTCGCAATTTAACGTCGCAAAGGCCTTAAGATTACACTCACCAAATTTGAAGATGATCAGATTAAAACTGTAGGAGGAGTTCGTTAAAGTACGAGGCCTGAAAATGTCAAAAACTGCACAAAAATCTGGGAGGAAGTTCAAAATGGCTGACTTCCTGTTGTGTTTAGGGCTATGCTCCAAGAGACTTTTTTGTAGGTATTAGGTCATTACATGTATGTACCGAATTTCGTGCACGTACGTGGAACGTTCCGGGAGGCGCACTCCGTTGAACTTTTATAGGTGGCGCTATCAAGCCATTTTGCCCCGTCCAATTCTGAAACCTATATCAGATGTAAATTTTCGCCAGTTCTGACGCGTGTGCAAAGTTTTGTGAGTTTTCGAGCATGTTTAGGCCCTCAAAAATGCAATTAAATGCGGAGAAGAATAATAAATATAGCTGCGAGCAGCGATTACGGGCCCAAGCCGGTGGCACCGCAATCCTGGTGCCAGGGTGGCGGTGCCGGCGGCTTTGGCCCGTAATCGCTGCTCGCAGCTATATTTATATTTATATTAGTGGTGGGCCGTTATCGGCGTTAACGCGCTGCGTTAACGCGAGACTCTTATCGCGCGATAAAAAAAATATCGCCGTTAATCTATTCCCCAAATTGGGTTGGGAGATGATGACGCAATCTACCCGCGGCCGCGAGGTAAACCCGGCTGCAACGCATATTCGTCGTCATCTTAAGTAAACACGGCTGAAAGTGAAAGCTGCAACATCCATTATTTGGACTTGGTTCGGATTTAAGCCGTCCGACAAACAGCAGCAAACTATAGACAGAGTGTGTGGGGTAACGGTTCGGTAAGTTAACACACGACTAATCCGTTCTACCAACTCAAATTCAAAACGAAACATGATATCACTGAATACCAGCGCGCGCGTATTATTCTCATTCCAATATATCTTAGTGGTGTAACGTTAACACATAATCTCTGTCTATGCCCGATTTTAAGATTCGTTGTTGTGTTTCTTTTTAACTGAAAAGACATCAGTTAGACATTAAAGCTGCAAGCAGCGATGAAAGGGCCCTCGCACCCGTGCCATCAACACTCGGTGGCTTTAGGAAGACAGAGCATGGTTGGGAAATGTACATTTAAGGAGGTATATATAGTAAGAGTATGTCAAAGTCAGTTACAAAATGTTTTGTATAATGGTGATAATAGCATGCTTCATGACTCAGCTAAGTGTTGCTAGCATGTTTAGTCTGTTTCTAGCATGCTTAGTACACAATAATTATGTGGTTAGTACTGCATTACGGTGTTAACCATGTCAGTTTCTGTTGCCAGTAGGTGGCGTTATGGCTATAACTGAATATGAGCATGGATGTGTGTTCAGGACAGAACTCTTATCAAACGTGTGAAGTTTGGTGCAAATTGGACATTGCCTTCTTGAGTAACAACAAAGTCATGTTTCATTGAATTAACATTCTTTAGCACTTAGCTAAGCATTGTTAGCATGTTTTAACATGTTTCTAGCATGTTTAGAACTCAATGGCATTTTTAACATGTTGCTAGAACGGCATAAAAGTGTTAAACATGTCACTTCCTGTTGCCAGTAGGTGGCACTATTACTATAACTGAATTTGAGCATAGACATGTGTTCAGGCCATGATTCTTATCAAATGTGTGAAGTTTGGGGCAGATTGGACATTCCATGCCTGAATTACAGCAAATTCCTATTTAATTGCAATAATAGCATGCTTTAGCACTTAGCTAAGAGTTTGCTAGCATGTTTTAGCATGTTTCTAGTATGTTGTTAGCATGTTTAGCACTTGCTGGCACTTTTTTATATGTTATTAGGAGTCCATAACAGTGTTAAACATGTCACTTCCTGCTGCCAGCAGGTGGCGCTATGACTGTAAGCATGATCATGTGTTCAGGACAGAACGCTTATCAAAAGTGTGAAGTTTGGGGCAGATTGGACATTCCTTGCCTGAGTTACAGCAAATTCATATTTAATTGCAGTAATATCATTCTTTAGCACTTAGCTAAGTGTTTGCTAGTATGTTTTAGCAAGTCTCTAGTATGTTGGTAGGATGTTTAGCACCTACTTGCATTTTTTTATATGTTATTAGGAGTCAAGAACAGTGTTAAACGTCACTTCCTGTTGCCAGCAGGTGGCGCTATGACTATAACTAAATATGAGCATGGACATGTGTTCAAGAGATAACTCTTATCAAACGTGTGAAGTTTGGGGTAGATTGTACATTGCCTTCTTGAGTAACAACAAAGTCCTGTTTCATTGAATTAGCATGGTTTAGCACTTAGCTAAGTACTGCTAGCATGTTTTAACATGTTTCTAGCATGTATAGAACTCAATGGCATTTTTAACATGTTGCTAGAACGGCATCAAAGTGTTAAACATGTCACTTCCTGTTGCCAGTAGGTGGTGCTATTACTATAACTGAATTTGAGCATAGACATGTGTTCAGGCCATGATTCTTATCAAATGTGTGAAGTTTGGGGCAGATTGGACATTACATGCCTGAGTTACAGCAAATTCCTATTTAATTGCAGTAATAGCATGCTTTAGCACTTAGCGAAGTGTTTGCTAGCATGTTTCTAGTATGTTGCTAACCTGTTTAGCACTTGTTTGCTCTTTTTTATATGTTATTAGGAGACCACAAGAGTGTTAAACATGTCACTTCCTGTTACCAGTAGGTGGCGCTATTACTATAACTGAATTTTCTCATGTAGATGTGTTCAGGACAGAACGCTTATCAAAAGTGTGAAGTTTGGGGCAGATTGGACATTCCATGCCTGAGTTACAGCAAATTCCTATTTAATTGCAATAATAGCATGCTTTAGCACTTAGCTAAGAGTTTGCTAGCATGTTTTAGCATGCTTCTATTATGTTGTTAGCATGTTTAGCACTTGCTGGCACTTTTTTATATGTTATTAGGAGTCCATATCAGTGTTAAACATGTCACTTCCTGTTGCCAGCAGGTGGCGCTATGACTGTAACTGAATATGAGCATGGTCATGTGTTCAGGACAGAACGCTTATCAAAAGTGTGAAGTTTGGGGCAGATTGGACATTCCATGCCTGAGTTACAGCAACTTCCTGTTTCATGGCGAAACATCGAAATTTGTCAGGCCGCCGAGGACCCGCCCTTTGACGAAAACTCAAGATCTTCGCAATTTAACGTCGCAAAGGCCTTAAGATTACACTCACCAAATTTGAAGATGATCAGATTAAAACTGTAGGAGGAGTTCGTTAAAGTACGAGGCCTGAAAATGGCAAAAACTGCACAAAAATCTGAGAGGAAGTTCAAAATGGCTGACTTCCTGTTGTGTTTAGGGCTATGCTCCAAGAGACTTTTTTGTAGGTATTAGGTCATTACACGTATGTACCGAATTTCGTGCACGTACGTGGAACGTTGCGGGAGGCGCACTCCGTTGAACTTTTATAGGTGGCGCTATCGAGCCATTTTGCCCCGTCCAATTCTGAAACCTATATCAGATGTAAATTTTCGCCAGTTCTGACGCGTGTGCAAAGTTTCGTGAGTTTTCGAGCATGTTTAGGCCCTCAAAAATGCAATTAAATGCGGAGAAGAAGAAGAATAATAATAATTAAAGCTGCAAGCAGCGATGAAAAGGGCCCTCGCACCCCTGCCACCGCCACCCGGCACCTTTAGGAAAGGCCTTAAGATTACACTCACCAAATTTGAAGAGGATCAGATCAAAACTGTAGGAGGAGTTTGTTAAAGTACAACATCAGGAAATGGCAAAAACTGCCCAAAATCTGACAGGAAGTTCAAAATAACTGACTTCCTGTTGTGTTTAGGGCTATGCTCCAAGAGACTTTTTTGTAGGTATTGGGTCTTTACATGTGTGTACCAAATTTCATACCTGTACGTGAAACGTCGAGCCGGGGCAAAATGTAGGGGCAATAAGTAAGCCATTTTGCCCCACCCAATTTTTAAAACCACATCACACGTAAATTGTCACCACTTCTGAAGCGTGTGCAAAGTTTCATGATTTTTCGAGCACGTTTTGTATTTGCCACACTTCCTGCTACCAGCAGGTGGTGCTATTGCTATAATCATAATGAGCATTGGCATGTGTTCAGGACAGGAGTCTTATCAAACATGTGAAGTTTGTGGCAGATTGAAAATTGTATGCCTGAGTTACTGCAGGCTGTCTGTGGTTGCCTAGCAACATCAGAACTGCAAGCAACATTAATATTGAACTTATCTGATCATGCATATATCACCAAAAGGCCGAAATTGGGTGAACTAGTGCAAAAAATGCCCGTGCAAAATCAGTTTTTGTGTGTGTTTTTAGTAATTGTTGGTTTGGTGTGTGCTCATTGTTACAATTACACAGCAAAAGTTCAGTGACATTTTTATTTGTGCATGGTAAAAAGCACACAGTGAACTCCGAGAAAACGCTATGCTTGAGCAAACAGTTTGTGAATAGGCAACTACAAATGATGCCCGTGAAAGAGACTGTGAACGCATTGAATAGGATATGTTTAGTTGGTGAATAGCATAGGCTATTATTACACAGTAGCGACAACGTTAAGCGCACCAGAATGAAATATAATATTCAGAAGTAAACACTAACAGCATAGCTGACATACAGATTCAGTTTACATCCACAAATGAATAAGCACCTCGATTCAGGGAGCAGTGCAAAGTGCCCGTGCAAAATCAGTTTTTGTGAGCTGATCGCCGTCAAAAAAGTTCAGGAGATATTTCTTGCGATGGCAATATGATCAAAAATAACTTTATATTGATTCAATGGATTAATAGCATTTTGAAAAAAAAAAAAAAAGTCATGAATTTATTGCATTTTTGGGAAAAAATAATCCGTTTTTATAATAAATCTTAAAAAATTCAAATCCAGATTTTGATTTTCAATGTTGTTATAACCTAAAGATTCTATGTGAAAGTTTGAAACAGAAAATAGTGGTTTTCACACATTTAGTGGTTATCTCACATTCGAGAGATATGCGAATAACACACAGACAGACAGACGGACGTTTCTGTAATTTATAGATAGATGGATTTATCACGTTCGGGAACCAAACTATAATATTCAGAAGTAAACAGTGTAGCTGACTGAGTGTTTATGTCAGAATGTTTATTTTTAAACCACAGCCTTCTTGGGGCTTCTTTGACCGATACAACTCTCTAATGTCAGAATGTTTATTTTTAAACCACAACCTTCTAAAAATGATATATTTAACGATATCTTTTGCATTTCTCATCCAAACAATGTCAAACTTGGCACTGCACTTACTCGTGCCCGTGGCGAGACACCTGTCGAGTTTGAAATCAATCGGACTAACGGTTCGAGAGATATGCGAGGAACAGACACACACACACACAGACAGACAGACAGACAGACGTTCCTGTAATTTATAGATAGATGTTTGTCAGGCCGCCGAGGGCACACCCTTCGACGAAAACTCTAGATCTTCGCAATTTAACGTCACAAAGGCCTTAAGATTACACTCACCAAATTTGAAGAGTATCAGATCAAATCTGTAGGAGGAGTTCGTTAAAGTACAACATCAGGAAATTACGAAAAATGCCCAAAATCCAGGAGGAAGTTCAAAATAGCTCACTTCCTGTTGTGTTTAGGGCTATGCTCCAAGAGACTTTTCTGTAGGTATTGGGTCATTACATGTATGTACCAAATTTCATACCTGTACGTGAAACCAGGAGCCGGGGCAAAATGTGGGGGCAATAATTTACCGAATTTGCCCCCCCCAATTCTGAAAACCATATCACACGTAAATTTTCACCACTTCTGAAGCGTGTGCAAAGTTTCATGAGTTTTCGAGCATGTTTAGGCCCTCTAAAAAGCGATTCACTTTGGAGAAGAAGAATAATAATAAACGGAGCAAAAACAATAGGGTCCTCTCACCATCGGTGCTCGGGCCCTAATTAAAGCTGCAAGCAGCGATGAAAGGGCCCTCGCACCCGTGCCATCAACACTCGGTGGCTTTAGGAAGGCAGAGCATGGTTGGGAAATGTACATTTAAGGAGGTATATATAGTAAGAGTATGTCAAAGTCAGTTACAAAATGTTTTGTATAATGGTGATAATAGCATGCTTCATGACTCAGCTAAGTGTTGCTAGCATGTTCAGTCTGTTTCTAGCATGCTTAGTACACAATAATTATGTTGTTAGTACTGCATTACGGTGTTAACCATGTCAGTTTCTGTTGCCAGTAGGTGGCGTTATGACTATAACTGAATATGAGCATGGATGTGTGTTCAGGACAGAACTCTTATCAAACATGTGAAGTTTGGTGCAAATTGGACATTGCCTTCTTGAGTAACAACAAAGTCATGTTTCATTGAATTAGCATTCTTTAGAACTTAGCTAAGCATTGTTAGCATGTTTTAACATGTTGCTAGAACGGCATCAACGTGTTAAACATGTCACTTCCTGTTGCCAGTTGGTGGCGCTATTACTATAACTGAACATTCTCATGTAGATGTGTTCAGGCCATGACTCTTATCAAAAGTGAGAAGTTTGGGGCAGATTGGACATTCCATGCCTGAGTTACAGCAAATTCCTATTTAATTGCAATAATAGCATGCTTTAGCACTTGGCTAAGAGTTTGCTAGCATGTTTTAGCATGTTTCTAGTATGTTGTTAGCATGTTTAACACTTGCTGGCACTTTTTTATATGTTATTAGGAGTCCACAACAGTGTTAAACATGTCACTTCCTGTTGCCAGCAGGTGGCGCTATGACTGTAACTGAATATAAGCATGGTCATGTGTTCAGGACAGAACGCTTATCAAAAGTGTGAAGTTTGGGGCAGATTGGACATTCCATGCCTGAGTTACAGCAAATTCATATTTAATTGCAGTAATATCATTCTTTAGCACTTAGCTAAGTGTTTGCTATTATGTTTTAGCATGTCTCTAGTATGTTGGTAGGATGTTTAGCACCTACTGGCATTTTTTTATATGTTATTAGGAGTCAAGAACAGTGTTAAACGTCACTTCCTGTTGCCAGCAGGTGGCGCTATGACTATAACTAAATATGAGCATGGACATGTGTTCAAGAGATAACTCTTATCAAACGTGTGACGTTTGGGGTAGATTGTACATTGCCTTCTTGAGTAACAACAAAGTCCTTTTTCATTGAATTAGCATGCTTTAGCACTTAGCTAAGTATTGCTAGCATGTTTTAATATGTTTCTAGCATGTTTAGAACTCAATGGCATTTTTAACATGTTGCTAGAACGGCATCAACGTGTTAAACATGTCACTTCCTGTTGCCAGTAGGTGGCGCTATTACTATAACTGAATTTGAGCATAGGCATGCGTTCAGGCCATGATTCTTATCAAACATGTGAAGTTTGGGGCAGATTGGACGTTCCATGCCTGAGTTACAGCAAATTCCTATTTAATTGCAGTAATAGCATGCTTTATCACTTAGCTAAGTGTTTGCTAGCATGTTTCTAGTATGTTGCTAACCTGTTTAGCACTTGCTGGCTCTTTTATATATGTTATTAGGAGACCACAACAGTGTTAAACATGTCACTTCCTGTTGACAGCAGGTGGCGCTATTACTATAACTGAATATTCTCATGTAGATGTGTTCAGGCCATGACTCTTATCAAACGTGTGAAGTTTGGGGCAGATTGGACATTCCATGCCTGTGTTACAGCAAATTCCTATTTAATTGCAGCAATAGCATGCTTTAGCACTTAGCTAAGTGTTTGCTAGCATGTTTTAGCATGTTTCTAGTATGTTGTTAGCATGTTTAGCACTTGCTGGCACTTTTTTTATATGTTTTTATATGTCCACAACAGTGTTTAACATGTCACTTCCTGTTGCCAGCAGGTGGCACTATGACTGTAACTGAATATGAGCATGGTCATGTGTTCAGGACAGAACGTTTATTAAAAGTGTGAAGTTTGGCGCATATTGGACATTGCCTTCTTGAGTAACAACAACATCCTGTTTCATTGAATTAGCATGCTTTACCACTTAGCTAAGTATTGCTAGCATGTTTTAACATTAGCTAGCATGTTTTAACATGTTTCTAGCATGTTTAGACCTCAATGGCATTTTTAACATGTTGCTAGAATGGCATCAACGTGTTAAACATGACACTTCCTGTTGCCAGTAGGTGGCGCTATTACTATAACTGAATATTATCATGTAGATGTGTTCAGGACAGAACGCTTATCAAAAGTGTGAAGTTTGGGGCAGATTGGACATTCCATGCCTGAGTTACAGCAAATTCCTATTTAATTGCAATAATAGCATGCTTTAGCACTTAGCTAAGAGTTTGCTAGCATGTTTTAGCATGCTTCTAGTATGTTGTTAGCATGTTTAGCACTTGCTGGCACTTTTTTATATGTTATTAGGAGTCCATAACAGTGTTAAACATGTCACTTCCTGTTGCCAGCAGGTGGCGCTATGACTATAACTGAATATGAGCATGGCCATGTGTTCAGGACAGAACTCTTATCAAACGTGTGAAGTTTGGGGCAGATTGGACATTCCATGCCTGAGTTACAGCAACTTCCTGTTTCATGGCGAAACATCGAAATTTGTAAGGCCGCCGAGGACCCGCCCTTCGAAGAAAACTCAAGATCTTCGCAATTTAACGTCGCAAAGGCCTTAAGATTACACTCACCAAATTTGAAGATGATCAGATTAAAACTGTAGGAGGAGTTCGCTAAAGTACGAGGCCTGAAAATGGCAAAAACTGCACAAAAATCTGAGAGGAAGTTCAAAATGGCTGACTTCCTGTTGTGTTTAGGGCTATGCTCCAAGAGACTTTTTTGTAGGTATTAGGTCATTACACGTATGTACCGAATTTCGTGCACGTACGTTGAACGTTGCGGGAGGCGCACTCCGTTGAACTTTTATAGGTGGCGCTATCGAGCCATTTTGCCCCGTCCAATTCTGAAACCTATATCAGATGTAAATTTTCGCCAGTTCTGACGCGTGTGCAAAGTTTCGTGAGTTTTCGCGCATGTTTAGGCCCTCAAAAATGCAATTCAATGCGGAGAAGAATAATAATAATTAAAGCTGCAAGCAGCGATGAAAGGGCCCTCGCACCCCTGCCACCACCACCCGGCGCCTTTAGGAAATGCCTTAAGATTACACTCACCAAATTTGAAGAGGATCAGATCAAAACTGTAGGAGGAGTTTGTTAAAGTACAACATCAGGAAATGGCAAAAACTGCCCAAAATCTGAGAGGAAGTTCAAAATAGCTGACTTCCTGTTGTGTTTAGGGCTACGCGCCAAGAGACTTTTTTGTAGGTATTGGGTCTTTACATGTATGTACCAAATTTCATACCTGTACGTGAAACCAGGAGACGGGGCAAAATATAGGGGCAATAAGTAAGCCATTTTGCCCCACCCAATTTTGAAAACCACATCACACGTAAATTTTCACCACATCTGAAGCATGTGCAAAGTTTCATGATTTTTCGAGCACGTTTTGTATTTGCCACACTTCCTGCTACCAGCAGGTGGCGCTATTGCTATAACCATAATGAGCATGGTCATGTGTTCAGGACAGGACTCTTATCAAACATGTGAAGTTTGGGGCAGATTGAAAAATGTATGGCTGAGTTACTGCAGGCTGTCTGTGGTTGCCTAGCAACATCGGAACTGCAAGCAACATTATTATTGAACTTATCTGATCATGCATATATCACCAAAAGGCCGAAATTGGGTGAACGTTTGTCAGGCCGCCGAGGGCACACTCTTCGACGAAAACTCAAGATCTTCGCAATTTAACGTCGCAAAGGCCTTCAGATTACACTCACCAAATTTGAAGAGGATCAGATCAAAACTGTAGGAGGAGTTCGTTAAAGTACAACATCAGGAAATTACGAAAAATGCCCAAAATCTAGGAGGAAGTTCAAAATAGCTCACTTCCTGTTGTGTTTAGGGCTATGCTCCAAGAGACTTTTTTGTAGGTATTGGGTCATTACATGTATGTACCAAATTTCATACCTGTAAGTGAAACCAGGAGCCGGGGCAAAATGTGGGGGCAATAATTTACCGAATTTGCCCCACCCAATTTTGAAAATCATATCACACGTAAATTTTCACCACTTCTGAAGCGTGTGCAAAGTTTCATGAGTTTTCGAGCATGTTCAGGCCCTCTAAAAAGCGATTCACTTTGGAGAAGAATAATAATAATAATTAAAGCTGCAAGCAGCGATGAAAAGGGCCCTCGCACCCCTGCCACCGCCACCCGGCACCTTTAGGAAAGGCCTTAAGATTACACTCACCAAATTTGAAGAGGATCAGATCAAAACTGTAGGAGTTTGTTAAAGTACAACATCAGGAAATGGCAAAAACTGCCCAAAATCTGACAGGAAGTTCAAAATAACTGACTTCCTGTTGTGTTTAGGGCTATGCTCCAAGAGACTTTTTTGTAGGTATTGGGTCTTTACATGTGTGTACCAAATTTCATACCTGTACGTGAAACGTCGAGCCGGGGCAAAATGTAGGGGCAATAAGTAAGCCATTTTGCCCCACCCAATTTTTAAAACCACATCACACGTAAATTGTCACCACTTCTGAAGCGTGTGCAAAGTTTCATGATTTTTCGAGCACGTTTTGTATTTGCCACACTTCCTGCTACCAGCAGGTGGTGCTATTGCTATAATCATAATGAGCATTGGCATGTGTTCAGGACAGGACTCTTATCAAACATGTGAAGTTTGTGGCAGATTGAAAATTGTATGCCTGAGTTACTGCAGGCTGTCTGTGGTTGCCTAGCAACATCAGAACTGCAAGCAACATTAATATTGAACTTATCTGATCATGCATATATCACCAAAAGGCCGAAATTGGGTGAACTAGTGCAAAAAATGCCCGTGCAAAATCAGTTTTTGTGTGTGTTTTTAGTAATTGTTGGTTTGGTGTGTGCTTATTGTTACAATTACACAGCAAAAGTTCAGTGACATTTTTATTTGTGCATGGTAAAAAGCACACAGTGAACTCCGAGAAAACGCTATGCTTGAGCAAACAGTTTGTGAATAGGCAACTACAAATGATGCCCGTGAAAGAGACTGTGAACGCATTGAATAGGATATGTTTAGTTGGTGAATAGCATAGGCTACTATTACACAGTAGCGACAACGTTAAGCGCACCAGAATGAAATATAATATTCAGAAGTAAACACTAACAGCATAGCTGACTTACAGATTCAGTTTACATCCACAAATGAATAAGCACCTCGATTCAGGGAGCAGTGCAAAGTGCCCGTGCAAAATCAGTTTTTGTGAGCTGATCGCCGTCAAAAAAGTTCAGGAGATATTTCTTGCGATGGCAATATGATCAAAAATAACTTTATATTGATTCAATGGATTAATAGCATTTAAAAAAAAAAAAAAAAGTCATGAATTTATTGCATTTTTGGGAAAAAATAATCCGTTTTTATAATAAATCTTAAAAAATTCAAATCCAGATTTTGATTTTCAATGTTGTTATAACCTAAAGATGCTATGTGAAAGTTTGAAACAGAAAATAGTGGTTTTCACACATTTAGTGGTTATCTCACATTCGAGAGATATGCGAATAACACACAGACAGACAGACGGACGTTTCTGTAATTTATAGATAGATGGATTTATCACGTTCGGGAACCAAACTATAATATTCAGAAGTAAACAGTGTAGCTGACTGAGTGTTTATGTCAGAATGTTTATTTTTAAACCACAGCCTTCTTGGGGCTTCTTTGACCGATACAACTCTCTAATGTCAGAATGTTTATTTTTAAACCACAACCTTCTAAAAATGATATATTTAACGATATCTTTTGCATTTCTCATCCAAACAATGTCAAACTTGGCACTGCACTTACTCGTGCCCGTGGCAAGACACCTGTCGAGTTTGAAATCAATCGGACTAACGGTTCGAGAGATATGCGAGGAACAGACACACACACACACAGACAGACAGACAGACAGACGTTCCTGTAATTTATAGATAGATGTTTGTCAGGCCGCCGAGGGCACACCCTTCGACGAAAACTCTAGATCTTCGCAATTTAACGTCACAAAGGCCTTAAGATTACACTCACCAAATTTGAAGAGTATCAGATCAAATCTGTAGGAGGAGTTCGTTAAAGTACAACATCAGGAAATTACGAAAAATGCCCAAAATCCAGGAGGAAGTTCAAAATAGCTCACTTCCTGTTGTGTTTAGGGCTATGCTCCAAGAGACTTTTCTGTAGGTATTGGGTCATTACATGTATGTACCAAATTTCATACCTGTACGTGAAACCAGGAGCCGGGGCAAAATGTGGGGGCAATAATTTACCGAATTTGCCCCCCACAATTCTGAAAACCATATCACACGTAAATTTTCACCACTTCTGAAGCGTGTGCAAAGTTTCATGAGTTTTCGAGCATGTTTAGGCCCTCTAAAAAGCGATTCACTTTGGAGAAGAAGAATAATAATAAACGGAGCAAAAACAATAGGGTCCTCTCACCATCGGTGCTCGGGCCCTAATAATAAACGGAGCAAAAACAATAGGGTCCTCTCACCATCGGTGCTCGGGCCCTAATAATAATAATAATAATAAACAGAGCAATTCCAAGAGGGTCCTCACACCATCGGTGCTCGGGCCCTAATTAAAGCTGCAAGCAGCGATGAAAGGGCCCTCGCACCCGTGCCATCAACACTCGGTGGCTTTAGGAAGACAGAGCATGGTTGGGAAATGTACATTTAAGGAGGTATATATAGTAAGAGTATGTCAAAGTCAGTTACAAAATGTTTTGTATAATGGTGATAATAGCATGCTTCATGACTCAGCTAAGTGTTGCTAGCATGTTTAGTCTGTTTCTAGCATGCTTAGTACACAATAATTATGTGGTTAGTACTGCATTACGGTGTTAACCATGTCAGTTTCTGTTGCCAGTAGGTGGCGTTATGGCTATAACTGAATATGAGCATGGATGTGTGTTCAGGACAGAACTCTTATCAAACGTGTGAAGTTTGGTGCAAATTGGACATTGCCTTCTTGAGTAACAACAAAGTCATGTTTCATTGAATTAACATTCTTTAGCACTTAGCTAAGCATTGTTAGCATGTTTTAACATGTTTCTAGCATGTTTAGAACTCAATGGCATTTTTAACATGTTGCTAGAACGGCATAAAAGTGTTAAACATGTCACTTCCTGTTGCCAGTAGGTGGCGCTATTACTATAACTGAATTTGAGCATAGACATGTGTTCAGGCCATGATTCTTATCAAATGTGTGAAGTTTGGGGCAGATTGGACATTCCATGCCTGAATTACAGCAAATTCCTATTTAATTGCAATAATAGCATGCTTTAGCACTTAGCTAAGAGTTTGCTAGCATGTTTTAGCATGTTTCTAGTATGTTGTTAGCATGTTTAGCACTTGCTGGCACTTTTTTATATGTTATTAGGAGTCCATAACAGTGTTAAACATGTCACTTCCTGCTGCCAGCAGGTGGCGCTATGACTGTAAGCATGATCATGTGTTCAGGACAGAACGCTTATCAAAAGTGTGAAGTTTGGGGCAGATTGGACATTCCTTGCCTGAGTTACAGCAAATTCATATTTAATTGCAGTAATATCATTCTTTAGCACTTAGCTAAGTGTTTGCTAGTATGTTTTAGCAAGTCTCTAGTATGTTGGTAGGATGTTTAGCACCTACTTGCATTTTTTTATATGTTATTAGGAGTCAAGAACAGTGTTAAACGTCACTTCCTGTTGCCAGCAGGTGGCGCTATGACTATAACTAAATATGAGCATGGACATGTGTTCAAGAGATAACTCTTATCAAACGTGTGAAGTTTGGGGTAGATTGTACATTGCCTTCTTGAGTAACAACAAAGTCCTGTTTCATTGAATTAGCATGGTTTAGCACTTAGCTAAGTACTGCTAGCATGTTTTAACATGTTTCTAGCATGTATAGAACTCAATGGCATTTTTAACATGTTGCTAGAACGGCATCAAAGTGTTAAACATGTCACTTCCTGTTGCCAGTAGGTGGTGCTATTACTATAACTGAATTTGAGCATAGACATGTGTTCAGGCCATGATTCTTATCAAATGTGTGAAGTTTGGGGCAGATTGGACATTACATGCCTGAGTTACAGCAAATTCCTATTTAATTGCAGTAATAGCATGCTTTAGCACTTAGCTAAGTGTTTGCTAGCATGTTTCTAGTATGTTGCTAACCTGTTTAGCACTTGTTGGCTCTTTTTTATATGTTATTAGGAGACCACAAGAGTGTTAAACATGTCACTTCCTGTTACCAGTAGGTGGCGCTATTACTATAACTGAATTTTCTCATGTAGATGTGTTCAGGACAGAACGCTTATCAAAAGTGTGAAGTTTGGGGCAGATTGGACATTCCATGCCTGAGTTACAGCAAATTCCTATTTAATTGCAATAATAGCATGCTTTAGCACTTAGCTAAGAGTTTGCTAGCATGTTTTAGCATGCTTCTATTATGTTGTTAGCATGTTTAGCACTTGCTGGCACTTTTTTATATGTTATTAGGAGTCCATATCAGTGTTAAACATGTCACTTCCTGTTGCCAGCAGGTGGCGCTATGACTGTAACTGAATATGAGCATGGTCATGTGTTCAGGACAGAACGCTTATCAAAAGTGTGAAGTTTGGGGCAGATTGGACATTCCATGCCTGAGTTACAGCAACTTCCTGTTTCATGGCGAAACATCGAAATTTGTCAGGCCGCCGAGGACCCGCCCTTTGACGAAAACTCAAGATCTTCGCAATTTAACGTCGCAAAGGCCTTAAGATTACACTCACCAAATTTGAAGATGATCAGATTAAAACTGTAGGAGGAGTTTGTTAAAGTACGAGGCCTGAAAATGGCAAAAACTGCACAAAAATCTGAGAGGAAGTTCAAAATGGCTGACTTCCTGTTGTGTTTAGGGCTATGCTCCAAGAGACTTTTTTGTAGGTATTAGGTCATTACATGTATGTACCGAATTTCGTGCACGTACGTGGAACGTTGCGGGAGGCGCACTCCGTTGAACTTTTATAGGTGGCGCTATCGAGCCATTTTGCCCCGTCCAATTCTGAAACCTATATCAGATGTAAATTTTCGCCAGTTCTGACGCGTGTGCAAAGTTTCGTGAGTTTTCGAGCATGTTTAGGCCCTCAAAAATGCAATTAAATGCGGAGAAGAAGAAGAAGAAGAATAATAATAATAATAAACAGAGCAATTCCAAGAGGGTCCTCACACCATCGGTGCTCGGGCCCTAATAATAATCCTACCGAAAACAATAGGGCCTTCGCCCTTTCAGGGCTTGGGCCCTAATAATAATAATAAACAGAGCAATTCCAAGAGGGTCCTCACACCATCGGTGCTCGGGCCCTAATAATAATAATAATCCTACCGAAAACAATAGGGCCTTCGCCCTTTCAGGGCTTGGGCCCTAATAATAAATAATCCTACCGGAAACAATAGGGCCTTCGCCCTTTCAGGGCTTGGGCCCTAATAATCCTACCGAAAACAATAGGGCCTTCGCCCTTTCAGGGCTTGGGCCCTAATAATCCTTACGAAAACAATAGGGCCTTCGCCCTTTCAGGGCTTGGGCCCTAAAAATAATCCTTACGAAAACAATAGGGCCTTTGCCCTTTCAGGGCTTGGGCCCTAATAAATAATCCTACCGGAAACAATAGGGCCTTCGCCCTTTCAGGGCTTGGGCCCTAATAATAATTATAAATAATCCTACCGAAAACAATAGGGCCTTCGCCCTTTCAGGGCTTGGGCCCTAATAATCCTACCGAAAACAATAGGGCCTTCGCCCTTTCAGGGCTTGGGCCCTAATAATAATAATAAACAATAATCCTACCGAAAACAATAAGGCCTTCGCCCTTTCAGGGCTTGGGCCCTAATAATAATAATAATAATAATAAATATAGCTGCGAGCAGCGATTGCGGGCCCAAGCCGGTGGCACCGCCACCCTGGTGCCTTTAGTTACACTAAAGACCGCAGGGTGGCGGTGCTGCCGGCTTGGGCCCTCCATCGCTGCTCGCAGCTATATTTTTATATATATATATACATATATATATATATATATATAACAAAAGATATATACATTATATATATCAGACAAGTAATATTCTCTGTCTTGTCACTTCACAAAAAAAATGGTACAAATTGTACTACTAACTACTTAAACAGAGCAGTGTAATTTTAATACGTTAGGTTGACTATTTTATAATTATATTTTATTAGGGCTATAATGAACAGGCTGCGATGTCAAGATTGCAATGCTGGAGTGTGTGTGTGTGTGTGTGTGTGTGTGTGTGTGGCGTGGGCGTGATTGAACAGTGGAGACATAAAAATATACTTTATGGTGCTAACTTTAAAATTGAAATAAAATGCTCACGGCTGCACGGGCATTCATTCCTACTTCCATAGGAATTAATTGAAAATGCTCGCTCTGCTCCCAACCATAATCAATGTCAGTGCGGACGAACATATTTTACTTTCGTTTTTAAGTTAGCGATTCAAAAGCCCCCAGCGGTGTCACCTATTTTTTTACAGTCTATGGGTGTCACACGTCGATTAACCGGTGCTTATATTCTCACTGTCACATACCTAGTATAGGCCGCCTACCTGAAAGAGAGTTTAGCTTGCCCAACCATAGTAGCCTGATTAGAACGTCAATGACAAAAAAATAACTTGGGAATCACTAAAACGAGAGATTATTCTAATTATATTACATTAATTTTAAGTTGCAATCAACAGTTGATAATAAATGTATTACTGATCAATGGTAACAAGGTTGCGCTGCTGAGGCTCGTGCAGCTTCTCCAGGAGAAACGTAAACAACTGAGCGCAGCACACAAAAAAGAAACCCAGTTAACAACATACTGACTATAAAAATTACAAATATGGAGTTTTTATATATTTTATAACATGATAAGAGCAACCTCACTTGACGAGTAGGCTGTGTTTCCTGAATACAATCACGATTGAAACTGCGACGTTGATTTCATCAACAGGTTAATAAACAGTTACAATTAAGTCACTTACATTTAAGATGCAATATTGACTGTTTTTGTTCTGTTTCAGCAGCAAAAATAGTTAAACCAAGATCACAGCAGAACCATCGCACATCTCACAGCAACTTGTTTTCTCATTTCTGAATGATTCAGCATTTTGAATGAATCGGTTGACTCAAAGATTCAATGACCAATCCATAAACATCTGTCTCAATCATGAATGACTCAGTCATTCGAACGAATCGTTTGAACGAATGAATTAATGACTCGCTCATTAAGACGGTCGCCTGGCGACACCTAATGGCGGTTTAGTGTTATGTTTAAAAGTATCTTTCTTTCCAACGTGTGTGCACCATTATCAATGTCTGTGCGGACGTCTTTACTTCCACTTTTATATTAGCGATTTAAAAGCACCCGCTCGTGTCACACATCGATTAACCAATGGGACAATATCCTCACCGTCATATACCTAATAAATTTATATTTAAATACAATAGGCCTACCTAGTAAAACGTTTTATATACTATTTGGATATCCTTTTGGACACAAGAGGGCAGTATAGCCCTATGTTTGCTTTTTTGTTGAACCAAATAGCACTAAATAGCCTGTTTTTAACTTTTTCATACTTCTTGAATTGCAAAAAAAGAATAAAATAGGTTTAGTATTTGTATAATTTTATATAAAAATAAATGGTGTATAATTGCATTTTTAGAAGTTATGAGATGTTTCCTGCTTCCTTTTTGACATTAATTTAATCCCTCGCCATAGCAAAACCGTTAGAGATATTCAATATCCGTTCACAATTTAGCATCTTTAATGTATTTTCATCATGTTGAAAAAGTTTGGTGGGAATAAAATAAATAGTTTAAGAGGAGTGGCTAAAAATTCAGAGGCTGATTTTGCAAAAAAATCCACATTCACATGAAAATATCTCACTTCCTGATGGGAGGAGCTAATGAATGTAAATTAGAAAGTTGTCCGGCTTGATGAGAACAATATACAAACTATTTTTTTTTACTCTAGTTAAAACTAACCCCCCCACTTTTGTCAAAAGCATGTTGAAAGTGACACACTTCCTGCTGCCAGTTGGTGGCGCTATAACTTTGACTCACAATAGTCACATCCATGTGATCGGCCTCTTACAACGAACACACTGGTGAAGTTTCATCAAGATCAGTTAATGTATGCTGAAGTTATAACACACTTCCTGTTTCATTTTTTCGCCATAAATTCGTTTCCTCGCCACGGCCAAACCGTTCGAGATATTCAAAATCCGTCCGCAATTTAGCATCCTCAATGTCTTGACTTCATGCTGACCAAGTTTGGAGGCGCATCGATGAATTTCCTAGGAGGAGTACATTAAATTCAACAGCATGCGTTTCCAAACAACGCTAAATAGCAGACTTCCTGTTGAGCTGGCGTAAAACTTAGAGCACGAAAGTTGTTCGGCCTGAGGAGATCTATGTGTGTACCGAGTTTCATATTATTACATGCAAGTGTGTTTGATTTATGGACACGTGTTCGGATCCCGTTCCAGGGGGCGCTGTCGAGCCCCCCTGCCACGTCCGGGTACCAGCTTCAGCCCGTCCCTGATGGGCGTTGGTTCTGACCTGTGTGCAAAGTTTCAAGAGTTTTTGAGCACGTTAAGGGCCCCAAAAGCCCCTGAAACCTTGAAAAACAAAAAAGCAAATCTCACCCAACAGACAAATCCCTCCCACCCCTCACACACACAGAGTCAGAGAGAGAGAGAGAGAAAATTCTCCCAAAAAATCACATTCAAACCAAAATATCTGACTTCCTCTTGGTATGAGAATATGACAGTAAATTAGAAAGTTTTCCGGCTTGATGAGAACAATATACATACCAAGTTTTGTGATTCTAGGAAAAACTAAGCCCCCATTTTTGACTAAAGGTGGCGCTACTGAGCCATTCCACCACGCCCGTTTCTGAAACTTTGCACGTCTACTGGCTAATAAATGTAATGTGTCTGTTGAGTTTCATGCAATTTCAAGTATGTTAAGAGTCTCAAAAGCATCAAAAAAGAATATTAAAGTTTGAAGCGTTGCCACGGCAACAGTATTAAAGATATGAAAAATCCTTTCACAGGTCTACATCTGCCATGTGTCTACATTATACACATAAAGGTTGAAGCAAATCGGGTAAAAATAAGAGGGTGATTTCAAAGCATTTTGAAAGCGACACACTTCCTGCTGCCAGTTGGTGGCGCTATAACTTTGACTCACAATAGTCACATCCATGTGATCGGCCTCTTACAACGAACACACTGCTGAAGTTTCATCAAGATCAGTTAATGTATGCAGAAGTTATAACACACTTCCTGTGTCCCATTATTCGCCATAAATTTGTTTCCTCGCCACGGCCAAACCGTTCGAGATATCAAAAATCCGTTCGCAATAATTCATCCTCAATGTCTTGACTTTATTCTCACCGAGTTTGGTGGCGATCGGATGAAATCCCTAGGAGGAGTATTTCACATTCCATTGTATGCGTTTTCCAAACAACGTATAATAACCGACTTCCTGTTGGGCTTTTGTAAAACTTAGAGCACGAAAGTTGTTCGGCCCGATGAGATCTATATGTGTACTGAGTTTCATATTATTACATGCAAGCGTGTTTGATTTATGGACCAAGTTTTCAGACCCCATTCCAGGGGGCGCTGTCGAGCCCCCCTGCCACGCCCCGGTACCAACTTCAGCCCGGCCCTGATGGCCGCAGGTTCTGACGTGTGTGCAAAATTTCAAGAGTTTTTGAGCATGTTAAGGGCCCCAAAAGTGGCAAAAAGGCAAAAAAAAAAAAAAAATGAAGAAAAAAAAAAAAAAAAAAAAAAAAATCCTTACGGAAACAATAGGGCCTTCGCCCTTTCAGGGCTTGGGCCCTAATAAATAATCCTACCGAAAACAATAGGGCCTTCGCCCTTTCAGGGCTTGGGCCCTAATAATAAATAATCCTACCGGAAACAATAGGGCCTTCGCCCTTTCAGGGCTTGGGCCCTAATAATCCTTACGAAAACAATAGGGCCTCCGCCCTTTCAGGGCTTGGGCCCTAATAATCCTACCGAAAACAATAGGGCCTTCGCCCTTTCAGGGCTTGGGCCCTAATAAATAATCCTTACGAAAACAATAGGGCTCTGCGCCCTTTCAGGGCTTGGGCCCTAATAATAAACAATAATCCTACCGAAAACAATAGGGCCTTCGCCCTTTCAGGGCTTGGGCCCTAATAATAATAATAATAAACAATAATCCTACCGAAAACAATAGGGCCTTCGCCCTTTCAGGGCTTGGGCCCTAATAATCCTAACGAAAACAATAGGGCTCTGCGCCCTTTCAGGGCTTGGGCCCTAATAATAAACAATAATCCTACCGAAAACAATAGGGCCTTCGCCCTTTCAGGGCTTGGGCCCTAATAATCCTACCGGAAACAATAGGGCCTTCGCCCTTTCAGGGCTTGGGCCCTAATAATAATAATAATAATAAATAATCCTGCCGAAAACAATAGGGCCTTCGCCCTTTCAGGGCTTGGGCCCTAATAATCCTTACGAAAACAATAGGGCCTTCGCCCTTTCAGGGCTTGGGCCCTAATAATAATAATAATCCTTACGAAAACAATAGGGCCTTCGCCCTTTCAGGGCTTGGGCCCTAAAAATAATCCTACCGAAAACAATAGGGCCTTCGCCCTTTCAGGGCTTGGGCCCTAATAATAATAATAAATAATCCTACCGAAAACAATAGGGCCTTCGCCCTTTCAGGGCTTGGGCCCTAATAATAATAAACAGAGCAATTCCAAGAGGGTCCTCACACCATCGGTGCTCGGGCCCTAATAAAATTTTGGAGGTTCTGCAAGGTGTATGTAAACTTATGACTAAAGTATAAATGTAACAAAAATCATAACATTATTAGACCCCAAAATGTTGCACTGGTTATCACGTTCTCAATGAGAATGTTGCTATGGTTACTATGTCAAATCATCGCAATTTCATGACTCACAGGACTATAATTTAGCGGGCTCACTCCCACATTGAAATGCAGTTATCACTCCTTAAACTTTACAGTGTGAATGTAACCACTGGTCCTCTAGAAGCATGAAAAACAAAACTATTATTAAGATCGCCATCACTTACTTACCGCGTTCTGCACTCTCACTGAAACTCTCGTCATAAACACTGAAGTTGTCCGCACTGCACAGTGAATCTCTTATTTACATCGCATCTAGACTTTGTTGTTTATGAGGGGATTTGCGAAAGGATAAAGCTCGCGCTGATTCTGAACATTTTGAGCGAACTCTCCGGCTCCGCATGGTGACTCTAATAAAACGCCTCTTATTTGCCACTGCATTCATGCGCGTAATATATGTCTGTGATTGGCGACAATGCTCAACGCTAAAACAACACAATGTAAGTAGCTTTGTTTCGTTTTTGAATAAAATATTGTGTCCTCCAGTGCTCGGACTCGACTGTACTCTGCAAATTTTCCGAGTCTAAAATGTCCGAGTCCGTGTCAAATCCGAGTACAAATTAACCCGAGTGAGTGACAAGACCGAGTTCATTCAAAATTGGACTCGAGTCCGAGTTCGAGCACCCCAACTCTAGCTAACGGTAGAGAGGTTTAGATAAAGGGGTTTGAGTGATTAATAATCAGTATCTAATGTGACGAAAAGATAACATTATCATATCCACATTATATTTAATCTGCAACAGCATTATAAACTTGTATAAAGCTACATTTGGTCATTAACTTTTAAAAGCATAATTTCAAACACATGAGGAGAGTTCTCTGCATAAAAGAACCACGACTGGCAGATCAACGTGCAACTACATCTCTCTCTGATATGGTTGGAAATTAAATTAAATTGATTGTGGAAGATTTCAACTGTGAGTAGATGATTGACGGCAGTTTGAACGGTGACAGGATGCACGTGACTATAGAGCTGGTAAGTCCCGCCCATCCGTAAAACCCCACTGGACCTCTAGATTGAAAAATCGTCAATGCAAGTGAATGTGAGAAAATAATTATTTTCTGGCCCCGTTTGAATTGTGCCATGAATGTGAACATATGCTGTCTGTGAATTTTTTATATAATTTTTCATGTTACGAGTTTGACAGTATATTGTACGATTCTTTGGCTAGCAGTTGTGGAAAAGACATAACGAGAAAGACTACATGTCGCCTATGTGACGTCACCCCATAACACATTTTCCCTCCACTTGTCAAATCACGGTGCTAATGCTGCGATAATCTATGGAGACAGATCGAGATGCCTGTGTGTTTTGTACCCAAATGTCACCATTCAAACCAAATGGGCTGTTCTTTCTTCAGAAACGCGTCGAAAGCAGCGAAGAGTTGTAGTCCACAAAGTGCTCTCACACAAAGTCTAACCGTATCAAACTTCTACCCGCTAAATGGTAGCATTCTTCACACGAACAATTATATTAAAAATTCACAGACAACATATGTTCACATTCATGGCAAAATTCAAACGGGACCAGAACATAATTATTTTCTCACATTCACTTGCATTGACGATTTTTCAATCTAGAGGTCCAGTGGGGTTTTACGGATGGGCGGGACTTACCAACAGAGTGGTCCGTTAAAGACGTACTGTAATTATGACGAAGTAGTCATAGGAACGTATTTTGAGCAGGGGGGCTGAGGGGTGCGCATAATAGGCATGGCGCAGAGCAAGAGAAGCAGCGCATAGCCACAGGAGTCACATGATGAGAGTGATGTGCGATGACTGGACGATGGCAGAGGAAAAAGTGCAAGAGAACCTTTGTTAATAAAAGTTGCATTTCTTCGTTTAAAGGGGTCCTATTATGCCCTTTCACAAAGTCTTAATTTTGTTTTTTGGGGTGTACTAGAATATGCTTTCATGCTTGATTGTTCAAAAACACACTATTTTGCACATATTTTACATTATTACAGCACCTCTCTGAACCTGGCATTCATATAGAACATTATACATTTCTATTATTCAAATCAGTTAAATGATTATTAGGCTGCGTAAATTAGGTCAGCCGGAACCGGGGACACTTCCTATAACACCTGATGTACTCGTTACATCATAAGTAGAATGGCATCTACGCTAATGTTAGTCTTTCTGCTTATTCCGAGGTTTACTGAAGTCAGCCGGATCCAGATCAGATGGTGGACCTGCGCCTCGACTGAAAGATTTTGTATTTTCAGTCATCAGATTCATTTACATTGTGACTGTGTATCAGATGTAATCCGCTCTGTCTGTGTCTGCAAAGGTGTGTGCCAAATGGCCCATACAGATGAATGGCCCATTCAGATGTATGGCCTATAGAAACTGATTGGTGTGAATGAATAAAAAGAATCAGCATTGCTCAGAGTGGATTAGCAAGTTAGATCGATCTCCTGTGGGAGGTCCTAACAGGTTTCTATTGTTTGTAGCCCATAGGCTATGTCTTCATGTATAAAGTTCTGTCTCAAAAAGAACTTTGGGTTAAGATTGTTGAAGGGCGACATGCTAACATCGCTGCTGAAGGACTGCTACACTACAAACCTTCAATAAATTCTTCTCCCCACAAGAACTCTGGTCAAGCTTACTTATTTTATGTATTGGAGAAATCTAATACATTGGCGAGCCACCCAAACCACTGCTCGGCCAAATACACCAAAATCTAACACGACCCATCCACAACGCATCCCTGAAGTGCCAGCCTCATCAGCCCTTTGAAGGCCTCATCGACACGACAGCCATCGGCTCTGATCCTCAACAAACTCGTCTCCATACCGGCGTGATGACTCCGACCAGATGGAACTGGATAATATTCTGAATGTTCTGATCCAATCTGACTTCTGACCTGTAATTCTGCCTGAATCATAATCATACACTGTTCGCTCGTTGGCCAGATGAGAACTGGCCCCCGACTGAGCCTGGTTTCTCACAAGGTTTTTTTTTCCATTCTGTCACCTGATGGAGTTTTGGTTCCTTGGCTTGCTTAGTTGGGGACATTTAATATTCAACAATATTAATAATAATGATCTGCCTTACTTAAGGTGGATGATGACGCAATTTTCTACTAGAAAAAAACTTCGTTGTATTATTTTCATGTTATCACTGTGAAGCTGCTTTGATACAATCTGTATCGATGAAGCCCCTGATTGGTTAGCTGGCCAAGTGTGTTGTGATTGACACCACGTGTTCCGGAAATGTCACGCTCAGGTGTAAATATTAAGGATGGTGTTAATTCCAAACCATTTCAAGGCTTAAGAATGTTAAACAAGAGGATCGTGCAGAACGGATTTCCTGCACAGATTTTGCAAGCACGGATTTCACAAGATGTTTCAGAGTGGTATGTTTTTTTTGGTAATTTTCTTACACATTTTAGATACGATGTTGGGTGGATTTTATTTACTTAAGTAACATTATGACTTCACAAAGCACGAAAAAAAAAACGTGTTGTAGTCCAAATTAGTCATTCGTTGTAGTTCTTAGAAAGTGCATTCTATTAACTAAAATATCTCTCTTTGCAGTGGAGCACTTTGAGCTTTGTAACCTTGCAGATTTTTTTATGCTCAAAGTCAAGTCAAGTAATCTTCATTTATATAGTGCTTTTAACAATGTAGATTGTTCCAAAGCTGCTTTACAGAGATACAAGGATAGTTTAAAGTAACAGAGATTGTTTGGCTTTATAGCAGTTTTTGAATAAAGTTATTTTCCAGCTAAAGTTAATTTGATTGATTCACTTCCGTCGCAACGATCATTAGTTCTTAACTTAGGGGCCGCTAACACGACACTGTTTTAACAGGAAACTCTACACAGACTTTAAACACGAAACCTGTGAGAACGCTGATGGCGTGCACATGCGTATTACGAGTTCAGTCTATTGGTATGCGCGTTTGAATATATGTGCGCAGGTTTGTAATTCCCTACAAACTAAGCCTTAAACAAAAACAAAAACACTAAAATTAGCGTAGATGCCATTCTTCTTATGATGTAACGAGTACATCAGGATTTATGGGAAGTGTTCCCGGTTCCGGCCGACCTGATCTATGCAGCCTAACATTGAATTATAGAAGTCTATAATGTGTTATGTGTATGCTAGGTCAAAGAGATGTGTTTTTAGTCTAGCTTTGAACTGACAGAGTGTGTCTGCTTCCCGGACAATGGTAGGAAGACTGTTCCAAAGTTTTGGTGCTAAATAGGAGAAGGATCTACCGCCAGCAGTCAATTTTGATATTCTAGGTATTATCAACTGGCCGGAATTTTGAGATTGCAATAGACGTGAAGGACTATAATGCGCTAAGAGCTCGCTCAAGTACTGCGGAGCTAAACCATTTAGTGCTTTGTAAGTAATCAGCAATATTTTAAAATTTATACGATGTTTAATAGGGAGCCAATGCAGTGTTGACTGTTGACAGAACAGGGCTAATATGGTCATACTTCCAGAGGGTTGTTCCATAAAACAAGATTAGAATACAAGCCAGGCTTATTTTGGTTAGTCAGACTTATTGTCGGTGGATTCTGTTTCATAAAGCAAACTTAAAATAGTTCAAACTCAGTTACCCTGGCAACTTATGCTGGGAAACTAACCTGGTCCAGGGCAGACTAACTGTCAGGCTAAGCCTCAGCTGTTACACAGATCCTCTAACACTGACCGACAAGAACACAATGATATTACCACTGACACTCTCTCATACCATTATTGGACTTTATTAACCACTATTAGTCCAAAAATAAATACACAGTATACAGAAAATCAACTTATATAAGGCTACAATGATAAATTGTAAAAAAAATCTTCATATATATATATATATATATATATATATATATATATATATATATATATATATATATATATATATATATATATATATATATATATATATATATATATATATATATATATATATATATATATATATATATATATATATATATGAAGAGTTCAGATGCAAAAGCCTCTAAGTGCCATCTGAAATTTTCTTCTAGAATGATCATTTTTATCAAGCTTGTATATTTAAGTTCAGTAAATTCACTTAAATGGCAATGAAAATGACCTATTAATTGTTGTAGGAGCCAAAATGTGTTTGGGTTATGTGGTGTTCTCATTTTGACCATTGAGTGGCGCTGTGATATCAGTGTATAAATGTAGCCTTCCTTATGTTGTAGCTAGGTGTGTTGCCCCGGAAAGGCAAAAAGGTTTTGACCGCAAAAGCTGCGGTAAACGTATGTAAACGTATGTAAACAACAAATCCAATTCTGGACATTGTGCACGGTGCTGTTGTGGAGCCAATAAACTGTGTATGATGATGCAATTGAAGAATGGTCTTCTCGTTTTTAATGGAGGAGATGAACAACGTAATACCAAAGCAAGAAAGTGAGTCAACCTAATCACTCCGGGAACAAAACAACTCAGTAGCTTAAAATATCAGATTTAGCTCCTACAATACAAGTCAAAACCTTTGCATGTGGAACTTTGTTTGGAACTTCAGTATGTTTGGATACAAGGAAGAGGACGCGACGTTAACGGAAGTCGCTGGATTATGTTTGTGCAAATGCTTTGCTGTTTGCAATCAGTGTAAAGGACGTCGCGATGCTGGATCTATATTCTCTAAAGAGCCGGTTGAAGAAACAAAGGATCATCTGATGGCGCCCAACGCACTGAGGTATGTGTAGCGCTACACTGTTTTATGGCCATTCAGTTGTGCGCACACATAATTAAACGAATTAAACTTTTTGATCGTCAACGCGGGCGGATAAAAGGCTTTGGACAGGACTGTCACTGTGTGAACTATTAAAAAATAGACTAGTCCTTATGGAGAAACAAAAAATAACTGTGGGGTCTGGTGTATCAGCTGTTAAATCAAATAGTGTGGTTAGCAATGTGGAAGTACAAACTAAAAAACGTGTGGTTAAGCTTTCATATAAAGCATTAGCTGATAAATTGGATAAGTTTCAAGCTGGCAGAAAAGCCAAATTGAATAAGGCAGATAATATAAGAAAATCCTTGCAAGAGTGTATTCAAAAGGGTGACAAATTACAGGTACAATATGCACTTAAAGAGTTCATTTAGGTATGTCATAATGCTAAAAGCATTCATGAGTCTGTACTGGGTTTATTGTCACCTGATGAAAGAGAAGAACAAGAAACGTGGTTTAAGGCAAAAACTATGTTTAATGAAGAATGCATTGCTGAGGCAAATCAATGGGTTTTGTGTAATGAAGGTAATGTGTCTGTAAGAGAATGTGATGTTATTGATGATGGTATTAATCCAAATGACAGTGTGTCCAATGTGGAAAGTAAACGTTCAAAATGCAGCAAGAGCAGTAGTAAAGGCAGCAAGAGCAGTAGTAGAAGCAGCACTGCATCCTCTGCAAGGGTAAAAGCAGAAGCAGAAAGAGCTGCACTTGTTGCTCGTGCTGCTTGTTTGAAAGATATGCATGCTCTTGAGGAACAGGAGCAGCAGTTAAGGAGGAAAAGGGAGCAGCTCGATTTGGAGGCTGAATTGGCTGCATCTACTGCTAATTTGGCTGTTTTGGAGGCTTTTGAACGAAAAAGCTCTTCGCAAGGATCTACAAGTGTTAAGAGTTTCCACTTGGAAAAGGAAGGAAGGAAATCTGGCAATGAATTAAATCCTATGGCATCGGCATACAAACCTGGACAAGTGAAATCAGTTCAACAAAGTGTTCGTTCATTACCTCCTGGCCAAATAGTTGATGTGCGACCTAAAACAGGTGAGAGTTGGATTAACATTGCTACAAACCAACAGTATGCTTTGGATAAACAACAACAGACAACAGCTGCTCATGGAATATCACAGCATCCAACTTATCAATTAAAGGACAAGCGGACTGTATATTATGATGCCACTGGTCAGAATGCATCTGATGGTATAACATCATGCATAAGCAAAATGAAATCACGACTGCCATGCTTCAACATCAGCGTTCAATGTCATTGCCACCAAGAGATATTCCCATATTTGATGGAGATTTTCTTCGATACAGAACCTTTATAAAAGCTTTTGAACAAGGTGTCGAAGAAAAAGCCAGTAAAGCAGATTGTCTGTACTATTTAGAGCAATTTACTCGTGGGCAGCCAAGAGATCTGATATGTAGTTGTCAACACATGGCTCCTGAGCGTGGTTATATAGTAGCAAAGAATCTTTTACAGGAACACTTCGGCAATGAGTACAAAATTGCTACTGCCTATATTGAAAAGGCTCTGGCTTGGAACCCTGTGAAAAATGAGGATGTGAAATCACCGCAAGCTTATGCACTGTTCTTGCGTGGCTGTTGCAAGAAATGGATATGCCTGTAAACATGCGAAGTGTTATCTCCAAATTGCCATTCAAGCTGAGGGATCAGTGGAGAGTAACAGCTTATGACATAATAGAAACAAGTAATCGTCGTGCTTGTTTTGTCGATTTGGTCACATTCATTGAACGTCATGTTCGAATTCTTTCTGACCCCTTGTTTGGTGATATTCATGAGTCATCAT
Source organism: Squalius cephalus (assembly GCF_949319135.1). Lineage (NCBI taxonomy): Eukaryota > Metazoa > Chordata > Actinopteri > Cypriniformes > Leuciscidae > Squalius > Squalius cephalus. The sequence goes on from NC_137126.1 coordinate 12,574,086, forward strand.
TTGGTGTCACTGGAACAAAGACATTGACAAGATTTAAGTCACAGCCCAAGGAAAGAGGGAAATACCTTTGCTATAACAGTAGCAAACGTAGACTCATTTTCAGGATCTGGGAGTTCAAAATCAGACTCAGGGAAGGTTGAAAAGCATGATTGCCTATGTTGTTCTAATAATCACTCATTGGAGGAGTGTGAACAGTTCGATTCAATGAAGCATAAGGAAAAGATTGATTTTCTCAGAAAAAAAGGAGTTTGCTTTGCATGCTTGTGTACTGGGCACATGAGCAAGGATTGTAATGGGCGCCTGAATTGCAAAGTTTGTCATCAAGCTCATCCGACAGTGCTTCATATTAAAAGGCAATCAGTAGCTGTGAATCAGTCATCATGTGAAAAGTTTGTTTCTTCCAAGACATGTGCGCATACAGGGGTTGGTAATGACCGATGTGCATTGTCTATTCTCCCAGTACAAGTAAAATCCGTCAAAGGAAACCATGTCATAAAAACATATGCATTTCTGGATCCTGGGAGTTCAGCTACGTTCTGCTCAGAACAGCTTATGCAGAAGCTGAATATTTCAGGTAAACAGGTCACGTTCCTGCTCAGTACAATGGGACAAAAATCCATAGTTCCAGCTTACGCCTTGTCTGGTTTGGAAGTATCCAGTTTGGATTGTAATAACTTCTATCCGCTTCCTGAGGTGCTCACACAGCAGAAAATGCCAGTTAGTACTGACAACTTAATAACATCTGAGGATTTGGCTAAGTTTCCATACCTATCAAATGTGCACATCCCAAACATCAAAGCAAATGTTGATTTGCTGATTGGTACCAATGCTTCCAAGATGTTGGAACCTTGGGAAATAGTTAACAGCTGTGGGACTGGCCCATATGCTGTTAGGACAGTTTTGGGATGGGTTGTTAATGGACCACTGAATGGAAACAGTGGTGCATTAGGAATGGAGATTCCTGCTGCTACAGTGAATCAGATTGCTGTGTGCAGATTGGAAGAAATGTTGATGAATCAATATAGTCATGACTTCAATGAAAGCACCGTGAAGAAAGAAATGTCCAGGGAGGACATCAAGTTCATGGAAATCATGGAGCACTTCAAGATGGGAAATATTGTTTGAAATTGCCCTTTAAGACCAAAGAAGTATGTCTGCCTAACAACTTTGCTGTGGCAAAGCAACGAGTCCTTGGTTTGAAGAAGAAGTTTCTCAACAATCATAATTTTCATCAGGAATATACAGGATATATGAATGATGTCATCAGCAGGGGCTATGCAGAAGAAATACCTCAAGAACAACTGCACTGTGAAATTGGGAAAGTATGGTACATACCTCATCATGGTGTCCACCATCCAAGAAAGGGATCTATTCGTGTTGTGTTCGACTGTGGAGCCACATATCAAGGAACATCTTTGAACAATAAACTTCTACAGGGTCCAAATCTTACCGGCTCTTTGCTTGGAGTTCTCACTCGCTTCAGGCAAGAACCTGTAGCCTATATGGGTGATATTCAAGCTATGTTCCATCAGGTGAAGGTAGCTGAAGAAGACAGAGATTTTCTTCGCTTTCTTTGGTGGCCAAATGGAAACATCTTTGAGAGACTTGTGGAATATAGGATGACTGTACATTTATTTGGTGCAGTTTCCTCTCCGAGTTGCGCAAGTTATGCACTGAAGAAAACTGCAGATGACAATCAGTTTGAGTTTCCAGCTCATGTGATCGAATCTGTCAAGCAAAATTTCTATGTGGATGATTGTTTGCAGAGTTCAGTTACTGAAGAAGAAGCTATAAAGACGATGAAGGCTCTCATTGCTTTATGTCAGAAAGGGGGATTCATTTTGGAAAAATGGATCAGTAATAGTCGTGCAGTATTGCAAACTGTGTCAGTAGATCAAAGGGCTAAGGACCTGAAGGAGTTAGATTTGGACAGAGATAAACTTCCACTTGAAAGGGCATTGGGCCTACAATGGTGTGTGGAAACAGACTCTTTCAAATTCAAGTTGGACGTAAAACCGCAGTCTTTTACCAGACGTGGCATGCTTTCAATCACCAGCTCCGAGTATGATCCTATGGGATTTTTGGCTCCAGTCATGTTGTCTGCCAAGATAATGCAACAAGAACTCTGTAGGAGAGGTTGTAGATGGGATGATGCTATTCCACAGGACATATTAGGCAAGTGGAAGAGATGGGTGAAGGATCTGGAGTCACTAGATGTATTCACTGTGTACAGGTGTATTAAGCCTGGGGATTTTGGAGAGCTCAAGCATGTCCAACTACACCATTTTGCTGATGCCAGTATGAATGGATATGGCACAGTTACATACATCAGAATGTTGAATTATGAGAAACGTATTCACATTGCCTTTCTACTTGGTAAAGCCAGAGTGACACCATTGAAGGCAGTAACCATTCCCCGTTTGGAGCTGACAGCAGCTGTGCTTGCTACCAAAGTGGATGCAATGCTAAAAGAAGAATTGAATATCCAGTTGGAAGATTCAGTCTTCTGGACCGACAGTACAGCAGTACTAAAGTACCTCAACAACCAAGACAAGCGTTTTCATACATTTGTAGCTAACCGGATTGCAATCATTCGAGAAACTGTCGAACCCTCACAATGGAGATATGTAAGCTCTAAGGACAATCCAGCTGATGACGCTTCAAGAGGAATGAAGATTGGAGACTTTCTAAAGAACAGCAGGTGGCTTGAAGGTCCAGCTTTCTTGTGGTTGAATCAGGAGTATTGGCCTAGGTATATACTAAATGACACGATAGACTCTGATGATGTAGAGGTTAAGCGAGAATCAACAGTAAACGTCATTAATGTGAATGAAGTGCTTAATCCTACTGACCAACTACTCGGTTACTTTTCTGAGTGGAAAAGACTTAAAGTAGCGGTGGCCTGGTTTCTCAAATTGAAGACGATCTTGTGTGAAAGAATTCGCTTGAGAAAGAGGCAGAAGGCTACAAATGCTGGTCATCCAGAGAACAATCAAGACGTTGGTGTACAGTCTAAGGAATCAATTCCTGAACTTACATATATGAGCTTGATAAAAAATGATCATTCTAGAAAATTTCAGATGGCACTTAGAGGCTTTTGCATCTGAAGTCTAGATAGATCGATAGATCGATAGATAGATAGTTAGTTAGATAAATACAATATATATCCTACAGGTTTTCTTTTTTTACTGGCTAAATCTTTTGTGCCCAAGATTTAATTAGATTGCTTTAAAGATTTATGAATATATTTCTCTCTGGTTTTGTTTGGCAGCTGTAGTACATGTTTATGATTATTAGAAGAATATTAGAACACACAAAAAAATGCTTTTTAAAGCAGAAGTTAAAATCACAAAATTAAAAATAATTACAAAAGCACAGTATAAATTTTAACTAGTGAGATTAATCTGAGCTTAGTAATTGACAGTATATTAGCCTACATTTGATTTACCCCATTACAATAGTCCCTTTACAGTTATTGCTATCATAAAAATACACTTGTAGGTTTAAATGAGGCACATCTAATGTCCAAATAACAAATATTTTGTTGTTGGCATCCGTCTGTCTCTGAAGACAATGGAATATGCGTCAAAGAGTCTCTTTGGTTGGTATGCAGCGCCTGCTGTGACTGTACAGTCCAATTTTGGAGCGGCAGGCTCTGTTGCAGTTGCTGCAGGTGTAGTATGTGCCTGGGTCTGGATCTGTTGGTGCTATATCTGCAGATACAACCCTCTGTCTGCGTGTTCTCCGCTCTTCCCACTCGTCCTCTTATATATATATATATATATATATATATATATATATAAAATGTACTTTATTATGTCTTTCAATTCAAACACAAATGGACACAAATTATACAAATGGACAGTTCCTTTAAAGACATCATATTTTCTCCCAATAAATATTCATTATTTTTCCTTCTACTTTTTTTCTTTTGTGATAATACCCACCAACACATAGCCTAAAAAACATAGTTAGATACTTTTACATATGATTTAAGGGGATATTAATAGAAATTTAACATTCACATATTTATATCAAACTCTTATGATGACACATAATTCATAATAGTTATTCAAGTAATATTATTTAAATATCAAATATTCAATATTAAATAAGTAAATAAATAAAATAACAAATAACTAGAATTAAAAGGGAGGGAGGGTTATATAAAAATGTAGTTAATGTAGGCTAATATATTCCTTTATTTTATGGAATATTCTTTGATTTTAGAGTTGCACAAATCTTTTCAAAATGTATACATTTGCTCTTAATTTCATGTTATCCTCTCCATAGTGTACTTTAGAATTAATTCGTTACATTTATATAGCGCTTTTTCTGAGACCTCAAAGCGCTTTACATAGAAGGGGGAATCTCCTCAACCACCACCAATGTGCAGCATCCACTTGGATGATGCGACGGCAGCCATATTGCGCCAGAACGCCCACCACACACCAGCTTACTGGTGGAGAGGAGACAGTGATGAAGCCAATCAGTATATGGGGATGAGTAGGAGGCCATGATGGACAGGGGCCAAGGGGCAAATTTGGCCAGGATGCCGGGGTTACACCCCTACTCTTTTTCGAAGGACATCCTGGGATTTGTAATGACCACAGAGAGTCAGGACCTCGGTTTTAACGTCTCATCCGAAGGACGGTGCTCTTTTGGCAGTATAGTGTCCCCGTCACTACACTGGGGTGTTAGGACTCACACAGACCACAGGGTGAGCACCCCCTGCTGGCCTCACTAACACCTCTTCCAGCAGCAACCTGGTTTTTCTCAGGAGGTCTCCCATCCAGGTACTGACCAGGCTCAGCCCTGCTTAGCTTCAGTGGGCAACCAGTCTTGGGCTACAGGGTGATATGGCTGCTGGCGTATCCAAATAACCACTCATTTAAAACAGGGTGATATGGCTGCTGGTGTAGAAACCAAATAACCACTCGTTTAAAACTGGGGATTATTGCTTTCTCCAAAAACATTATTGCATTAAAAGCTGTAATTCTCAGCATTCTAAATAAGTATACGTCATCTTTATTAAGTAGCATAGGTCCTATACCCAAAACTATATTTTGTATCTTTATATATTTAGTTTCTTAAAAAAATCTTCCCTGAATTAGGCTACTTCTGTTAATTTTTTTTATTAGAAGTATAAAATATATGAGTGTAATGAGATAGAAGTTCACTGCAACTTATCCAACATCCTAAAGATAAATTATTATAATTAGAAGATATTTCTGGTGTTATAAAATATCGCATATTAATTTTCCAAGCAAAATGTATATTTTAGTCAGAATTATTGCGCTCCTATTTGGCGCGCATGCGTGCAGCAGCGCTCGTTCAATATGAAGATTAGCAGCAAAATGGAAACATTTGCACGACTTTCTAACATTTACAGATGGATAATATAACTGTAAAATGTAAGTTTTGCACTGGGGGGGGGGGGGGGGGGTCATGTAACAAACGCAAAAAACAGCACAAAATATACGCTGTTTGATGGTGGATCGATTTGATCCACGATCGACCTCTAGGGCTGCTTCAGAAACGCGTGCACACGCAATTATCTAAACTAGATAAACCTGGATCAAATTAGTGAGATTGCATGAACTTCAATTACCTTTTATGGAACCACTTTAGCCCCAACTTATTTGTTAGGCTCATTCAAGTCGGGTTTTGGAGTTTAATCCCCGCTTTTCTAAGCGTCTTTTATGGAACAACCCTCAGGTTCTGGTAAGAACTCGAGCTGCTGCGTTTTGAATTAGCTGTAGTTTGTTTATTTAGCATGCACGGCAACCACCCAGTAGAGAATTACAATAATCTAGCCTTGAGGTCATGAACGCATGAACTAATTGTTCCACATTTGTCTATGAGAGCATATGGCGTAATTTAGATATATTTTTAAGATGGAAAAATGCGGTTTTACAGATACTAGACACGTGACTTTCAAATGAAAGATTGGTCAAACAGCAACATTACACACTAACAAAAGTTGAAGAAGCATAATAGGACCCCTTTAATAGAAGTGAATTTGTCTTTGTTTTATAGTTATAACAAAGCATTTGTTTTAAAGTAAGGGGACAATCCAAAGAGCTTTTATTTATTTGTAACAACGTGAGTATCATCCGTCATTTTGTTAATAAAAGTATGATGTGTTTAAATTTTCCATTGTACTATTTAATTATTGATGTGTTTTCATTTATAATAATGAACCACCACTATAAGCATTTGTTTTTAAAGTAATGGGAAAATCCAAAGACCTTTCATTTTGCAACGCAGGTATACCATATCATCAGTCTTATTCATCTTGTTAATAAAAGTTCTGTGTAACAAGCTATTTTTTTCATTAAGAATTATATTAATTTAACATTAAACATTCTTTTTGTTCCAAGAAAAGGAAAGATCTAATATTAAAGATCAAAATAAGTGTGTAATGGAAAATTTTGATTCTCATTGATTTACAGTGTTGATTTTCATTATTTTCATTATTAAGACATTGAAATGATCTTTGCTGGACTGTACGTAGTCTGCCAACATATGACTAATGTGTGTGTGTTTTTAAACACTGGGAAACAGGTGAGACGTCAGGAGGAGGCAGATTGAAAAGGGACCCCTAGGGTCAGAGGCCGTCCAATTTAGAACTTGTGAGTTTGTAAGAATAAACTCAGCAGAATTAGATGACTAGCAGAGAAACCTTCCCTTGTTTAGATAAGGGCCTGTAAGCAGAAGACCTTGAAAGCAGTATAAAGGCTCCTCTGCCCTCCCTCTCGTCGTCGCACTTGTTTCACAGACTGTACTGGTGACTTCTGTGTGGCAACTGGGCCTTCTTGCAAGAATAAATACTTTTAAAAGACAATTTGACTCAGAAATGTCTCTTACGCAGTGATTGATTGTTTAATTAATATTTTTGCCACAACAATTGGTGTCAGAAGTTGGGATTCCATGGCAGTTTCTTCTGGCCCTGAGTAAAGCGGATTGACGATTATCATCCTGAAGCACAGGCTTTAGTCTTACCTCGCAGAATTGAGAGAGAAGAGCCAACTGCTATCAGGGCCGGGAGGAACTCCACTGGAATCAGAAAGAACCCGGTGGCAACAGAAGCATCTCTGGTAAGAGACAGTAAATTTATTTTCTTTTGGGGATTTTTGAATTTTTATGGGTGAACCATATGGCTGTATTTGGAAACTGAAACTAGAGCTGTGGTACGAGGAAGGGGAGGCTTTTAAGAAGGGCACGGAAATTGAGACCAAAAAGTCAAGATATTGTCCGGACCGAAGCCGAGTACTCGTTGTTAGGAAATTAATTCAAAGAGCTGAAATAATTGATCACTGGAACAAAGTTTTTAAAAAGGGCAGGAAATAAAGAGATTTCCAGGCCGAAACAGAGTAACATCCAGAGAAAGACATTGAGAGTAAGCGGAAATTAATTTTCAACCTTCTGAGCTTGGGTGAACAGTCAGTTAGTGCGCGCTAATAAAAGATTAAAATCCACAGGAAAAAGGCAGCCATTATGGGAACATCCAACAGTAAATATTGCACACCAGTGTACTGTGCAATGAAGAAAACTATGGGGAAAAGGGCATGTTAGACATAGGAAAGTTGTGCCTGTGCAAAACATGTGTGTAAAAAACTGTGAAGCAACGGTTGAATGTTGGTTTGAATGAAAAGCAAGAAATGAGTGTGAATGAAAAGCAGAGTGAAGTATGTGAAAAGTCTGTGCCCACGGCACCTGAAAGTGTGTGCGTGAAGTAAATGTGGGAATGAGAGAAAAAAAGAAATCATGTGAAACAGCAGAGATAAGTGGGACTGAGAAAATAATGATAACATTAAGCTGAATCTGCAGACTAACCATTTGATAGAGGAACATTGAAATGAAATTGATGGGATATAGTACAAATTTTATACTTTATGAAGAATCCTGAAACAAACAGTGAGACAGAAGAGAGCAAATGCTGTAAGCAGCTGTGCTCTGAAGCTTTGACTTCAAAGTAATGTGAAGTTAAAAAAGAAAATGTTTAGTGAAAACCCTTTAGAATATGTTGAGTGATTTTCTTTGCAACTTATGGAAATTAATGATGAAGAATATGATTTGGCTATTGTGATTGAATCCACACTGGTGGACTGTAAAATAATACAGAGAACTGCTTATCAGTGGCTCTGTTTACATTCCTGATGGGGACACACTGCTTCAAGGGTGTGCAGTAAGTTGGAGCCGTTTGCAAGCTCAATGATCAAACTATAGGTAAAGAGAGTGTTTTAATTGTGGTCATTTAATTGTGGTCATTTAGCCCGTAATTGTAAATGGACACTCAGAAAAGAAAGTGATAACGTGAAAGTGACGTGTATAATGTGGGTTTGAAAGTGGAACAGTTTGGATGACGATATTGAAGTTTTCGTCTAAGAAAGAACTAAGAATGTAAGAAGATTGAAGGTTAAAAGAAGGTTGAAAGATTTAAGTCTTAAGGGAATCCTTTTGAAGGAAAGATCTATAATAATTTAATTTTTTTTATAAGTGAAGTGATCAAATAAGTAGAAGCAGTATAACTGGATTAACAGTTGCTAAATGTAAAATGTGTAAGGCATCTGATTAAACAAACAGCTTGTTAGTGTTTTGAACGTGGAGAAATGGTGTTGACCATGAAAGAACTAGAAGCTGATGTTTTGCTTTCAAAAGATAAGCTTATGATTGGCTGAAACAGGTTTGATTATCTGAATTTGGTGTGTGCTTGGCTGAACTGCCAGTGCGACAGAGACACTTTTGTGAGAGATACAAATTTGTAATGTCTAAATTCCTTGATGTGGGCAAAAGACAAATATAAAAATGATGTTCATTTCTGGCAAAGATGCCTTACGCTGGGCTAGAGTTAAAAGATGGTAGATAAAGTTTGATTTTAGAAGTTTATGAGAGTACAGTGTACCAGTCCTGAATGCCTCAGAGTCTCTCTCATTCAAAGTCAGCTAAAAGCTGTTATCTGAGCCTGTGTCATAAGTGATAATAAGCTAATATAGTAAGGCACAGTGTTTCAGTTGAAAACCATAGACATGGAGATGTTAAAAGAAATCATGCTACAATGCAGTTCAGATTTCATACATTTAAAGGGAAATTTGTAAATGTTTTTAAAGTAACACTGAATGACTTTAAAGAAGTCTTTAAGAAGAATAATGACCTTAAATGATAGAAATTACATTTTTGACTAGTTTAGGACCAGTAACTTCTTTGTCTGATTTTAGCCTCCACCATGATACAGGACTGATGGCTCCGGCTACAGATGCAGATGTACACTGAATGGACGGTTGATTCAATTGCGATTTTGCTGATTTGAAGATGTTTAAAAGATTTAGGTGATTAAATACTGTTGTTATTAACCTGTCTCCCTGTGTTAACACTATTAGGCAGTCCAGAGTGCTCTGGTGACTCTTGAATGTGCCTTTCCTAAGCTCCAGAAAACAACTGAGTCTGTTGGGGAAAACTGATTTCGTGGTGGGAAAGAGCGGCTACCAGTGTGCACGAAGTGGCTACTCAAGGACGGGTAAGAACCTTTGGCCAGAGGTCAACCTAAGGCAGGGGGTCACGCCGACACTGGCCATCTCCTGAAGGGAGGTGTTTTTATGTGAGAAAGGTATTAGAGTTAAACGGTGACTGTGAGGCCAGCAGCATCAGCAGAACATTGAGAGGGGAGATGAGCTGTAAGGAGTTACGGCAGTCTGCCCCAGAAAATGTGAGTTCCTCTATATACCACTCACCAGAAACCGCATTCATTGTATGGCTTGCTTTTCATTATGACACGTTATGACTCTCCCTATGGAGGATCCCACTACCACTCTACAGATAAGGCGTTGTCGGGAAAATTCATCTCGCGGTCCTACCCCAAAGCAACAAATAAAATAAAATTCCTTATCAAAATTTATAAGGAAAGACAAGTACTTTGTTTAGGCTTGGCTTGTAGGGAATTCCAAACCTGCGTATATTCAAACGCACATAACTATAGAACCCATTCTAAATGCGCATGTGAACGCCATCAGTGTTTCTCACAGGTTCGCGTTTAAAGTCTGTGTAGAGAGAATGGTGTCGTCTTAGCGGCCCCTAATTTAATAACAAATGATCATTGCGACGGAAGCAAATCAATTAAAACTAACTTTAGATGGAAATAACTTAACTCTGCTGTAAAGCCGAAACAATCTCTGTTACCTTAAATTATACGCTTATCTCTGTAAAGCTGCTTTGCGACAATCTACATTGTTAAAAGCGCTATATAAATGAAGATGACTTGACTTGACACGTGTCTGCAACTATGCCAGGGGACAACACTCTGATGAAGATTATAGATAAAGAGCTGATGGGAATGGGCTTTCAAGAGCCAGCTGAGACCGTGAGGTGATTGTCATTATTTGTTGTGGAGACAGTAACAAAACTTAATTTATATCAGGAACATGATGCTGGTTGCCTTATGGGCAAGGGAAAATATTATAGTAGTTGATATTGAAATAATATGTCTGTAAGATTCCGACTCCTGAAGGTCATTAGACATGGTGGTGGCTAAAGATGAAGACAGCTTGTGATGAGTTAAGAGAAATTTCTGGATAACAAAGGTTAGGTGAATTGAGTATTTAAACTGAAGATAACCTTAGAAATGCTCATAACATAATGTATTTTAGATTGTTGTAATGGTACTAATTTGAGGTAAACATTTGTATTTTAAAATTTGTGAACTATTAAGGGATCTAGACTATGATTTATTTAGTTACAGTCTTAGGGGGCTGTTGAAAAGATTATTAATGATAGTGAGAGAGACTGCTTGAGTGAAGGAACGGATGGTATTCTGTCAGTCTTTCTGTTATCAACCTGCTAAAGAAAGCTGAAGCAAAATAATGATAATGAACCAAAACAACCCAGCTGACTTTTCTAAGAGAAAATGTTTAGAGAACAAACGTGCTTTGAAACTGGTAAAGAGACCATGTAAAATTAGATAAAAGCTACAGGAAAATGAGAAGTTTAAAATCTTATTTAAAATTTAAATATGTTTAGAGTAAACATCAAAGATATGAATATGAGAATATGAGCGGTTAATAGTCAGGTATGTGTGTGTGTTGGATGGTGACAGCATCGTATGTTTTATGAGTGTTGATTCATGTTTGTATGTGTTAGTTTAGGGGAGCTATTCTGTCCCTATAGTGTGTATATTGTGTCATTAACCTCTGGAACGAGAGTTTTATCATTACAGATGGGTTAAGGCAAATGACAAATTTGAAAGAAATTTGGTCATCAAGCTCTGTAGATTATTGTGAACAAAGGGAGGAGAAGGTTGTTTGACTGATACTGACCAAGTCTGTACACCACGACCTGACCTGATAGAAACAATTGATGACTTTGACATTGAAAAATGTTTGTAGATGACTGACTTAAGAGACTAAACAAAAGGCCTGAAACGCAATGAGACTCAGGGCCGGTGCCCTTCAAATTATTAGATAAGAAGATGAGATTGTGGCTTATGTAATGTTTTGTTTCAGAGGCAGAGAAAGATGTCTGGGGGAAATTTGGCTGAAGGACAACGTTTGGGTTAGTAAGAAGTCATTTTTCTCCCTAACAAAATTGCTGTCTGTAAGTGTGCTAATAAGGACTGTTTCAACAGGGAACGCCAGGGCAGATGCGGCAGCGAAGGCCGTGGCAGCACAGCAGACAAAAGAAACTACGTGTACTTTACTATCTGACAATAACCTCGACGTTTGTTTTTCTTTACAGAGCATGCAGACTTTTGATACAGGGCAGAATGAAAGGCCACACCTTGCGCAGCGCATAACTTAAAACTTTCCTTTTGCAGAATGTCAGGATGGATTGTGTCAAACAGAACTGATTCTGTTCCAAATGTATAAATATTGTTTTGTTAACATGAGCAAAGTGGGTTGAGTGTTTTTTAAGGGAAAAAAAAGGACCCTGAGTGCTGTTCAATGAGCAAAATTATCTGGTGACAATATGTTTCAGGCTGTTGATTCCACAGGTCAAATCAAAAAGGACGACCGGCCAGACGAGCGGTCAATAACAAAATAGCTAGGGTCTGCATTCACAGGTGACAGCAGGCAGGAAATGGTTCATTCCAGTGGAGGTGCGGTCGGGATCTAAGGGAAAATCCCGTAAGGATCGGGAAAATGGTTGGAGAGGGCGACACATGGGTCCAAGCCTCTCACCTAATACTACACCGACAAGCCTCAACCATCCCATAGATGGAAAGCCCATTGCAACGGTTCGCAAAGAGTCACCCTGGTGAAGACGGAATGTCCATGGGGCGAACGAGATGGTCAACACACCTGGAGGAAGATGTGGACCAACTAATGGTTTAAGTTTAGTAGAATAATTTGTTTTGTGACGATTTTGATGATTTTATTTGATTAAATCAAACTAGGGCATAGTATTGATATAGATCTAATGATTTGATTGGTGCAAATGTTTTCAGGAAAAGTAGAAAATCTATTCAATGATGTGAAGTACGGTAATAAGCAAAAAGAAAGTCTGTCGGTTTTTAACAACCACATTGGATAGATAAAATCATAAGACTCTTCTGGTTAGATTTGATTAAATAGGGTATTAAATAGAGCTTACTAAGTAAAACCATTGCCCGATTGAATTAGAAGTTAACAAAATATGGTTAGGAAAATGGTTAGGAAATATGTAGATGGGTGTGGATTAATGGAAAAGGCTGAATGTATATATGAGTTATGATTGTATGTGTTATTCTGATAATTTTGTTATTCATGGGTGAATACGAGTACTGGAATGTCTGTTCAATTGGCGAAAATGACAGCCTATCAAAAGGATGAATAAAATTAGGCAGACGGTGGAAGTAGTGGAAGCTACAGTAACGTGGTAAATTGGGGGGTGTTTTTCAATTTCTTATTTTCTTACTTTCTTATTCTTTCTTTCTAAGGACGATGATAATGTGTAAAGAGGGTTAAAAGCAGCAGTCATCTATGTCACGAGGTGGCGTACAGGGACAGGGTTTGAAAATGAGGGCTTTTTTATCTACTTTTTATCTTTTTGTATTTTTATGGCTCATTGAATTAACCAGGGGGGTTGAATTGACGTGTTTTTTCCTACTAAATATAAACTACACTTTTTCTTGTTTATACTGAGATGACTGAGGGTCCGACCTATAGTGTTGGGAATGCAATAGCAGTGCCTGTTCATTTAGCCCGGTTTCAGAGTAAACCTTTATTTGCTTGCTACAAAATTAAGGGACTATCCTTACAAAAACAGCCTAAGCTTATTTCATTTTTTAATCCTTTCTTTTCCTACAAGTTTAAAGAGTGATCAGTCATATGAAAATCAGAGATGAAGAGTATAAGTATTATTATGGTTTGATGTGTTTGATTAATCAATTATCAGTAAATGATAAAAAGGGGGAATTGTAATGGAAAATTTTGATTCTCATTGATTTACAGTGTTGATTTTCATTATTTTCATTATTAAGACATTGAAATGATCTTTGCTGGACTGTACGTAGTCTGCCAACATATGACTAATGTGTGTGTGTTTTTAAACACTGGGAAACAGGTGAGACGTCAGGAGGAGGCAGATTGAAAAGGGACCCCTAGGGTCAGAGGCCGTCCAATTTAGAACTTGTGAGTTTGTAAGAATAAACTCAGCAGAATTAGATGACTAGCAGAGAAACCTTCCCTTGTTTAGATAAGGGCCTGTAAGCAGAAGACCTTGAAAGCAGTATAAAGGCTCCTCTGCCCTCCCTCTCGTCGTCGCACTTGTTTCACAGACTGTACTGGTGACTTCTGTGTGGCAACTGGGCCTTCTTGCAAGAATAAATACTTTTAAAAGACAATTTGACTCAGAAATGTCTCTTACGCAGTGATTGATTGTTTAATTAATATTTTTGCCACAACAATTGCTACAGGTCTAGATTATCATTGACAAATATCTTTTCTTGTAAAATATGCGGTGTTATCGGTAACATCGGTGTTGTCACAAGGTTATTAATTAAAGAAACACATAAACACAGGTAAAATGTATGTCTGTAGTCAAAGCAATAGACGAATTAATAACATTAATTTTATTTCTTTTTTTTGTTAAAACATTTTATATATATTATATATATAAATTTATTTTATATTTAAATTTATATTAAATTTATATATTTATTTTTAAACATCCCCCACACACACTTTTTCGAGGGCTCCACACCAAGGGATGCTGCGTCACCCCCAATTTCCACCAGATGCGTAACAGCTGCGGAACGGCTCCGCTGCGTGACAGCTCCGTGTTCCGTCGTCCATCAATACCCACCAGGTCTGGAGTTGTTGCGGAACGGCTGCGGCCATGACTGACAGCTGAAGTCACGAGGACCCACGAGATCTCGCTAATTCACGTATGATCGCGCGATATGTAGTTTCTATAAACAGAACGTTATGACGAATGGTATATTATGACGTTTTCAAGGTGTAGTGTAGGGAAATATGATCGGCCATGATCACGGTGTATTTTATTTTGAAAATTAACCGGATCTTTTATTTTGTTTTGGTTTGTTCTGTTTTGCTGGACTTCCTGTCCTGCGCACTCTGCCCTGTAGTGCTGCGGAGCTCTCCGGCATCCGGCAAAAATAGAAGCTCTGCGTGTCTGCTCCGGAGGGCTGCGGATAGCCGGAGTCGGAACGCAGCTGTACCGCATTCAGTGGAAATACACTCATTGACTTTAATGGAAACCTATTGACTCCGCCGCCGTGCCGGAGCCGTAACGCAGCCGGTGGAAATTGGGGGTCACCCTCAGCACCCCTACTTCCCACATTACTGGAAGAGTTATGTCCCAAAGCTCTTCTGCAACACACTCAAAAATATGTACTTTTTCTTCACAAAAACAGTGCACATTTTTAGTGCATAGTATAAGTAGGCAAATCGGGATGCAGCACTTGTTTTTGGCAAAATAATTATGGTCATTTAGTGTTGTCTAGGACACAATAACATTTCCACTAGAAATGCAAGTTAGTAATAGGAATTGTAAAAAGGATCACAGATGTACCTCCTCATTGAATTTAGAGACCAGCTGAGCTCCAGACAGCAGCCAGGCAGAGCTGCATTCCTGCATTGACAGCTCTGATTGGGAGAGCTGCTCCAGCCCTCTGACCTCCCAGGAGCCATTTTCTACCGCTTTATTACTGGCAGCCACGTCCTCAAAGTGATACCTGTCACAATACAGACCAGAGAAATAATTTATCTATATCTATTTCCATTATGAAATAATTCAATAATGAATTAGGTGGAGATTTTTCGTGAGAAGTTCTCCTGTGTGAAAAAATACGAAATAATCCCTTTGTAGCATTTATTTTCCTGTTATCACTGTAATGCTGCTTTGAAACAATCCGTATCGTAAAAAGCACTATATAAATAAAGGTGACTTGACTTTACTAATGTTGGTGGGGAAAATATCACATTCACACATGTAAATGGAAGAAATGTAAAACCACCTTTGTGAGAATAATTCAAAAAACAAAGTAGAAAGACGGAAAAGCTATGCTCCTCTACGTCAAAATATTTACCATTTTAGTGGTGTCCTGGGGCCGTATTCACAAAGCATTTTAGCCCTAAAAGTAGCACCTAAGCCTGGGACAGCTTAAAAGAAGTCGAGAGGACTCCTAACTCACTAAGACCTATTCACAAACCGCTTTTTGTGGCATTTCACGTTGCAATGTTTTGAAATGCGTATGCGACGGCTACAGGAGTTTCCAATCGCGAGGGAACAATTTTGCATTGTAGGCATAACTAGGGATGCAATAACGCCACCAACAACAACCAAAACTAGGCTACTCATTGCATGTAAACTAATTGTATCGTTTCATTGTGAATCAAATTAAAATGTTCTTCTCTTTGCAAACGTAGGCAGAGGCATATAGTGACAGATTAATTCAATAATGTTGCAAAGATATTGCATCAATCCATATGTTTCATTAGTCTACTAGGCTGTTTGTTTAGCCTTACTCTTTATTCATTTAGGCTATTTATTCAGTTATTCATCATCTTCAGTCCTTCGCACTACTTGTGTAGCGCACGCATTCTCAGACCTGTCACTCATCATCGTAGGGGAGGTATTTGGAATCATTCCCGCGTTACAATCATCAGCCAATCAAGGTGGTCACTTTAGTCAAGCTCAAGCATGAGTAATAACGTCATCCATAGCAACGAAGACTCACTCTTAGTTTAGGAGTTGTCATTTTTCTTTACTAAGAGTAGGTCTGAATGGTGTTGTTAATAACTTTTAAGAGAAAACTCCTAGCTAAAATCTTTTTTCTAAAAGTGATTTAGGAGTACTCCTAGTGGTAAGATAAAATGCTTTGTGAATACGGCCCCTGATCTTTAATTCATGAGTCCATTTCATTTCAAATTTTTTAGAAGTAAGTGGGGTGTGCCTTATGACATAGGAATGCTCCGTCTTGGATTGTAAATGTGCAATAAAAACTTTTAAAAGACAGTTTATAGACACTTCCATTTTAAATAACTTCAAACGATTCACATTTCTATTTATCATTTCATGTTTCTATTTGAATCTTTCTGTTCATCATAAAATCCTGATAAAAAAACATCCACACATTCCACATTTCAACCATTTTAGCTATTAATAATACTTGAGCACAAAATCAGCATATGAGAATGAGATCTGAAAGATTTTGTGACACTGAAGACTGGAGTAATGGAGCTTTATCTTGCCAAGAAAAAAACAAACATTTTAAAATATATTAAAATAGAAAGCAGTTCGTTGAATATTCCTGTTTTACTGTATTTTCTAATCAAATAAATGCAATCTTGGTGGGCGTAAGAATCAAATATCATTAGTTTTCCCAAGGAGCAGAAAAGCCATGAATATAAATTATTATAGTGTAAAAAAAAAAAAAAAAAACACTTTAGAAATTTGGTATTGAAACTTTAATTAGGTAGATTATCACAACGGCAGCCAATCATCAAACAAAAGCATATTTTATATAAAAAACACATTGTGATATTTAACCCAGGTTTCACAGACAAGTCAAGCCAAGTCCCAGACAAAGCTGTATTAACTGAAATCCACTTAAAATATGTCATGGTTGGCTATTGTTTTGTCTCAAAATGGACATCAGAAATGTTTTTTTCTAAGGCACGTTTAAAAAAAGCTATTTAAATGTCCTTATTCAACTACAGCCTAATCCTGGCTTAATCTAAGCCCTGCCTGTGAAACCAGGCCATTGTGACTGAATGCTAGATGCTCAATGCTAGTTGCTATCCCTGGATAGATACATTAGATTGTTTTATTTAATGCCATGTCAGCATCTAAGGCTATTTTCATGGCAAAAATTCAAGTACAAAAATACAAATATCATATAAATATCATAAAACCAAGCACACAAACAAGTCTTTTTATTATAAAAAATGTTTTAAAGCTACAATATGTAATTTTTTTCGCCGCTAGGGGTCGCTAACCTCTTACAATAACAAAGGCGTAGGTTGATGACGCATAAGCGGAATTATGGAACTTGCCGTCATGCCTTAAGGATCTAATAATGTTTATGGATGAGTAAATACATTGATGTTTTTAACATGACTGTTTAAATGACATTTAACATGAATGAGAGACAGATATCAGCGCCACACGCGAGTCCCGTGGATATAAAGGAATGAGGACATTTAATTCTATCGAACTACCCACAAGTGCTGAATTCCTACTCACAGAGGTCAGTTTATTTGATGAATTAAACTTGTGAGGTAATGCAGCACTGTTTCACTTGGTCTACACAATACCACTTAACTGCATTTGAGTGTGTTGAAAGTTATAATGTTCTTCTATGTGTTAGTTTATCTGTATGAGACTAGCAGTAAGCTAGATGAACATTAGAATAACATACTGATCATATTCTAACATTTCATCATGTTGAGCTATATAACATTGATTTGTTTTATGTACATTTGCTCACCCGTCTAATAAAGTGCATGCAGGAGTGGCGTCCCTGTCAAGTCTAAGTTTGTCACGGACGCGGAGCTCTCGGCATCTCGAAAATGCCACGCTGATACTGATCCTCATTTTAGTTCTCCTTTTGTCGCAAAGTCTGCTTGCCATGGTCCATAATGTTTGAATGAAACAACAACAGCGTGAGCGTGCCACTAGACGTAACGCAGTTGTCCACATCTGTCGCCATGGTTACAATGGCAGTACGAGCGGAAATCAGGGATAAACCGGATATTACGTCATTGACAGGCGACAAGTGGGACAGAGCGACAGGGACGAGCCATTATAATAAAATTGAAAAACATACACATAAAATTGGAATTTCTCTAAAATTATTTATTGTATTTATTATTATAAAATCTTTGGGAACTATTGGGATATTGTAAGTACACAACTACAGGAAATATATCACACTGTGCAAGTGATATTTGGATATTTTATTACAAAAATCTTACATATTGTAGCTTTAAATTAACATATGATAAAAAAATCCAAAACCTTTTCAGGCATAATCTTACTAAATAAGTCCTTAAGTGAAATAATTTCATAAAAGAGCATTCTACCTGTATTAAACCCAGGACAGTCCAATAAAATATGTTTAACAGAGAGGGGAATTTTACAAAACATGCATAGAGTTGGGTCTTCACCTTTAAGCAAAAAAAGCATGAGTCAAGCTTGTATGACCTATACGACATCTGGTGAATACCACTTGATCAGATCTAGTTTTAAGAGTGATTAAAGGTCTGTTTGGCTATCCCTGGAAGTGCAGCAGCTGCGCTACAGAAAGCTGACTGAAACGCTAAAGTAAATAGTCGTTGCTATGGAAATGATACACCGTACTCAAGTAGCATTGGTGTAAACTGACAGGTCACACTCTGTCCACAATGGACGCGAACGGCACATCAAAAGCACATTGAACCCACCAAGTCACCATCAGTTAGTACAGATACTACGTTCTGTTTCTGACACACTCGATCTACGCACTTGAGCTACCGACAACAGACAACAAATTAATTTGGAACGTTTACTTTAATGTGTTCGAGGACGCGTGTAGAGACAGTGTTGCAGCCATTTTGATTTGATAAAAAAAAAAAAAGAATAAAAAAATTTATGTGGTGGAAAACATTGTGGCACCAAGGTAGTCTACTAAGAAAGGGGCCCTTGGGTTTGCTATAACACCAGGGTCCTATGTGTTTTATATCCAAGCCTGTACATATTACCTGGCTGCTTCAGCATCCTGCACTTGGCTTTGGTACTCCAGCAGTTCAATGATGATACTCTGATCTGTCTGAGAGTGAGCGAACACTTCTTGATTATCAGGGATCTGCCTCAGTTCACTGCAGACAGTAGGAAAGAGAATGATGGGCTTTTACTATACAAATTAGGTAAACTCAAGCTTAAAGTCACAACATGCAAACCCACGAGTGGTTGTAAAAAGATGGCAGCAACCGCAATGTGATAATAATCAGACTTTTTTTATATGAATGATCACAAACAACCATTTTTTTACACCAAATAATATAGTTCATTTAACACTACTCATCTCTGGGCTGTTTGCTGTTGCAAAGCAACTGACGTATTACAGGTTTTTCTCAACTGCTAAAACACAGTTCATGAAACAATTTACCATTTTCTCACAACTATAAACACAATCTCAGAACTACACACCAACTTGTGCAAACCTCAAACTGTTGCATCAAAATCAAATGTTTAAGTCAAAAACATATTCTCTTTTGTCAGAATCAAACTTTGGCCTCAGATGACATACAAAACCTTAACAAATACACAGATTATCTTCCTGCCCAGTGAACACTAGTGAGATTGATTCACATTACTGCAACAAAAACCTCTTCTTGCGAATTATTTTACAGCTCATTGTACAGAATACAATGTAAATGAAAGAGTGCAGATACAGTAAAATAAAACAAGGAGCTTAAGGAAAAGTTAATTTTCATTACACTACTTTAAAATTATCTTACAGTTGATGAAAAGCACAAAGAAAAGTTCAAATACCAAAGAAGTAAATATATACTCAGTATTCAACAATACAGTATACTGTCAATTAGAGTACAGTAAATAAATAAATAAATAAATACTTTCAGCATCCTCTGCACCTTCGGTCAAATTTATTTACAGTACTATAGCAGTTTCTTGGTATTTCTCTACTTCAAACAAATTGGCTACAAATAAATTTGACAATCACGAGTTTGAGGGTGTAAATGTGCTACATTTTTCTGAATATAGAATAGGGAAAGTTCCCTCATATAAAGTACTGCTGTGTACTACTTTTACTGTATGAGTAAGTAGTATAAAGACTTCTCTCGCCCCAGTGTTAGGATGCAAAAGCACATATTTATACATGATTAAAAATGAAGTAGCAAACTGATGGCACACTAATCAGAATCTCAGGATAATATAAATAGGAGCACAGGTGATTAATAATGTTTAGGCTACTCGTGGATAAATGTGTGCTATTTGTGAGTTTACATTGTGATGTTTAAGTTAATTATAGTATGTGTTTTATGAATGAGAACATGGTTAAACCGGTGTAAAATGAGGGCATTTTTGTGTAACGTTAGAGCTTTGCACAAATCATTCAGAATATTAAAAAGTGTGTGAAAACAGGTGAAATGTGTTAAACGTTTTGAGAAATGGTTCTTTGTTTTGAGAAATGAAAGAATGGTTTGGCAATTGTGCCAACTGAATCAGTGTGTTAGCAATCGAGAAAAAAAATAATATCGAATTTACGTTCTGTGACATGTGTACGTTGACTTTGGAAATACACTAGTTAGATTTCTACGTCCCTGAAACATGCTGTTTTATATAATTACCTAATATCCTTGGCATTTAGGGGAATAACAGCTGATAAAGCACCGCCAAACAGAGTCCGAGCCATAGATGTGCTCGCCACTGCAATGATAAAGCCATTTATGTACAACATACGACAACATTTCAAAGAAAACTATAACGTTAACTTACTGTACGATTATCAATGTGCTGTCAATAAAACAACATTTTCAAAACCCTCAACACAACGTCAACATTTTAATTGAACACATCGTAATTACATTACAAAGGTATACAGACATATGACGTCAACTTGATAAACTTACGCCATATTAATACTTTCACATAAATATATACAACAGACTCGCGACTAACCAGCCAATATGACTTCCCGTCTCCATCAGCTGGTACCGGATGTGTGATGTGAATTGAGATCAAGCTTGCCCTCTAGTGGTGTATAACAAATTATCAACTTGAAGTGATGGAACACTGTCTGAATTGGAATGAATTTATTTGGCAATATTATACATTTGTGAAGGAGTAGCAACCATCTAGCTCCATTACATAATATCTACATGTATATTGATGATGTCAAGAATGCATTATAATTTTTATATTTAGATAAAATGAAACATATTGTGTGTTATGTTTATACACCCTACTGACAAATGTTTGGACACGCTTGACTAAATTTACAACTAAAGATATCACCTTTTTGCTATTAAGGCTTAAGCAATGATTGAAAATAATTAATTAATTAATTAATTAAAGTTTGATGAAATATGAACATAAAAAATGTTATTTGAATGAAACAAACAAACAAACAATTTCATTGGAATTAATCAAACTTTCAAATGCTATATTGAATGATATATTGGCAGTTTACATTAGGGGAGCGGTTTAATTAAATTCAGGCAGTTAGGATTATGCAAATTCCATGAATTAATTATTTACAATCATTCATGAGATTGAAGTCTGTTGGGTTTTTAGGCTAGTTGTCTTGTCTCTTTAAAATGTAAACGCAACGCCCCTACATCTAAAGACTGCTAAGTGCATGGCATTACTGCTCGCTCTGCTCTGATGAAGCTAACTTTAGTGAAAAAATGAAGACTCTACTCTGAGTCAGGAAAAGAAAGCTTTTTAGGCTACTGACTTTTTTGAGGGGTAATTTTTTTCTCTCTCCTCTAACTTTCTACCATATTTATCCACCCCAATGTCGGGCTTTTGTATTCCTTACCGACATAAATTGGAAACATGCACTCAATTTTCATTATTAGGGTAGCCTACTAAAGGCACACTGGGGTAAAAGGCTTTATAAGACTTTATTCTCTTTTAAACCACTAGATGGCACAAAAATTCAGCTCAGCACTTTCAGAGTTGAACTCAACGCATAACCAGAGAATGTAGCTTTGACGAACGCGGAAGCGCAGAGGAAATACCAAAACAAAACACTGGTGCTGCCATAGATATCATATAAAGGCTAGATGTCTTAAGGCGGAGTCACTTCCGGCATCACCGGCGGCCATCTTAGGACAGGACTCTGTGAATTAAGGTGAGTGAGCAGCACGCACACAAATCCTCTTATCTCGCTGAAATCTGGACAGATTTACAAACGGTTTGGTTTCTTACAAACGTTATTAACGTGGCTATAATTCTGAATGCTTAAACATTTTGAACATAATTATTCATATGTATGCAGTATAATAGCTACATCTCTGACGTTTATAACAAACCAAACCGTTTGAAAATCGGTAGAAAATTGAGCAAGTTATGGTTATTTAAAAGTACATGCACCATGTTATGAGTGAGCGAGCATCCTGTAGTAAGATGGCCGCCGTGTGCGGATGTCGAGCTCCATTGGCCAGCAGCGCGGACGAGACATCTAGCCTTTATATGATATCTATGGGTGCTGCGTTCCAGTCAAGCGTGCCGCACAAGCCCTGAAAAG
Organism: Squalius cephalus; assembly: GCF_949319135.1. Taxonomy (NCBI): domain Eukaryota; kingdom Metazoa; phylum Chordata; class Actinopteri; order Cypriniformes; family Leuciscidae; genus Squalius; species Squalius cephalus. The sequence goes on from NC_137126.1 coordinate 12,596,779, forward strand.
TGAAGCCAAAACGTCTCGATCGCCCCCCGGTGACTGGTCCTAGTATAGGTCATAAGTCCCGCCTCCCCGTGATTCAATGGGACGTGAGACCAACTAAACAATTAAATTACACTTCAAATATATTTTTTCCAAAGGTGGTTTCTTTCATTTGCTGTCGTTTTTATCACGCTGATGTAAATTCAAGTGTCTGTTTCAAAAATAAGTTGTTTTTTAGTAAGTTACGTGATGCGGTGGTGTAACGTCATGATTGACAGCTGTGATTGACAGGTTCTCTGAGCGAAGTAGTCACTGAAGCACCAACGGACATTTTTTCGGGATCTTCGGAGGACTGAGGAGATTGTATTTACTTTATTTTAACAAGCCTCTTGTCGTACTGCAATCAATTTTTAAAAAAGTGTGCAGAATCCACTCTCCCTGAGTGCATTCGGCGAGAGTGAGGGCGGAGCGTTGATTTCGCGGCTTTACTTCCTGCTCACTACTGCGCAGGTCTGGTCCCGAGATCGCTACTGCGCAGACTCAAGTTCCAATATGTCAGCGCCATATCGGGACTCTGGCGGCTTCAGTTCTCATCAATGGAAGAGAGCGAAGGGGCGTCGTCCATCTTTTTTTTACAGTCTATGGTTCCAGTCCAAAATTGTCATGCCCTTCACTCGCTAACTTCCCTTCATCTCGTTCACTCGGATGTACGTCATTGCGAGTGCCCACTACTGGCGGAAACTGCAATGGGCTGAACTGGAACAGAGACAATAGCCGTTTCTCATGCGAACTTGTCTGTACTTGTGTTCTTGTGGACTTGTGAAACGTCATCAGTCGCTGCCCTAGTACTGTTCACATCTAGCCAAGTCCAGTTCAAATCCCCGGATGTGTTCTTGATCCGCCCCTTTTACCGAGGATGCATCGAGAGGTGACTTGTGCGGACTTCAGACAGCCAGGTATCCCAGAATGCATCTCACACCAACCAGCAAGCGTCAATAGGAGAAACCCCGCGTAATTTAAAAATACTGCTATAATTGTGTCACAAAATGTAGTTTTAAGAGTATTTCAGGCGAGAATGTAGTTGTTAAAAGCTCAAATCTTTGGTTTATTTATAAAGATAGCGCCTATTTGAAAATTTGATCTGACGTTTTCGGAGTTTTGAGAACCAGGCAATCGGACGCTCGGCGCTCGTACCCCGCCGAGAACAGCCTCTCTCGGCTAGTGCTGCTGACTTGCCGGTGGCTCGGATGTCTAGTCTAGTGGTTTAACTAACATGAGATATAAATCGTCTTGTGTATATCCAACAGGCGATTTATTTATTTTATTTGTCTCATTAATGTATAATTTGTTCCCTGGCAAAACGTTTTAGCTGAGAGCAAAGTGAAGTTTCATAGCTTTATTTAACGTTAGTCTATTTAAATTTAACGTTTTAGCGAGAGCTGACATGTTTGACTGAATCGTTGGCTTTTTATTGTTGTATAGCTTCTTATACCTTTTAGGCTACTTATACTTTTAGAATGGCTATTATTGATCATTAAAACTGACATTTAACAAAAAAGGTTATGTCATTTTATTTTATATATTTAAAACATAGCCTATACAATATTTTATTATAGTCTGCATGTTGCCTATTCTCTTCACTGTATATACATATATGACACAACCCTGTCTCTTTTTGCTAAATATTCGTTTTAATGATCAATATTATAATGTTTTTTTATTCATCATATTTTTAAAATGAAAACAAAAAGAGTCAGGGTTGTGCTTTATATTTTGTGTTGTTGTAAATATGCAGTGAAGATAATCAATTGCGTTTCCTGAACCACATTTGTGTGGCCATTATGTTAAAGATTTTTTTTTAAATGAAAATGAAAAGAGGCAAAGTGGTGGTTTATAACATATTTCGTTTTATTTGTAGCCTAAAGAGATAACCGGAGTAGCCAGAGCGAGCTGCATGAGTGACGCTATCAAGTACGCCGCTGTTCCATTTGCAGAATTATCGGACTTGTGTCCTCCCGTCCTCGGGAGTTCGTTCTCCTGAGTCGAACTTGTCAGTCCGAACTACCAAGGACTCAAGTCCGAACTTTGCGTACTTGGTATTGAGAAACGGCTATTTTATATGAGACATGCCACTTCCTCAATCCTCAATACAACCATAGACATATGTCTATGAATACAACTATATTCACCTTATTTTCCATGACAACAAGGGCGACGCCATTACGTTACGCTCATTTTGTCATCTTACTTCCGGCTAAGCGGGACTTCAACTTCCGGCTGAAAGGACCTACGCTAGTTTCTAGCGTAATTCTATAGTTGTAACGGTAAAATATGCAAAGTATTATATGCTCAGTTAGGGGCTGCCATAACAATTGGGTTAAGAGGATAGAACAATTTAACCAACGGTGTTATGAACACAAAGTAGGCTAAAGCATCGGAATGTTGTGGTGTATTTTACGATTTACACGAGGAGCAGCTAGCTACATCTCTTATTCAGATATTGATATTGACCTACATAGAGTTAGGAGATTGTGTGTATACTGTCTCGTTTTTAATGCATCTCTCTTTTTCACACTGTTCTAAGTATGAGTGGCATCATAAATTAATTAATTCTCATTTTAAGTAGCCTACTAATTTAAATCTACATTTTAAGTACTAATTTAAATCTAATTTAAAAAGTACTATTTAAATCTATTTTAAGTACTAATGTAAAAATGTTTATGGTTATATTATTTCCATAGAACATCGATGAGAGTCAGTGTTGCAGTGGACAACTGTGAGGATCACAGCCCCATGCCCCTGTGATGCAGACACACAATGCATACCAGTGTCAACCCTCCCGTTTTTCCCGGGATTCTCCCGTATTTTACATTTCTATCCCGCTATCATCCCGTTTAAATATTTTCCCGTATTTCTCCCGTATTTTTAATCTTTCTATACATTTTTTTTTTAAATCCCAATGGGCGCAATCCAGTTAAGCGAAAATCCCGCCCTGCAGCTAATTTCATTGGTTAAGGTTACAATGACGGGTAGGTTTAGGGATCAGTGTTTGGTGTAGGCAATCAGTACTGTGATTCACATGACCAATAAAATCTTTAGAATCGGCTGCAGGGCGGGATTTCCACTGAAGTAGTTTGGTGGAAAAAATCGCGCGAAGAAGAACAGCAGCATCCGAGGATGGACGAACGTGAGAGAGATGGCATTAACACACGCAATTATGTCAAAATGTCCGTTTTGTCGAGTATCCTCATAAGAGCAGTCTTAAATTAGTTTAAAAAAAAGTCGTAAATGAAAGCAAAGAGTTGTGAGAGAATGAGACGCGTGTGAGATCCGTCAGCGGCTGTTTTTAAAGAGACATAAAGAGACAGTAGCCAAGCTTTCTACAAAGGTAACAGAGAAAAGCACTCACTACTCTTGACTAAAGATCTTTTTTTACTTTAATAAGGATTAATCTATGTACAATTTAAATTGTATGCAGTGCAAACTGTTTGATAACTTCAATTTCTGTATATTTTTCCTACCTGTTAGACAAATATTTAAAATATACTGTTTTATGTTTTTCTACCTTAATTTGGAGATTAATTGTGAAATTATTACATTATAAAATATGTTAAAAAGTATTTTTTTTTAATGGCAATTAATCGTGATTAATTAATGTAGTTAATTGTTGCAATTGATACAAATAAAGAAAGAAACATGAATAAGCCTTATTTATGTTTATTTTAATTGAATAGTATGTATTTATTTATGTTAATATCTGCGCAATTAATGTCTATTTAGCCTGCCTCTGCCATCCCCCCCCCCCCCCCCCCCCCCCCCCATACATATGATTTGTAGGCATATGTATTCCTTAAGTTGCGAGCCTGTGCGCTTTACCTGACGTTTCAAGCCTTGTTTATACTTTCGCCTGGCTCCGCAGCGCGAGTCTCCGCAGACTGCGCGCGCACCTCCCCAAACGGACGAGGCGTTTATACTCGACGCGCTCGCCGTTGTACTATTCTTTGAAACGATGGTTAGGCCAGGGTTAGGCCCGGCAGATGTGCTGGGTTTAGTAATGAAAGGCTTTCAATGACCAAAAAAATAATTCAGACTGACAAAATAATAAAAATGACATTCTTCTTCTTTTAAATAATAATAATAATAATAATAATAATACAAATAATAATAACGACATTCTTCTTCTAAATAACAATAAGCGTCATTAATAATAAAAATCTAGAAATCAATTTAGTTTCTTTCCACTTCCCTGGTTTCGCTTTCTCTTTCTCAAAGAAGTTTCTCTTCTTTGCCGTCTTCCGTGTGTCCATGGCGTAAAATGAGGGCGTGGGGGGAGTGGAGACTTGAATATATAGGGGCGTGTTATTCTAATGACGATCGTTTTCAGCCGCGGCATTTATCAAGAGCAGGTATTGCGTACACCTGTATTTCAAAGGTACGCACAGCTTCATAAATCAGGCGATGAGAGGAGTGTAAGCATAATCTTACGCCAATATATACGCCCGTTTCTACGCAAGAATGATAAATGAGGGCCAATGGGAGGATCCATCTGTCTCTGACCACAACTACGCTCCAAAATCTCAACTCTGCTGAGAAACGACCACCTTTGTCAGCTCTACACAGGGTCGACATTGATGCATTCCACTGAGTTGCTGAGCACCTTACCAGTTCACACACCAACAGCTTTCAGCTACACACTTGGTATCAGCTCCTGATGACTCTGATGAAGCTGCGTCTTAAAGGGTTAGTTCACCCAAAAATGAAAACTCTGTCAGTAATTACTCTCCCTCATGTTGTTCCAGCCCCGTAAGACCTTCGTTCATCTTCAGAACACAAATTAAGATATTTGTGATTAACCCATTTGTGCCCAAATTTTTCTGAATGGTTTCATGCATATAATCCTGTTAATAGTGTCCTAAGTGAACATGTTCTGCATTTATTTTCCCCAGATTTTTTTTTCTTTCTTGAAAATCATATTTGAATGTGCGGCAACTATAGTTGCCGGTGGGCAAATATGTTGTATGCACCCCTTCAATGTAAAATATGAATAGGAGGAGAACATTTGGCATTTATCTCAAAATAACTGCTTTCAACAGATCAATCTTTATTCATAAATTTATTATGAATAAAAGTCGAAGAACATTTGATGCAGACGCAAAAAACTGCATCTAGCTTATAATCTCTTGAATATGAAAACACAAAAAAACAACAAATCCATTTGTCTTAACCCTTGTGCGTTGTTCAGGGTCTTTTTGACCCACATTTCTAACTTTCATTCATGAGGATAACATGGATAATTTGACATGGTTTAGTGTAAGATTTTTGCCCATCTTTTGGAAAATGCTGTTTTAAAAGTAACAAATTATCACTTTAACCAGTAGATGGCTGCAGAGCACCACTGTTTGCTATTTGCTTTTTGGCTAACTGAAAGACTTCTTTTCACAAGTTTTTCCAGTTGTACTCGTATCTACATATAATGAAATCATAATTATAATAATAAAAGTTACATTTTGTCATAGTTTAGGCACTTTTTGTACTGAACAAAAAATCTGTTTTCAGTAATGTTATATTATGATTAGAATCAAATGAATTTGATCAATGGACAAAATTCATCCTCAAAATCAGAAACAACACAGAACACACATAGACAGAAATGAATTGGCACACTTTAAAGTTGTAGAATTATATGAAAAACAGATGTTTGAAATAAATGATAAAATCTAAAAACTCCAACTTTTCTCTTTGTAACATCCTGATCAGGTTTGATTCTAATCATAATGTAACATTATTGAAAAAATGATTTTTTTTCAGTACAAAAACTGCCAAACTTTGACAAAAAGTAACTTTTATTGTTATAATTGTGATCTCATTATATGTAGATATGAATCTAACTGGAAAAACTTGTGAAAAGATGTCTTTTAGTTTGAAACTTTTAGTACTTTTAGAGCTCTGCAGCCATCTACTGGTTAAAGTGATTTTTATTTTACTTTTAAAGCTGCATTTTCCAAGATTTGGCCAAAAATCTTACACTTATCCATGTTATCCCCATGAATGAAAGTTAGAAGTGTGGGTATTTTATATAATTTTTTTTTTCTTTTTGGAGAATTTTTCTTTTCTTTTTTTGAACATTTTGTGGAGTAAAAATGTCCAAATGTAGAGTAAAAACATTAATAAACTGAGTAAAATTACATTTGTTTAAAATATATATATTGTTACAAAATAACATTTTGTTGCCTGGGGTCTCTCAGATCCCAAACAGCCTGACTGTAAACCGCAAACGAACAGCGCACAAGGGTTAAAGTTGTGGAACATAGTGCAGAACAAAGTGCAGCCATAACAGGGCATTGTGTATCAAAAAGTTAAATGAAAATAAATAAATACAAATAAATAGAATGAAGAAAAAAATATATCTATATAGAGATGTCATTTAAAGGGTTAAGTTATGTTTATGCACTAAACAAGACCAATGAACTTGATTTATTAACCTATTAACACAGTATACCCCATTTTCCCATGATATATGTACTTGCAAGGCATTTGCCCACCGGCAACTATAGTTGCCGCTTGGACTTTTGACTAAGTATACAAAAAACTATAGATCTCTTGTAAGATTTGTTTAGTTTGGATGATTCTAGAGACCTTCATGATTATGTAGATATATATATGTCAACAAAAAATACTTATTAGTAACATGAAAATGAAAAATGAAAATGAAAAACATCTAGAAAAATATTTACAAAAGGAAAATGACAACTATGCACTGCGGCAACTATAGTTTCCGGTGGGCTTAAATGGGTTAAACTGAGAGCTGTCTCACTCCTCCATTTAAAAAAAAAATGTTTTCTTAATTTGTGTTCCGAAGATGAACGAGGTCTTACGGGGTTGGAACAACATGAGGGTGAGTAATTACTGACATAATTTTCATTTTTGGGTGAACTAACCCTTTAATTTATTGTAGGGTGATCTTGCTGAAAGGTTTGGTGTTTCTCAGTCCATTGTAAGCAAGGTGATTTCACGTTGGCTTGACATCATGGAGGAGAAGTGTTTCAGAGAGCAGTTTCCAAACACAACATGTAGAGCACAATATATCAAAATATCGCAAATGTATATATCGCAATATGCATTTTTTTTTTTTTTTTGCTTTAATTAGTTTATATAATTCATACAGTGAAAAACTAAGCAGTGTTTTACTTTTACATTTGATTATTCAGTTTCTGTTGTTAAAGGAGCTGTATGTAAGAAATCTATTTCAATTAATCATAAAATGGCCCTGATATGTCACTAGACATTAAGAAATCATGTTCATTTCAAATACTTATATCACTGACAACAGTAGTATGGCTAGGATATTGTCATTTAAAAAGTGGACTTGCAGCCCTCAACTGATGTTTATGTTGTCATTTTGTGTTTTGGCCTGACGCGCCTCCCTCCACCTATCTACCAATCACGAAGTCAGTAGTGTTTCGGGATCCGGGTTGCCAGCTTTGCTCTAACCTACCCTAACTCTAGTCGGATAAAAATGTCTAACGTTACTAAATCAAAAAGACCTCATTATAATTCAGAAATTCGTCGTGACAAAGTCCGAAATAAAACCAGAATTTGTATTGGAGATGCTTTTGAAAGATGGAGACGGCTGAAAACGGAGAAGAATTTGAACACAGACACCAACGTTGCTAATTTTCTCCTGGACAGGTAAGATTCATCTATGCTTGGCTAACTTGTACTTGATGTCAATGGACATTTCATATATTCATGACAGTCGAACAAAGTTATGCATGTTCGTGCAAAGTAACGTAACATTAGCTCACATGGACGTATGCTAACATTAGCAATGCATTGTAGGAGCCAATTTATCTGTCATTATGCTGAGACGCTGAGGAAAACAACATTAGCACGCCCATTATGGCAGTTTGAAACGTAATTGAGACAGAAGCCTAACTTTACCTCAGAAAAAATGATTCGTCATTCGTTCTTCACGTACAGTATATCGTGTACTAAGTTACACATGCTGCAAGTTGACCTGAATGACCATTGAAGCAGCCTACGTTTCTGCTGAATCCTGCAGCTTATCTGGCAACCTCGAGTCAGGGGGGAGGGGGAGGGGATACACCGCTACATTATTTTTAAAGTGATTGCAGTACCAGTTTTGGCCACAATCCTACATACGGTTCCTTTAAATAACCCTAATGTAGGATAACCTGAACCCTGTGGTTTACACTGATGTTAAAATAACACATCTTATACAGTAAAACACTGATGTTCACTTTCACAAGTTGAAAGGATGTTTTCTTGTTACAAAAAGAATGTGAAACACATATGTAGGTTATATAATTTTAAATCTAATTTAAGTTAATTTTATATACTTTAAGCATTATCGTATCGAATATCGCATTGTTTAATGAGTTATCGCATTTTTCTTCAATATCGTGCACTTAATAACCTCGTCCAGGTGATGAAGTAATGGCAGACAGGCTTCACCATTACCGATCATCTCTATGAAAGGAAGGTCAAACTTGTCCTCCTTGTGAATCTTGTAAAACAGATGTTACCTGTTATGAATAGTTATTTGTATAAACCTTTACAATGTGCCCAGATGTTACCTGTTATGAATAGTTATTTTTATAAACCTTTACAATGACCAGATGTTACCTGTTATTTAGTTTCTTTTAATAAACCTTTACAATGTGCCCAGATGTTACCTTTTATGAAGTTATTTTTATAAACCTTTACAGTGTTACCTGTCAGTCATTTATTATAAAACAATATAATGTGAGCTCTGTAGATTCCCCTTAAAACTTAAATGAATTAAGTCTTATAGTTAGAAGGAATAAGTCACGTCAAGTTTGCAAATGAATACCATCTTGGTTTATTACTTATGAAATTTAAATGGTGAATTTTTTCTACATGAAGGTCAGTAGAAGGTGTCTCTAGCTTCCTGAAAACATCAAGCACTTCTTACAACTGATTTTATACAACTTATTTAATCGTTCATATTTAACCAATTACCTAATCTACTATCCTTAACCCTAAATATTCTCATTCCTTATTATTTACAAATAATTTTTTATTGCTGCTCCATCAACTCCTTCTGACAGGACGTAGTTAAATATTCCCATAGGTTAACGTTACCTCTGGCCACGTTAACAATGACGATGGATGAGACAATGTGAGACGAACTGATAGTCGTACGAAGTTTTCTCCGTGCTCCCAATTTAAAACATTTACGGTATTAACGTTATTTGTCATTTTGATAAAGTTTTGGCTAACTATAAACAATCTTCTAACTACTGAAATAGCTACCGGATGTGCCGTGTCAGTTTTGCGGAAGTCGGATGACAAAATGCGGAAGCGCGAAGTATTAAAAGTGGGCAATAGCAGAGCCCGTCTACGGAGAGCCTTGGCACTCCCTATTCAGCCCCATTGTATTGATTTTGGTTGCAGTTCCATTAGAATTCCACTGGGGGTGATCGCGAGCGAGTGCAGACTGAATGGGAGTCAATGGGGCTAGACGGCTAAATGTGTCTCTTTCACCCAAATGCCGTTGAGAAATCTCAGATTTTATTGTAGGTTTTGCAAGTTCAACATGGGTTATAGGTCGAAAGTTGAATGAACGAGTACTTATTTCTTTTCTATTTCTTACAGGTTGAGTTGTTGTTGCCCATAACACGCTAGCATTCTGCTAATGACGTCAGCATTCTGACGTCATTGACATTTTAAAAGACTTTTTAAACCAAATAAGTGACTCTAAAAAAATCTAACACCCAGCAATGTGTAATTTCTTTGCATCTTCTTTCGAATACAACATTCAAATTACTAGACAAAAAATTATATCCTGAGAAAAGTGGGTTTTGAGGGGTATTTCGCCATAGACCTCCATTCATTCTGCACTCGCTCGCGAGCGCCCCCGCATGGATAGAGACGTGTTACTGCAACCAATCCAGAACCCGGAAGTAAGCAGAGAGTGCCAATTCTCTTCCTATTAGACATTCTCTGGCAATATAGGCCTATATCACGAAAAAATTGAAGACCGGAAGTACGTCTTTTAGTAGGGATACAGCTCTTCCGGTTAGCTCTTTACAATGGCGGAGTCCGATAGATACCGCTGGACCAAATCTCTCCGCAACCTGCCTGAAGTCACATATGACGATGTGGTTCGGATGGTAAATGAAAACTCTCAAGTGGAAAAGCGTGAAAGCTGAGTTATGGCTTTCTACGTCCTGACGCAGAGCAACCCGGTGCACTACAACAACAGCAGCGGGCCGTTCGCCAGTTAGGTAAACGTTTCTATGGTAACAGCGAGTTGGACCAATCAGCAGACGTTGCTGCTACGCTTAGGATTGTGGGTAGTGTAGTTTTTTTTTCAGAAGATCGCGGATAAAACATGTTTTTCTTGAAACAAGGTTGATTTCATACGAACTTATAGCTTCTACAGGAGCAAAAACCTTCGTTTCACAACCTCATAGCTCCTGGTCAGTCTACCTCGGATGGTTTAGACATTATGGCTGATAATATATATCCTTATGGAGAAATACTGTTGACCGGAAGTTCTGAATCCCTACTCCGCGTTCCGGAAGCAGGAAGTGTGACATAGGCCTATAGGGTCTGGCTGCAGATTTACGGGGCGAGTGGAGCTCCACTCAATAGCGGAAATACGTCGACCTCCACTGCGCCGGAGCGCATATACGTCACCTCCACTGCGCCGAGCGGATATAGAGAGCCTAAGTCCCTCCCCTTCCGGTCGACCACCATGGGACCTTATTTCGGAAAAACATTGTATGGTAGTCAATGGCGAGAGACAACAAATATTTTGATCTCGTTTGAATTGTGCCCTGATTTACACATATGATGTTTGTCAATTTAAAAGATACATTTTAAAGTCAAGAAAGTCGCAGCTTGATATAAAACTGCTGAGGTATAAGACTGTGAAAACACGTAATTACAAAGACTACAAACCCAGAAGGCGCACACGCGACGTCATACCTTTTCTATCAATGAATGAAGCTAACTTTACTGAAGCTAACGTCAGTCATTGTTTCTATAGTCTTACATTATAATGGTAACGTTACGCCGTCATGCCTGAGTGTTTTGAGCCAGAATACATACATACGAGCAACGGATCTTGTGACGCACATAGTGCGAGACAAGAGATGTAGTTCATTGAGCAATTTTCACATAAAACTAAACGTTACTCTTCTGTTTTATGACAAACTGCGACTTTCTTTACTTCCATAATTACCTTTTAAATTGGCAAACATCATATGTGTAGTTCAGGGCACAGTTCAGACGGAATAAAAAGATAAGTTATCTCTCGCCATTGACTTCCATACATATTTTTTCCGAAATAAGGGAGAAGCACCTGGCTGCAGCCTGCAGATTTGGGCGGGGGTGCACCTGGGGCGGGGCTGCACGTGTAGCCCCGCCCACAATGATTCTCATTGGTTAGTGGCAAGTGATGACGTCGATCGAGGCGGGGCCGCACCTGGGGCGGGGCTGCACGTCTCTTCCCGCCAATCTCTTCTCATTGGTTAGTGGCGTGAAGTCATGACGTGATTCTTCTAACATGAGGCTTGTTTGAGATTAGCAAAATCTGCGCAGAATCGATCACCGGTGATCAGCGCGAGATGCATGCCGGTTAGAAATGTGTCCGAGTGCGGTCCGCCTTGCTCTGATGTCATGCTGACGTATGTCAAAAATCTCTCGCGAGCGCAAGGCGCACCTGTCGGATTCTGCAGTCGAGCGCAGTTGCTCTCCACTGACTGCGCTGATCAGAAGCATGATGGGAAACGACTTGCTGACGACACAGCTTGATGTTCATTGGTTTAAACAACCGTGATGTATTGCTCTTATTTGAAATGTTTGATTTTAAAGGGCACCTATTATGCCCCTTTTTAGAAGATGTAATATTGGTCTTGGGTGTCCCCAGAATGTATTTGTAAAGTTTCAGCACAAAATACCCCACAGTTAATTTATTATAACCATTTGAAAATGTCATTTTTGGGGCCTGTTTTAAAAAGAGCTGTTTTGGCGTCTACCACTTTAAATGTAAATGAGCTGCATATCCCCGCCCTGCTGGACCTAGATGATGAAGAGACTCCGGCACAGAATAAACACGAATGAAAATGGACTAAACGTCTCGGAATGGTCCATTTGATACATTTATGTACTTACAAAGTTTTAGTCGCGTCCCCTTTGCCATTATGGATGTGCAACACAGACACACACACGAACTGTGATAACGTTCGCGCAATTTTTTGAAACTACACACACACACACACTACTGTGATAACGTTTGCTAAGTACAAACGATTTATTTATTTATTTCTTAAGGGGAGGGAGATAGACGTTTATATAGCATACTGTCAATGGAGATAGAGCAGACCTTAATTTATTTACATTTGTAAATGCTGCAAAAAAATGCCTACGTGACATAAAACTGCCTGACGTTGTTTGTTGAGACATCCTATGACAACGACAATAAATAGCTTTAGACGCATTTGTTGTTGAACTGGCTGACATCGATTGAAATGACTATTTGCTCAAAAATCATAAAATACACTTACTTCTTCTGGAGGTGACGTTGGATCGCGAACAGTAGGCAACGATCCACACTTGAGGATTAACTTTGACCCTCGTTCACTAAACAGTCAGTCAGAAAATGATTCTTGTATTTAGGAAGTTTAAGTGGTGCCTTTTCTTCATAAATAAAATCCATCTGCTGTGTTTTCAGTGGCTCTGATGTCAGTGAAGACTACTATGTCCATTCTTACATCCCACAACAGAACACCTACACTTCTTAGGAGACATTACCGGCTGTTGTTGAAAACAATGGAGGATGCAGATCACCGAGGGCGGGGTCTATGCCAAAACCAGATGTCAATCAAATCACATCGGTGGGGCTTAGCTCATTTCTACGTCACAATGAGGAAAATCTAGAACAGGGTGTTCTGAGACAGTGCTTATGATTTATTGAGATAGTAAAAAAACTACTGGGTGGATTTTTATCATTCTAGGGTGGTTTTGCTCACACATTGCCAACACACATTTATGTTAAAACACCATGTAAAAGTGAATTTTGCATAATAGGTGCCCTTTAAAACTCTGATATCATGTTTTATGTGTATACATTATGTGTTAATATTCCCAAACTACCTCAGTGCGATCTCTATGGGTTATGCAATGTAATTTTTATTAAAAAAAAAGAAAAGAAAAAAAAAACACAAGAAAAAAGACTGATAACATGTATTTGGAATGGAATTAAATAAGTAGGCTACTTTGGGTGTCTTGTTCATTATATTTATTTTCATATAAAAGCAACAGAACTTAAATTCCATTCAGTTTATTAGCAACGCTGTGCACGAGCGTGAATCCGGTGAATCCCGCGATATCCGTCTTTGATCTCGCAGTGTCAGATCCACTGCGAGAAGAGAGAACTGTCCGGCTTGCCTGCGCTTTTTTCACTCCTCCTCTCACTGCAGCCGCCTACTCTCGCATACATTTCAGGCGAGGCGAGGCGCATCTCAAACAAGCCTATGTTTTCATTTCCGATGTTCATCACTGCATGGTGAGTACAGGCAAGCTACTCTTTTTTTGTTCTAATTTTATTTACATTTTATTTTACAATTTTTAGTGTGATGTTAATTGGTGTAAAAATGAGATCGTGTAGTGCTAACTTTACTCATCATATCACACAAATAACTAAGACAGCGTAGGTCTAAGTGTGTGTGAGTGTGTGTGTGTGTGCGCGCGCGCGCGTTTGCGTGGTGTCTGTGATTTTGGTGGGATTAGGATATAGTGTTAAAACCATAGGTTAAAACAGAGGCCCTTAAAAAGAAATACAGTGGCAAAACTAAACCAGGAGAAGAAATATAGGATTTAAGAGTAAATAGTAATATACAAAGATATATTGTAGGATATTTTTTTCTATGAATACATTGATTAAATGTATTTTGATATTATTGTTATTAATACATATATATAAATATAAGGTTATGAAAACCTTCAAGCTTTTAAAACTATTTCAAACTTTTAGGATAGGCTTTCTCAAGCCAAATTAAAGTTTGTGTTGACAAACTTTTTAAACTCGTTTGTTGTTCATAAACCAATTAAGTCTCTTTTTACAGACAAGTAAGTATTTTACAGACAAAGCCAATAACACTCAAGCATATCTTGTCTAACATTTTCCTATAATATGTTTAAAATATATAACAAATAAATTCCTTGTATGACTCTGTACTATGTTAATGCCTCTCTTTAAAATGATTACATATTGTTTGTTCTGTATTTTATCTAAATTAGGTGTTGTGAACTGGAGTGCATTTTCCAGACAATATAGGCAAGAGTTCCGGGTGCCCTACTCGCTGACTCTGTGCTTGCACTGCACTGAAGTATACAAGCACTGCCCACCTGGGTCTGTGAGTGATGGCCGAAGGGGAGTCCTGCGGGGACTTTATTCTGAGAAGGAGGTTGAGGGCTATTGCTCTGTTGACTGTTTTTTTTTTTCAGGCTGAGTAGATTGTGTGTGTGTGAGTGTACGTACGTGTGTGAGTGTACGTACGTGTGTGAGTGTACGTACGTGTGTGAGTGTATATGCACACATACAGATAATCACGTACATCAACCGTACACAAACACGCGTAAGTACACACACACACACACACACACACACACACACACACACACACACACACACACACACACACACACACACGTATGTAGTACGCACACTCACGCACGTACGTACGTGTGTGTGTGTGTGTGTGTGTGTGTGTGAGTGTACATACGTACGTAGGTGTGTGTGAGTGTACAAAACATGTGTGAGTGTACGCACGTGTGTGTGAGTGTACGTACGTGTGTGTGTGTACGTACGTGTGTGAGTGAACGTGAGTGTACGTACGTGTGTGTGTGTACGTGTGTGTGTGTGTGTGTGTGTGAGAGAGAGTGTGAGTGAGTGAGTGTACGTACTAGGGATGCTCATATTGACCGTTTAACCGTTAACCGAAAGTAAAAATTTTGACCGATTAATACTATCAGTTAAACGGTTTAAAACGTTTTTTTTTAAGGTTCTTTTTTTGTTTGTTTGCTGCATGGTTTAAAAATAAAATAGCCTACTATATAGCTTATATTTATTAACTCACGGAGCGCGTCGGCACCTTACAGTCTATGGTCGGCACGCGCAACCACACACGTGACACATGCCTGCAGAACATTTTGTTTCCGAGCAAGGGAAGCAAAATGAAGCGAGCGAAAAGAAGCACTGTGTGGGATCATTTTAACAGAAAGGGCGACGAAGTTACCTGTAAATTATGCGGCGCCGTTTTAAAATACAGCAGTAGCACAAGTACGATGCAGTACCATTTACGAAGCAAACACCCACAAGCTTCGAGTGATGAAGGGCAACAAACTTTGCCCTCCATGTTATCAGGGAGAAGATGCGATGCACGGCGATCTGAGGAGATAACACAGAGAATCTGTTCAATGGTAGTAAAAGACACTTTGCCCATAAGTGTCGTCTGTGGTGAAGGTTTTCAAGAGCTACTGGGCTATATTGAGCCCAATTACGAAATCCCATCAAGATGCACTATTACCCGTAGAATTGAGGCCCGTTTTGAGGAGCGAAAAAAATCGCTTAAATCACAACTCGAAAGCACAAAGTTTGTGGCCCTTACGACTGACTGCTGGACGGCACTCACAACGGAGAGCTATATAACAATAACGTGCCACTATATCGACGAGGACTGGCAAGTTAATACAGCTGTCCTTTTAACACAGAGTATGCCAAGCAGACACACAGCTGAGAACCTCGCAGCTAAACTAATTGATGCGGTGGAGACATGGGGACTTGATGGGAAAGTGTCTGCATGTGTTCATGACAATGCACGCAACATCGTGGCTGCAAACTCTCCAGAACGGGTGAACTGGGACTCGGTTCCCTGTTTTGCTCATACATTACAGCTCGCTGTAAATGATGGATTTAATGTGTTCGTGCATCGGGTCATCGTTGCAGCTGGGCGCCTGGTTAGGCATTTTAACCACAGCACCCCTGCATCCAAGGCACTGGAAGATAAACAATCACAAATGAAACTTCCGAAACACCAGCTCATTCAGTCTTGTAAAACAAGATGGAACTCGGTGTGTGACATGTTCGGAAGACTTCTCGAACAAAGGTGGGCTGTTACAGCTGTTCTGTCTGACCGAACAGTTACAAGGCTGCAAGATGCCAGAACCCTGGAGATACGAGACGAACACTGGCAAATAATGGAGGAGATTGCGCCCGTGTTGGAAACTTTAAAATGTGCAACCACCATAATGTCATCAGAAAAGAACGTTTCAATTTCCAACATTTACCCCATCACCTTTAGCCTGCTGAATACACACCTGATTAGAGCCGAGGATGACGGCCACAGAGTGACGGAGTTCAAGGCAAAGGTTCGGCAGTCCTTAAGTGGCCGCATGGAGGTAGTTATTATTATTATTTATTATTATTATTTTTATTATTGTCGTTGTTTTGCATTAATAAGGAGGTTATATGTTCGTCACAGGTTGACAAGGATGATCTGGTGGCCAAACCTGCGCTGATCGCCTCTGTCCTGGACCCACGCCATAAACATCTCCCTTTTTTTGCACAAACGGAGAAAGAAGCCGCAAAAGCAAAACTTATTGAAATGTGTGCTGCTTTGGAAATGGCCAATGCGGAAGGAGATGAGAAAGCGGTGTCTGCTACCCAAGCTGGAGATGAAGACCACAGCCAAAGCAACGCCATGATGATGCTCCTGGGAGGTGACTACAGCACCCCTCGTCAAGCCACTGATTATCCAGAAGCAGAGGTTGACATCTACATGAGAGACGATCCTCCTTCTCTGGATATTAATCCTCTTGACTGGTGGAAAGCAAATGAAAGGCGCTTCCCGAAGCTGGCCACTCTAGCGAGACGTTACCTGTGTATTCCCGGTACATCTGTCCCATCGGAGAGGGTGTTTTCTGCCGCGGGTCTAACTGTCAACAGGCTGCGCTCCAGACTGACCCCACATCACGTTGATATGTTGCTTTTTTTAAATAAAAATTAGACAAGGTGTTGAGGTAGGGCTGCTATTTTTATTTAACGAAAAATCTTAGTCTAACGAAAAAAATTGCCGGTTTTTGAAAGCTTCGTTCAAACGGATTCAGTGTTTTCTTTTTGTCATCTTAATTTGTTAATTATTTAAGTTTAAAAAATATATTTAGTGTAGGCCTATTTTGTTTTTTTTATTTGTATTATTTTATTCTATTTTTCTCTCACTGTCAGAAATGCTGCAGGTGCGTGGAAATTTAAACTGAATCCAGGTTATGTTGTTGATCTGTTCTGTATGCTGCTGTTTGCACTTTGCACGTTAAAATAAAAATTGTTTGTATTTTTTTAAAGGGTCACAGATACGCGTCAATTTTATTTGTATTTAATGCCAATTCAATATTATGATCTTATCAGTTAACGGTTAATAATCGATTAACAAGCGGCGGTTGTCGGTCGGGAAAATTAATCGAAATGAGCATCCCTAGTACGTACCTGAGTGAGTGTACGTACGTGTGTGAGTGTACGTACGTGTGTGTGTGTGTGTGTGTGTGTGTGTGAGTGTACATGCGCACGTGTGTGTACGTACGCGTCTGTGTGTGTGTGTATACGTACGTACACGTGTGTGTGTGTGTGTGTGTACGTACGTGTGTGAGTGTACGTACGCGTGTGTGTGTGTGTGAGTGTACGTGCGCATGTGTGTGTACGCACATACGTGTGTGCGTACGCGTGTGTACGTACGCGTCTGTGTGTGTGTGTATGTACGTACGTACACGTGTGTGTGCGTGTGTGTGTACGTACGCGTCTGTCTGTGGATACGTATGCGTGTGTGTAGGTACACGCGTGCGTGTGTGTACGTACGTACAAGTGTGTGTGTGTACGTACGTATGTACGCTTGTGTGTGTACGGTTGATGTATGTGATTATCTGTATGTGTGCATATCTCTTTTACACAATTATTTTTGTTTTGAAATAAAAGTTATCACTGGTTTGAGTTTGTTTTTTTTGAGTTGGCATGCATAATATGGGATACAGACAGAGATTGACAATGTACTATATGTAGTTAGTTTAACTTAAAACTACTTTATTGGCATAAATGTTTTATAATAACCTAATGCACAAAAATAAACAAGAACTATTACAGAGGAATGATTAAAATAAAAAATATATAAGGTGCCATTAATGTTTACAGTAATTTTGTAATTTACACAGTGAAGTGCAACAGAATGTAAAAAAAAACTCTGTAATTCCTTATGTTTACCTTAGATCAGACATAGTTAAAACTATGGATATATGCTCAACTACTTTTTGCTGCTTTCATTATTACTTTAGAATTGTTTTAATACTTTATCATTTTATTAAAAGTATTATTTAGAAAGAGTAACACCGCACTCACGAACAACAAGGTGCCAGACAAACAAAACTGAAGATCTCAAAAAATAAAACTGTCTGCACACTTGAATCCTTTCAGCAAATTTAATAGCCAAGCTTTCGGTCAAACGACCATAAAGTATTATTTCAAATTTGCGCAAATACGACGCATGCGCTGTCAGCGCGATATGGCACAAGAGTTTTCAACCGCATTTCCTGTTTACCGTGGCGTCGACGTCATTACTGTGCCACTAACCAATGAGAACCAGGTGCGGCCCCGCCTCGATCGACGTCATCACTTTACCCCTAACCAATGAGAAGCGTTATGGGCGGGGCTGCACGTGCAGCCCCGCCCCGATCTGCAGGCTGCAGCCAGGTGTACTTGCTGTAACCTCCTAGGCTGCCTATAGCTTTTTTTTTTTTTCTTTTTTTTTTTAAATTCCCATTCGGAAAGAAAAAATCAAATTACTAAGCAACCACTGAATGGAACAACAAAAATATATATATAATTTTAAAGCTTAGGATCTCAGCTTTTGAATGCTCACATTTATTAACTCCTAACAAGTGCGGAGTAATCCCTCTAAAACCGAGTGTACCGCCAGCAGGCGCCACCTAGCTGCGAAAATATTTATTACCATATTTTTCAAAAATGTTGCCTTGATTAACACGAAGTTGATGTCATTTGAAAGCTTAGAGTCTGAACTTTACAGGGAAAAAAGAATTTTACCTCTTACCTTATTTCCTTCCTGAGTTATTCCATGACAAATAAGAAAGATATGCAAAATCATAATAAAAATTATATATATATTTTGTCTTTTATCAGCAGTTTCTCGGCAGGACAATGTCCAAATGTAATCTAATTTATATTTTCAAAAAATGTAAGTCTTTTCAAACGATACCTACCTTTTGACTCTCCTTGCTACAGTTTTGGAGTTATGATTATATAGTTTATATAGTTTGGAGCAAAATTTGTTGTTGTGTGTGTGTGTGTGTGTGTGTGTGTGTGTGTGTGTGTGTGTGTGTGTGTGATGTTTTAGAGTGTCACCCCTTCATTGCTGTGCACTTTTTTTCTCCACAGTGGCTGATTTGTAGTTTGTACCACCAAAAGTTTCTCTGAGTTTTCGTATTTTTTCATATTTCCCATTCATTTCCTATAGCGGTCATTTTTGACCCGGAGGAAGCTAAGTGTGACTATTTTTTTTACGACCCCTTAACATATCCGAATCATGTCCATGATTTTTTTTGTGTGTTCACATAGCTAATACAACAAAAGTCACCAAGTGTCATCCCATTCTGATGAAGCAAAAAAAATTTTTTTCAAAACGTACAAGTTTTCGGTCATTTTTGACCGAAGAAGCCCAGAGGGTTAATCTAGTTAATCGTGCATTTTTCTTTTATTCCACAGCTGATGCGTGCAGTTTGTTATTGCTTACATTAAAGGGTTAGTTCACCCAAAAATGAAAATTCTGTCAGTAGCCTAACTCACCCTCATGTTGTTCCAACCGCGTAAGACCTTCGTTCAACTTCGGAACACAAATTAAGATATTTTTGATTAAATCTGAGCGCTGTCTGTCTCACTCCTCCATAGGCTGCTAGGTGGCCGAAACTGGCTGACCCAGAAAAGTTGGTTCACGTAGTGTTTTTGCGCTGCGCGTCTGTGTTATACGCAGTGGCGTGGCGTGGGGAAAATTTCTGAGGAAGCCAATTAAGACACAACCTCTAAGCTGTGTGTTTTAAGGGGTGGGGGCAGAAAATCATACGTTACCATTTATATGTTGCTGGATGAACTATTAGAGCGCCCAGCATCATCTACGCTTGTTACAATCCAACACTTTGAGCACGGACGCTCTCTCTCTCTCTCTCTCTCTCACACACACAGTCAGTCCTCTTAAACATCTTTCATGGTGTTTTTTATTAAAACATTCGCAGATAGGAAACGCCAACGGTAAGCAACAAGAAGATAACCTTTTTCATTTAATACACCCTTAAATCGGTGTGACGCTCATGTAAGGATATACAATAGCGGTTATTCACAAACAATCACAACAATAAACAACAAAGTGCACTCACATGCTGCTTAATCAAAGCACGCAAGAAACAGTAAGAAGAACTATAATCACATTAAAAAAATAACACATCGCTAAATGGGCAGTTCAGACCAGACGCGCTCTCTCTCTCACACACACACACACACACACACACACACACACAGTCCTCTTAAACATCTTATGGTCTTTTCATTAAAACATTCGCAGATAGATAGGAAACGGACGGTAAGCAACAAGAAGATAACCTTTTTCATTTCTTTTACACCCTTAAATCGGTGTGACGCTCATGCGAGGATTAGTTAGTAAAAGATTTTTTTATCAAATACTCCAAATCTCCACCCTCCATAATTACAATTAATAATTTCAGCTAACTAGCTAAACAAGATGTCAACAACACAAATCCACAAATCTTCCGCTATTTCATACATTCATTCATTGACGATGATAACGTGATGTGATTGGCCTGATGCCAACAAGTTCATGGCTTCCCTTGACACTGTCCTGACCAATCACAGGGGAGCAGTGTCGTGACAATAGCGTCACCTGATTGGTTAATCATTCTTTTTTTTTTCTATCAAGGGATGCCAACTCAGCCTGGCCTCCTCACAGACACAGGGTGCAGTACCATGTTTTCAACGCTCATTCACCATGTCACTTTTATAGGGGCGCTGTTTTACACATCATAAAACGCTCAGTAATGAATGAAGAGAGACGATGAGGAGATGACAGAAGGATTACGTAAACTGAAAACAATAGTGTTTATTAAATGACGATTATATTCTGAAAAAGTGAGGAAGCCTGGCTTCCTTTGGCCTCCGCAAGAAAACGCCACTGGTTATACGTCATCACGCATCACATACATGACCAGCATCGGCCAATAGTGAGCCTACGTGGTGACGTGTAACACAGACGCGCTGCGCAAAAACACTACGTGAACCAACTAGAGGTCCAGAGAGAAGGAAATGAATTGTGGAATAAAGTCGTTATTTTTGTTTGTTTTTGCACACAAAAAGTATTCTCGTCGCTTGATATACTTAAGATTGAACCACTGTAGTCACTTGGACTATATTAACGATCTCTTTAATAACTTTTCTGGGCCAGCAAGTTTTGGCCACCTAGCAGCCTATGGAGAAGTGATCCAGAACTCAGATTTCATCAAAAATATCTTAATTTGTGTTCCGAAGATGAATGAAGGTCTTACGGGGTTGGAACAACATGAGGGTGAGTACTGACAGAATTTTCATTTTTTCTAACCCTTTAAAATAATTCTCTTGTTTTGTTTTTTTAATTGCAGTCTTTTTCTTCTGCCATTCATGCCTATCAGCTCCATGCAATCTTAAAGGGATAGTTCGGCCAAAAATGATATTAAACCCATGATTTACTCACCCTCAAGCCGTTCGAGATGCATATGTCAATAATTTTTCAGACGAACACATTTTCAGTTATTTTAGAAAATGTCTTAGATCTTTCAGTGGTTATAATGTCAAGTTATGGGGTCCACCTCCTTCAAGTCCCAAAAATGTGCATGCATCCTTCACAAAAGTAATCCATCCGGCTCCAGGGGGATAAACGAAGGCCTTCTGAGGGTAATCCGTGAGGTTTTGTTGTAAAAATATACATATTTAAAACTTTATGAAAATAACTGGCTTCCGGCAACGGTCGACGCGCGTTCACGGGAGATGGATGCTGGCGTATGACGTAGGACATAGCGTCCTACGTCATACGCCGGCATCCATCTCCCGTGAACGTCTTTTTTTACAGTCTATGACGTCGACCGTTGCCGGAAGCTACTGAGTTATTGTCATGGCTCTGATAATACGCTATGTAGGAAGCGTCGTGAGTAGAACGAACGCCACAGCGCAGCCAGAGAGCAGAGCAAAAACAAAACTCTACTCAGGATTTCCGCGATTTAAAAAACGTGTATTTAAAAGAAAATGTGGGAGGATTTTGATATTAGAGAAGAGGATATTGAGTTCTACGTTATGACGCTTCCTAAGCTACGTCGGATCTCCTCTACAATGTGTGTGTGTGTGTGTGTGTGTGTGTGTGTGATTTTGGTTGGGTGACAGTTGTAGGATACAGTTTGACAAAAGCACAATGTTGTGTTTCACATAAATATAAGTTTAACGATGTCCTCTATTAACAAAATGACGGAGTATGGTTTTTTTGTTGTTGTTTTTTTCCACTGTTCGATCGCGCCAGTGCCTCCCTCTCTCTCTCTGACACACACATTCCAGCATTGCAATCTTGACATCGCAGCCTGTTAATGCTGCGTTTACACCAAACGCAAACAGAGCATCAAATTCGCATCTGGTTCGACGCTTGAACATTTTGAATCCATTCGCGCGTCCAAAGCGAAAGCGAGCTTTTGAAGCGAAATAGACGGGCGTTCAGTATGGGCTCAAATTCCCGCCAAATATATAGCGGTCACGTATAAAAAAAATAATAAGCGTGAATCAAAAATTTAAAAACACATGTAAAAATATATTGCACAAACTGAAAAAAAAAATGCAAAATGATCAGAATAGCAAACAACGTGGTCACGGATCAAAATATAATAAGCGTGAATCAAGAAATAACAAGCATGAATAAAAACTTTAAACACATAAGTTATTTTGCACAAAACTTAAACTTATGGTCATGCTTTCTTAAAAAGTATGTTTTCCTTGGTTTTATTACTGTGTACGTTGTGCTTTCTTGCATTTTCTGCTCATATTTTACTCTTTTGTACGCTTGTGCTGTTTTTCTCTTCGCTCTTCTTTCTATGTTCTGCGCTTGCTTTGCCAAATGTTGCAGTTCGAGTTTCATGTAAATTAGGACGGGCTTAAGCGTCACCATTGGTCCACTAGTTCTAGATTGACAGCTACTCCTCTAGCCAATCAATCGAAGAGGGGAGTTGACGTCACACCAATGCGACTCGTGGCTACTGATGCTTATGTAGGAGTACAAGCTGTTTATGTTTGTACAATTTCTTCAATCCCATTATAATATACTAAAATGTTATTTTTCCTAATACTTTTATATACTGTTCAATTTCTTATTTGTGCTTTGTTATGTGCATTTATTAAATTATTTTCGCTTGGCATACCAGCGTGATTACGTCACCGCACACTTAAGTAGGTGGTGCGCGCCCGTGATGCACTTCATTCTGAGTAAATATAACAACAAAGAAGCACTGCTGCGCTCTCTTTTATTTCATTTTTCTTTAATCCTTACTCCTTTTCAGGAGTGCTGCACTTACTTATACAGGGGAAGACGGCAGTTCAATTTAACTTTACAAAGACTTTCAAGCAGTAAAGCTATCTGAACTCTGGACATAAATAATTAAATTCATCTTTTTTGAGATACATGAGAATGTTAATGTGCACACTGGTAATTGGTGTTAAACAATATTACTTGGCTCATGATGTTAATATGCTAAGGCTGCTGTAAGTAAAACATCCTGCAGTTATGAAACGCTACAATTCGTTGCAAAAACTAAAACGGCCATTGTCTGAAGACTTTAGGACTTTGACCTGTCACCGCTACGCATTGCCTACCTTTTTTTATTAACCTCGCCAAATTTGACAAGATTATTGAAAATGATTGTGTTACAGAGAAGATATACAGAAACCAGTTGAATTTAATAGTGATTTATTACAAACTTATTGTGTTTACTTACATAGCTACATAATTGCATATTACTTTAGGATTATGTTTTAAATATAGCTTAAAATTTGAATACAGCAACATCTCCATCAGCGATAGGTAACGTTGTTTCTAGAGTGCCGCTGTCCTGCAGAGTTTAGCGTCAACTCCGATTAAAAACCTCACCTGTCTTAATTATCCCAAAGACGATGATTAGCTGGTTCAGGTGTGTTTGATTAGGGTTGGAGGAGCTAAACTCTGCACCCAGGACCGACATTACCAATCCTTGTTATTGATTAAATATGAAAGTAAAACAGTAGACCAGTGGTGGGAAGTTACTGCTCGGAGAAGATCGACGCTCGCGGTGCCAGGTCCAGTGCATTAGAGGTGAATGATGGATCATCAGACAGGCATAACTGTAACAGGTCGTCGTTAGGATGACGAATTTAACGATACCATATTGCCAGGTATACATATAGCCTACCGGCAACAGGTTGTTGCAGGCACACATGCAGTTTAAAGGTGTCCTGCCACAGAAAAAATTTTGCCAACTGAGTTGATGGTCGTCTTCTCCTGTATAACAAGTAAGCAACAGTAGCCACGAGTCGCATTGGTGTGACGTCAACTCCCCTCTTCGATTGATTGGCTAGAGGAGTAGCTGTCAATCTAGAACTAGTGGACCAATGGTGACGCTTAAGCCCGCCCTAATTTACATGAAACTCGAACTGCAACATTTGGGAAAGCAAGCGCAGAACATAGAAAGAAGAGCGAAGAGAAAAACAGCACAAGCGTACAAAAGAGTAAAATATGAGCAGAAAATGCAAGAAAGCACAAAGTACACAGTAATAAAACCAAGGAAAACATACTTTTTAAGAAAGCATGACCATAAGTTTAAGTTTTGTGCAAAATAACTTTTAATGTGTTTAAAGTTTTTATTCATGCTTGTTATTTCTTGATTCACGCTTATTATATTTTGATCCGTGACCACGTTGTTTGCTATTCTGATCATTTTGCATTTTTTTTTTTCAGTTTGTGCAATATATTTTTACATGTGTTTGTAAATTTTTGATTCACGCTTATTATTTTTTTATACGTGACCGCTATATATTTGGCGGGAATTTGAGCCCATAGTTCAGTGCTATGACTCTACTGTTGCGTAAGCGGTGTATCATTTCACACATCGCCCGTGACGCTTGCGTCCACTGTTTTGACTATAAAAGGGAGCGCGTTGCTCGCGTTGACTATGTAACGGCCCTAAGTGACACATTGGAATTGAGTTAAGATAGCCAGCGCTAGATAATCATACAAGCAGGGTTTTTCCTGGGTCAAAATTGGTCTTCGGTGGTGGCTGACCGACATGGTCATCCACACACAGCAAAGAGTACCCTAGTACCCACATGATCCGCAAGCCCAATATTGACAATAAATGTTACATTTAAAATAAATACAAAGAAACAGTTTGTGATTTTTTTCTTATCCTATTTATTCATGAAAAAATGATCACTGACAGGCTAGTAAAAGAAAGCGATTACAACTTATTTTATATATATACCTTGATGTTTGTTTCTTTTGTTCCTCGTTGTTAATATTTGGTTGTTCATTCTTTTTATTTTATTTTTTGGGGGGGCCATCATAGGGGTGGGCGATATGCCAAAAATATCATAACACAATTTTTTTTTCAGGAAAATCACGATTCACGGTTTTATCACGATTCTTTTTATATTTTGTTTTTACTATTTTGTGACTGAGCATTACAGCCAAACTAATGTCCATATTTTAAAAAACAAAGCCTTAGGTAACAACAAAAAAAAAACAAAATGGCAGACAGGGGCAAAGATAAAAATATTTGTCATTATTTTCTTTGTTATTAAATATTAAGATCAAAGATACACATTACACTGACATACACAACTTAATATACAAATGAAATAAACAGAGCTTTATGTTTTCAGCTACAGTAGGTGTATTTAGCATTGAAGAAAGTAATTAAATGAACAAATATGAAATTAAAACAAAATAGACTTCACTGTATAAATTATGCATTGATACTTATTAAAGCTACTTAAAGTTATCAGTCAATAGCAGTGAGTGATTTTCTCTTTGCATTTTGTTGGTTTATTAACATTAAAGGAATAGTTCTCCTAAAAATTCAAATTGTCATAATTTACTCTTTCAAGTTGTTTTAAACTCGAATAAGTTTGTTTCTTCTGTTAAAAATAGAAGTTATTTGGAAGAATGTGGGTAACCAAACAGTTGATGTACCCCAGTGACTACCTTAGTATATTTTTCTCCTTTGGAAGTCAATGGGGACCAGCTACTGTTTAGCCACATTCTTCAAAATATTAATATTAGAAAAATATTAGAAAATATTAGAAGGAAATTAATACAGGTTTGGAACAAGACAACATTAGAGTGCGTAAATGATGAGATAAGTTTTATTTTTGGGTGAACTATCCCTTTAAGGACAAGCGGCAGCGTGTTTACTGAAGCTACTGTCTCTTTAAAAGAGCTGCGCGCGACGCGTCTAACGCATTTTGACAAGCAGATTTACTCAATTTTCTCAAGTTTGCTTTCACTTTAGACATAACTGACTTTATGTAAACCTTGTGTGTATTTAACAGTATAAGCACAATAAGACTCGAAAGATAACTTAGTCCAGTATCCAGGCGGTGGTAGACAGGCTTTTAGTGCATGTGAGCTTCACATGCACGCGCTGAGAAACGCACACGTTAGTCCAGCCTTCAAGGACAGCCAGATGAAAGCCAGAGCCATTCCAGCCTTCTTGGACAGGCAGGTGGAAGCCAGAGCCAGGCAGGTATAAGCCAGGGACAGGCAGGTGGAAGCCAGAGCCAGGCAGGTATAAGCCAGGGACAGGCAGGTGGAAGCCAGAGCCAGTCCAGCCTTCTTGGACAGGCAGGTGGAAGCCAGAGCCAGGCAGGTATAAGCCAGGGACAGGCAGGTGGAAGCCAGGGACAGCCCAGCCTTCAGCCCTCCTCATTGAGGAGAAAGAGACCACACCACAGCTCCAACTTTGATGAGCGCATGCTAACAGCTTTGGAAGCTGTTAGTAGAAGAGCTACAACCAATGAGGACAGTGACAGCCTTTTTTTTCAAAGCCTCGTGGAAGACTTCAGGTCGCTGTCTGTGAGGACCAGACAGGACCTGAAGTTTAAAATACACAGGCTTGTGTATGAGGCTAGATGTCTGGAGACTGAAGTTGAAGAACACTGGGGTGAGAGTAACGGGGGGCAGCTGACAAGTCTGTGAGGGGTGATTGTAAGCTTATTTCCCTCACAGTCTTGTCAGCTGCACCTTGTGCTTTCTCCCTTTGTTCTAACAGAGTTAAAAAAAAAAGTGTTCTGAAAGTATTAGTTCAAAAGTACAAAACTGTTCTGTATGAAAGTATTGTATGAAAGTATTAGTTCTTGTAAAGTACAAAACTGTTCTGTATGAAAGTATTGTATGAAAGTATTAGTTCTTGTAAAGTACAAAACTGTTCTGTATGAAAGTATTGTATGAAAGTATTAGTTCTATGTTTAAAACTTTGTTATTCATTTGTATCTCATTTTTTTTTTACATTATTAGTAAAAGAGGCAATAAAATATTGTCAACATTTCTGGTTATGTGTGTTTTATATTATAATATACACTTAGACACTTCCATAAGTGTTTTTAGAGCAGTCTTGCTCAGTCTATTAATATGAACTTAAATTTGAACTAAAATGTTGTTTTTAAAATATGGAGAAACCATGTTTATGAACCGAGATGTGTTTTTAAAATATCGAAACACCATGAATATGAACTAAAATGTGTTTTCAAAAAATCGAGACACCATGAATATGAACTTAAATTTGTTTTTAATTGGTGGCTCTTAAAAGAGCCGTTTAAAGGCATGGCTTATGCCACAGGTTGCCAGGGGACAGCTCCCTCTGTGGAGAAATAGGTCATGAATTTCTCCCGGACACGGATGGACTCCCTTGTGGCATTATTGCTGCCCACTCGGCTGACCTCCTGTAGGCCAGCAGCTTCTCTGTCTCCAGCAGATGGTATGGGCGTCCTGGTGATGCTGGTGGACCTCCTCAGGAAGTTGTGCAGGACACATGTAGCCTTCACACAGGCGTCCACGTTGGCAGGGCTGATTGCAATAACTCGCCTGTACATCCGCCACTGGGCTGTGAGAATGCCAAAGGTATTCTCCACAATCAGCCTTGCCCGTGACAGCCTGTAGTTGAATACCCTTTGTCTGCCGGAGAGATTGTGTCCTGGGAAAGGCCGCATGAGGTCCCGGCGGAGTGGAAAGGCCTCATCAGCCACAAAAACATGTGGCTGTGGTCCCAAATGCTCTGCACCTGGCAGCAGAGCATCTTGTGGCAGGCCAAGGGTCCCATCTCGCAGTGCCTGGCCGAAGGTGGAGTTAGCCAGCACACCACCATCGCTTGTCCTCCCGTAGCTGCCAACATCCACTACCCGGAAGCAGTACTGTGCGTCCACCACAGCCAGGAGGACAACAGAGTAGGTCCCCTTATAATTAAAAAACAAAGAGCCTGAGTTGTCAGGGGCCCTGATAACAACATGTTTGCCATCGATGGAACCAAGGCAGTTTGGAAAGTTCCACCGATGGAGGAAGTCATTGGCGAGGTTTTGCCAGTCCTCAGTGGTGGGGACTGGCATGACCTCCTGCACCAAGGCATCCCATATTGCCCTTGCGACCTCTCCAACAATACCTGCCACGGTGCTCACTCCCACACGATAGCTAAAAGCTATGGTGCGGTAGGAGTCTCCAGTGGCCAAGAATCTGAAATAATAATAATAATAATAATTACTTAAGAAAAATTATCAAACAAACAAAAAAAAATCTGTGGTGAAAAGAAGCTAAATACATTTACTTTATATTTTAATAAATAATAATAATTTTAATTAATGCATGAGTAATAATTATATAATAGTATAATAGTCACAGTTCACTTTTCCTGATTATACTTGTTTGTATAATGTAGCCTACAAAAATATATACTTGTTTGTAGAAATGTTTAGACCGGATTATACTTTTATAAATTTTTATTTATAACAAAAAATAGCATTTAAAAACCAATGAAAACAATATTCAATATCCAACCCATTGAAAATACAAAACCAAATACTTATAAAAATATAAAGAAACAAATTAAACCATAAAGAACAAAAATCTCGAACTCACCGTAGACAGATTGCGAGGCGCTCAGCCTCATTAATAGCACGCCGATAGTTGGTATCTTGCCTTCCAATTCGCGGCCCCACTTTTGACAGCAGGTTGTCAAACTGGTCCCTGTCCAGTCTGAAATATTGCTGGAACCTGCTGTCATCCAAACGCAGCTCCTGCACCAGCCGGTGATATTCACCAAGCTGCTGACGGGCATGGAGAATATCATGCACCCACACTGATCTCTGACGTCTTCTCCGCAGGTAGAGCAATGCCACACCAAACGCAATAACTTGCTCATCCATAGTATTGTCAGTTTGATTAGAAAAAGCCGCGCAATATTATTTATAGGCAACATTTTCGCGCTAGAACGCTTGTTTATTCAGCGGGAATGCAATTCATTTGGTCAAAATAATAATGATTTTGACCAATTGCAGCTACAACCAGGACAGTTATTGTAATGTAGATTGCACACAAATGAATGTTATACCAAGTCTATTAAACATCCTATTATCTGCATGTTGAAATTAGACTCATGAACACAAAAGCCAGAACACACAAATGGATTTTTTATTTTTTTTTATTTTCGTTAGCAAAATAACTATAATTGTTAAGGTCTTTCCATCTGCCATTTTGTTACTTTCAAATTTAAAAGATTTCATTAGGTTAACTTATACCCTACGTGAGGCCACTCTGCACAAAATATGATACTGATTTATGTTAAGTTCTTATTTGCTTTGCGGCCCCTTTAAATAAAGTTTAAAAAAAATCACACATTCTAATCTACGTCAGAGCGTCAGAGCGTCCCCGAATCTTTCTAGGCGTCGGTTGCAGGGCGGCGAGAGCGAATTTTGCCGCTCTCGCCGGCGGCGGTGTGAACGCACAGTTAGGACATCACGAAAGATTTGTCAACACACACAAAAACACTTCAAACTTTTTTTTTTTTTTTTGCGTTTATTTAAAGTTATGTCAGCTGCATGTGCGGAATGCTTGTCACAAGTTGTAAGAGAAGATAAGGCAATTTTTTTTTGACTGCAATTCACACCCAGCGCTAATTCAGCAAAAATATTCTCCGAATGCACCGCGTGAAACATGGATTCGGTCTTCCGACCTTTAGGATCAGTTGATTTTGATGCGAAGGGAGAGAGCAAAGACAGAACTGAAGACGGAGAGTGCCCGCGCGGGGGTGGGGCGATGTGATCGCTCTCTCCGTCACTCCGTCAGTAGCCTGCTTCACTCACAAAACCCAATTACAGATCAAATAAGGCTTTGGCGGGACAAAAAATCGTTTTGGCGGCCGCCAAAAAATTTTCAATGTAGGAAAAACCCTGACAAGTTTGCAAAAATAACAGCAGCACGCTGCAGCTCAACTCAACTTACTCTGCCACCCTTCCTCTACTATGTCGACACATTCTTAGCCTACACATTAAACTGAGTGAGAACATAACTATATGATCTTATTTCAATTATGCTTTCAAGTATCTCCAACTTACTCACGTGTTAGTTGGTATCCAGTCTATCTTATAGCTGCTATAGTCTCCATTAAGCGCTGTCAGAATGCAGGCACGTATGTCTTGCACTGTTGATGGAGGCGTGACCCAACATGTTGCTAATATGGGGCTTGTACCGTAAGTGACAATTGACTTGATAAAAAAAAAAAAAAAAAAGATAATGCATACATTTCAGCTTCCTTTAGACCGTTTCTGTTCAGGAGGGTTTTTTTTTAATTAAATTTATTTCCCCCCTCCTCAGACTGGGGGTGGGGCCGTGAGGTTGGGGGGGCCGGCAGGGGGGCCGAGCCTTGACCAATGGTGGCCGTGCCCCCCCTGGCCACCACGTAGCTACGCCCCTGGGAAAGGCCTTACGAAAAAACGAAAATTTCAGACTCAGTGTTGCAAGGACTAACGTTACCCTCAAACATACCCAGGTATTTAACATAACCTTCTTTCTGGAATAACCCCCAGATGAAATTGACAGATTCTGACCCAAAATGAAAAGCTACAAAAAAAGCTTGAATTGCTCATACCCAGTGTTGTGTGCCACAGTCAGTGAGCTCAGCTGCTATGATGTAGCTACTCGTTATTGGAGAACGCGGTCACTTTACACGAAGGAGTGAACTGACTGTCGGCACCAAGCCGCAGCTCTGAAGCATCCACAGGTAAATCAACGTCAAAGAGGTCAACCTTAACCGCGATCTCCATGTAATTCTCGTGGCAAATCACGGCTACGGTTTTGACACGTGTGATCTGTCTGCTGGGCAAATCTTTTGCTTGATTCCAGAGGTGCTTGATTGGGAACGGTTCCCTCGTTTGCGACCGACCGGGTATCGGAGGGTTAGCTCAGTTGAGAGGTCCTTACATCACTAAACTCTGCTGTCAAAGTCAGGATCAAGAGATGCAAGATTAAACTTTCCGTCATCGTTCTTAATTAATTTAGTGAGCCAAACCTGCAAGGTAACCTGCATCACCTAAGCATCTGGCCCACTTCCGTTTCTTTAAATGGACAATTAACTAATTTTTGTATGAGTTCCATAATCACGGGTTAATTAGGCGTTGCACTGCTGAAAGTTGGGCAATAATTAAAGTGACGAGAAAACAACCCCTCCCACTTGTGCAAAAAAAAGTCTAGAGAAAATTCACTTTGAAAAAAATGTCAGCTGAGCTGAATAATAAAAACATTTCATTATGTATTCACCTTCTCCTTTTTTTTTTTTTACATCGTTTCTCCCCTAACCCCCACCCAAATTATGTAGCTGATATGTAGCCTACCTTTTGTTGATTTGATACCTCTGTTCTGTTTACACTTGTAAACACTTGTGATTTTGACCAATAATTTAGAAACACTACTGTAAGGATCTTGTTTGAGAAACATCTTTTCACATTCTTCGCTTTAATTTTGCAAGAACAAATATTTCAACAAGTGAATATTAATATAAATAATTGATCTAAAATCAAATATTATTACACTTGAGGGAAATGGCTGTTGATTATTGTAGGCATGAGTAGATGTTGATAGCGGTAATCGGGTCATTCTATGAAAATGTCCATTTTTCT
Organism: Squalius cephalus; assembly: GCF_949319135.1. Lineage (NCBI taxonomy): Eukaryota > Metazoa > Chordata > Actinopteri > Cypriniformes > Leuciscidae > Squalius > Squalius cephalus. Next base: position 12,629,072 of record NC_137126.1, read on the forward strand.
GTCCCTAGCCTTTACAGAAATATTACACTTAAAAAACACTTTAGGGTTACAATTTCTTTACATTTTAAAATAAAACAATATGTTATTTGAACAATTACACCCTCTTGAGCCATCAATGTGGCAATATTTGATTTTTATTAATTATATAGAATTTCAAGCATCACAGAAGTGCTCGTCCCCACAGTCATGTACAGAGGGAAAATGCTTTATTTTGAGGTCAATAACAGATTTTTACACCATTTAAAATACAATAATGTATACATAACTATCAAATATATTATGTTAATGATATATATTAAAAAAATGCAGAATAAATATTATAAAATTTATAATGAAATTAGTGGTCCCCTGGAGTTGTGTCACTGGTGTTACCGTTAAACAAAAATCTCTTATTTTAAAATAAAAATCACACTTATGACATCACTTGACTTCCTTCTTCCAATTTCTTGAATATCTATGAAGAAAAGCCCATGGTAGATCCACTGTCTCTTCTCAGTTAGTATGGTATGACCTACTGGTATGACCTACTTTACTGTTAGGTAATTGTAAAAAAACTAGAATACAAATGGATTAAACTACTTAATTTGGTTAGTATACCATGATTGACAACATGTGGTTTGTTACCTTGCAGCAGCCATTTTGTAAAATAAATTTTTCATGAAAATTGTCACTGGTGTTACTGTCACTGGTGTCACCTTTCTTATGGGTAACACCAGTGACTTCCATTTATAGATAAACTTTATTGTGTCACTGGTGTGTTACTGTCTTTTTTTCTCTCACATTAAATGCAATGTCACATGTGACATAGTAATAATGTTACATCCATTTTATTCTAAAAATTTTAAATAATATTTCATAAAAACCTTTAATATTGCCAAAGAAGTAAGGTAACACCAGTGACAAAAAAATGGTACAAGCGGTCTTTAAATAAATGTACAAAAATAATTAATTATTTAATAATTAATTTATGTGTATTCATAAAGTCAAAGGGTAATCTAATAATGTGGTGTAAGTTTAAATGTTAGAAAAAGAAATCAATATATGACATCTTGCCATACCAAAAGTGGACGTTTCTGTAGAATGACCCAATCATAGTTATGTAGATGCCTCATTCGACAGCTCCCGATACTTATGCGCGCCCGCCATCTTGCAACGGTCAGCGTGTCGTCACTCACAATAAGAATCAATGATGCCACATCATTGCGCAGATTCTGGTTGTGAAACCGCCAAGATATAAATTCCCATAGAAATGGGATAACCTTCTGCAGGTGGTAATGTGTTGGTTTGTGTTTTTATATGTATTAATTCATATTACATGTTTTTACTAATGTAATTGTAATGTTTTTACTTTTACTATGGTAACGCCTTGTCTTGTGTTGGTTTAGCAAAATCATCTGCTGAATTATATTTCATATACAGATATTCTATCCGTACATGCGTCTAACTACGGTATACTGACGCTCTGTCAACTTGCTCTCAAATGTCCATGGACTGCTCCAATATGGCGGACGTCTTGTATAGTGGCCCATGAAACGGCCGTTAATGAGGTATCTAGGTATATATATTTCTATGGCAGCAATCTTCGACAGACTGGCTAGCGGATGAACGAACCAATCGATATCATGAAAGATGCATAAAAATATAACCTATATACGTTGTTGTTGGTTTTTTGTTGTTGTTTTTTTTTTGCATAAAATATTAGCTATAGTTGTTAGTAAATCGTTTGTGAGCTTCGTTATAAAGTTTATTAAATGACATGATGCTAAAATGTGATTTTTTGTAAAAACGTGTATATGGGATTACGTTTCGATCCTTCATTCGTACTCTCAGGACCTTTCAGCAAACTCAAAATGGCGGAATTTCAGAAAAATGGTTCGGAGCTAAACAGGATATACCAAGTATAAATATAAAATTAAATACTGGGGGAAAATAAACAATTAGCTGCACGACCACAAAGTGAGCAGTTATTAATAACGGATTTGCTTTTTTTAAATTGGTTTTAATCGTTTTAACATTGCGCATCATCTTTTTAAAGGTAAGAACGACATGCAGTTCAGTTTTGCTTTTTGTGCAATTTTATTACAGGAAAATGACTAAGATTAACCTCAGTTGTATATAAATAATGGGCCTAATGAGTTTTAAGACGCTTGAATATGTGCATAAAAAACTTTTTGACAGCGTAGTATATCAGTATTTGAGTACTCAATCCCGCATTAAGTTTGCTTAAATATGTGTTTGAATACTCATTAACTCGTTTAAGATGAATAAACTTTTCCGATCGCCAGGAAATATTTTCTGTAGCACAATGAAATCTGACAGACCTTTATAAGAGTCGAACATTGGAAGAGGTGTTAATGCTGCTTGATGCATTACGGAGAAGGGGTGTTTTGGATTCCTGTAAAACAAATAAGTTAAGCTAACCAATAACTAGATATTAGACCCGTAGTTCTTCTCAGTAGGACTCTAATGATTTTTAATTGAATACAATGCTCTGGAAAAACTCAATGAACTCACTGTAAAGCTCTAGTTATAAACTTTTTTTTGTTATATTTTCAAATTATTGTTATTGATTTTTTTATTATTTTTTTTTTATTTTTTTTTTTAATGCATGGATAATTTCCTATCATTAAATTTGATTATTTGTAATATATTTGCTTCATAATCTGCCACCAGTTACACTCCACTGTGAATATCTGTTTTGGCATCAGCCATAAAAGATTCATATCAGTAGACTACACCTAAGGAATAACTTGCTAGCAACTTGATTCCAGTTTCTATAGACCTTTGTGAACAAATGTACAAATCATCTAGCCATAAACCTGTGGCCAAGTAATACACAATGAAATATAGCACTCAATAAATCAACAATATTTGAATTCACATTGTAATGGAAAATAGAATATATATACATAACTTTTTTTTAGAAAATAACTTTTTTTAAATGAAATATTATTTAAAAGTATTTGAACTAGTTTTTTGTTTTTTTTAAGTTGTGATAATAGATATAGAATAGCTGTTAAAAGATGCAGCTATATAACTCCATGGCAACTATACATTCATTAACAAATGTGCTGTAAAAGATGGCATTAATTATACATGTAATACATTTTTAAATACTTATTTATGCCTTCAAGACTATTAGAAGTTGTTTCTAGAAAAAATTACAAAGCCAAAACAATTTCTGTTACTTTAATTTCCTATTATCACTGTAAAGCTGCTTTGAAACAATCTGTATTGTTAAAAGCGCTGTATAAACGAAAGTGACTTGACTTGGCAGACCATTCTTAAAGTTATCTATTTCTGTTGCCAGTAGAAATGGATTGAAAGAGCTTTGTTTACTGATGATGATGACATTGAAATTTGAATATATCTGATTTATTTTGTTGTTGTTTTTCTGCCATAGAGTGAGACATGGCAGATGAGCGCAGACAGAAGCTGTGTTCAGTGATCCTCCCTACTGAATCCATGAAGGCGATGGCGGAGTCAGTGGGTGTGGGCTCACTGCAGGAAGACAGCTGCCTGGCCCTCAGCGAAGAGGTTAGCTACAGGATTAAAGAGATTGCACAGGTATTTATAATTGCAATTAACAATTTTGTTTATACTTGCAGTGTAAGCTTATACATAAATAAACATGTAGAAAGTATGATTTTCATTAAGGTTTTTAGAACAAACATTGTGCACAGTACACAGACATGAATATTTAAAATGTTTATATATTACATGTTGGTATCCCCCCCCCCCCCCCCCCCCCCTTTGGTCCAATTAAATTACCAGGGTAATATAATATAAAATCTTTGTGATGTAAAAAATTAAACAACTTTTGCACGTTTAATGTAAAAATTACAAACAATGCAATGCAACTGAAAACCAAAATGAGAAATTTCAGAGAATAAAAAAACAACAACTTGGAATTACAGATGCACCAATACCATTTTTCATAACTGATCCAATTCTGAACTTGAACTAAGTATGTGCTAGCCAGATACTGTTACCGTTGTGGATGCGCTCTTCCCATTACAACATGCTGAACCACGGGCAAATAAAGCACAAGGAATTCTCAGCATTCTATGTTATCTTTATAATGTTATGTATATGCCAGATTGGTGCTGCACATCTGTATTTTCATATACTTTTAGCAAGTGATCCCTGCTTGTTTTCGAAGCCACAACGAGAATTTTGATTGATGCTTGGGATACACTAGACGAGATTTTAAAACTATGGGAGACCTCAGACATAAGGGCAGTTTCAACTGATTTTTAGCATTATAATCCTCAGAATGCACATACTACAAGATTCGTTCAGACCGCGAGACCACAAACCTGACGATTGTGTGTACGCGCTAACGCCCAACACCATGCAGGACCAATAAGTTCAAAACCAATAGCCTTTTATAAACAGATTTCCTCTAATAAAAGTAAGTTGGCACGTTAAGGTGTTGTTCGTTACCACAGCAACCACTGGCTGGTAAAAAAATAATCGCAAGAAAAGCCTGACGTGTACTAACAACTATACATTATTTAAAGGTGCAATATGTGATTCTCTACAGAATTTATTTTTTTGTTATGCTGGTTGAAAGTCTCCTCATATCCTGATAGCAATCACTATGTTAAGCAGTCTAAATGTATTTTTATAAATATATAAATCATCTGTGGAGGGCGTAGGACCATAAAATGTATGTTCAATCATTTCCTTCGGTCTATTCGATACCATGTGTTCCCTGTCAGTCAACGTATGTTTGCATACCATTGCGCAGCCTGTTCACGCAGGCATCATACGTCATCAGCACGGTCACGTACGCTGTGCAGACAGAGTGAGAATGGCAGGCAAACACCCTAACTTTCCTTCTGAACCGACAACAAGTGGCAAGTATCTACATTTCAAGTTTGACAGCACTGACTTTGTCCTATGCAGATAATTCAGTGAAATTCAACTGTATTGCTGCTATGTCCTGAAATTGCATATTAATAAAGCTGAAATACATGGCATTCTTTCCTTTATGTCAACAGGCCAACTTCTGAACTGTCATTTCACAATCACATACTTATGCATGCAAGCAAGCCCTTCTTTCCCCTCACTGTACTGTAAAGTGTTCTCACCTGTAAATGACACATGATGTAATCCAATAACGTTGTCTCTGGTCGTCTCGCTTCTGATCTGTGCGCATTCATGTGTTTTGGATAAGGCGTGGCTTTGGACGGCGATTTGCAGGGAGGGTTGGACCGTGTGCTTTCAATGCTAGTAGGCTAGGTTAGCATTTCCCAGATCACCTATTGCACCTTTAAGCGTATTCTCATTGGATGTTGATATAGCAACTGTTCAAGTGGGAATTAATTTTCATTCATAATGTTTAATTAATTTATTAATTTCAAGATGTAGCATTAACATGATGGTAATTTAAACTTAGGCTTTGAAAAAAAAAAAAAATACAGCAAAACATTTAATGTGCAAAAAAAAAAGTCTTTCACATCCCCACTAATTTAGAGGGTGCCACCTTTAACCTCTACAAATAATTTTAGAGCTCTATGGATTCCTTCATTCCATATTTTCATCATTTGTTGGAAAAAAAAAATATTATACATTAAAGGGATAGTTCACCCAAAAACGAAAATTCTGTCATCATTTACTCACCCTCAGTTGTTCCAAACTTGTATGAACTAGTTTCTTCTGCTGAACACAAAAGAAGATATTTATATTAAAGAATGTTGTAATCAAACATTTGATAGACCCATTGACTCCCATAGTATTTTTTTTTCTACTATACATATATATAATTATTATTATGATTGTTTAAATTGTAAAATTGACCCCGTGGACCCCCCTTAGATAGTTCGAGGCTCACCGAACATTGTCTCAAAAATTTTGTGGAAAATACTATATTTGTTTCAATCATCCTTATTTGAAATATGCAGATTGAATCTAACATTTATTTTCCTTTTAGATCAAATGATCACCTATTATGCAAAAATCACTTTTACATGGTGTTTGAACATAAATGTGTGTTGGCAGTGTGTGAGCAAAACCACCCTAGAATGATAAAAATCCACCCAGTGGTTTTTTTACAATCTCAATAAATCATAAGCACTGTCTCAGAATGAGCTGTTCTCAGATTCGGTGCAATGTGACGTAGAATTGCACAGGCCCCTCCCACGACGGTTGATTGACACTTCAGTTTGAGCATAAACCCGCCCTGAGTGAGCTGGACACAGAGTCCGCCATTGTTCGACGCTTGAGCAGCTGTAGACAAGAATGTCCCCTAAGCGATTGAGGTGTGTTGTTGTTGGATGTAAGAATGAACATAGCAGTCTTCATTTACTCTCGTTGTTACTCGAGGATGGATCAGTACTGTTTGTGATCCAGCTTACAGTCTCCAGAGCGACAGGACTAACGTTACTGATCACGGCAGAAATGAAAGTGAGAGCGGGCACTTTATCACAGCTCATCGAGTCGTTTTACGGATATAAGGTTTACCAGTTTATTTAGCACCCTCTGAAAATGTGTGTATATATTTGTTTACTGTTAGTTGTAACGAGTGTTTTGTGTACTTCGCTGTGTATGTAGATGATAATGAAAGGGAGAGAGAGAGAGAGTTTATGGATAAGACTTTAATGCTCACATCTTATACTGTGTTTATTCAGCTCTTACTGTGATTCTCTGGAGTAAAACTAACGCTCATCTTTTGTGTGATGTACAATAAACTTCACTGAACTCATCAGTATATTTTGGTCATCATTCGGACGGGGTTTGCTACAGCAGGCTTGTATTAATAGTGGATAAAAGTAGATGACAAATAAATTATAACCATAATTAAACTAAACTATACCTGTTCTATCTCTATACAGCATATATTCTCTCTGGCTCTGTGGGCATTATTGTCCGACTCCGAGTCGAAATGAACACCGCAACTGAGAGTTTTTGTTGAGATTGTCCTTCTGGTTCTTCTGAGCGCGAGCTCGTGAGGCTCCGCCCCCTGGGCCGTGCAGCAGCAGTTAATTTGCATTTAAAGGGATACACACTAAAACAGCACGTTTTTCTGAGCCCCAAAAAATGACAATTTAAACATGCTGTAAAAAATGATCTGTTGGGTATTTTGAGCTAAAACTTCACATACATACTCTGGGGACATCAGAGACTTATTTTACATCTTGTGAAAAGAGTCATAATAGGTGCCCTTTAAAATAATCAGGTGATAGTGTAATTGTTTGCAGCAATGTGCATTCATTTCCATTTGAGTGATTACACAGAAAAGCTGAAGGTGTTGTTTAAGTGTTGATGTGATATCTTCCACAGGATGCACTAAAGTTTATGCACCATGGGAAGAGACGCAAACTTATGACTGGTGACATCGACCATGCTCTTAAACTAAAAAACGTGGAGGTAAGAAAACTGAAATGAAGTGAGAGTCATTTGTTTCCTCTGTCTAACTCATGCTTGGTGAACTACAACATTCAGTACCCTTTACAAATTATTTCTCCTATGTAAAGCAAGTTTTTTTCTTTAATTGTACTTCTCTCCTTTAGCCACTGTATGGATTCCAGTCTCAAGAGTTCATCCCATTTCGCTTTGCAAGTGGAGGCGGCAGAGAATTGCACTTTTATGAAGAAAAGGAAGTGGATCTTAGTGACATCATCAACACACCCCTCCCTCGAGTTCCTCTTGATGTTTCACTCAAAGGTAATTAAAGGGTACATAACATACAGTTTCACCTAATCTCATGTTGATCTTGAGTACCTATAGAGTAGTAGTGCATCCTTCATATCTCCAAAAAGTCTTTAGTTTTATCATATTTCTAAAAGAAAAATACAGCTTTCCGATTCTCTCCGGAAAAAAACGAGCTCCTGGAGGCGTGCCGTGGGTGGAGCTATAGAGTCAAGTGGGATTTCCAGCAAAAGACAGAAACAGAGGTGGACGAAGTACACAACTTCCTTACTTGAGTGAAAGTATAGATACTACTGGTCAAATATTACTCCGTTACAAGTAAAAGTTGTAAAGACCTATTTTTACTTAAGTAAAAGTACAGAAGTACTCATTTTTAAAAGTACTTAAGTATCAAAAGTCAAAAGTAAATGTCAATGCATTGTTTTATTATTGTTGCATTGTTGTATGTAATACGTAAAGTACCATATGCCTCTGAATCTATGCCTGCCTACCCTCATATCAATATCAAATTTATTTCTAGAACACAGTTCCAGTAGTGGGATTGAATGTGAGATTGAATAAGTGCACTCAATAACATCCACAATGGTTTCGGACACCCAAATGGCTGTTCCCTCAAATATTGCCCTATTTAAAGTTTTTTGGCTTTTAGTATGAATATGTTAGCCTTGCTGTTATCTATAAGCTAGTGTGCTCAAAACAATGACAAAATTCTTATTTAGAAAACCAAACCCAACGTTGAAAATGAAAATCAGGTTTATGTCAGAATCCAATGTCAGATTGACGTTGATCTCCAACGTTGGACAGACGTTGTATTGTGGTTGAAAATGAAAATCGTGTTGACGTCAGAACCCAACATCAGTCGGGTTCTGACGTCAACCCAACTTTTTTCAATCATTATCCAACGTAAATCTGACGTCGGGTTCTGATGTCAATCAGATGCAGGGCTCTGACGTCAACCCGATTTTCATTTCCAACCAAAATGCAACCCCTGCAACCAAAATCATCCACTGTATCCACTGAGTAAAAAGTATAATATTTGTCTTTCAAATGTAGTGAAGTTAAAGTAAAAAGTTTCCAGAAAAAATAATTCTCAAGTAAAGTACAGATACTCAAAAAGTGTACTTAAGTACAGTACTCAAGTAAATGTACTTTGTTACTGTCCACAGGCCTGGTAGCGCTCCGGCGCCACGCCGGATTTCCGGCGTACAGACGTGTCTGCGAAAAAAAAAAAAATCAGGTTCGCGTTCGCGTGATCTGACAATTCCCAAGATCTGAGAGGCGCTTTCACTAAACCACGCCAGTAAGCCTACTTCAGCCAATCGGTAATAGGGTAGGGGCTGGTCTTGGGTTTTGGCCAATCAGATTGATTCAGCAGTCACTCCACGTGCGAATTTGTTTTGTGTTTCCCATACACTTGTGTTTCTCACACTGGCAGCGCGAAACGGTACGGGCGTCACGATTCGGTGCATATAGACGGAGAATACACGGTATAAAAATAAATATAACTTGCGTGCAATTTAATTAATGTAATGTGGAACTACTGTTAGATACGCGGGTTCTTTAGGGACACCTAATCTGTAGCCCCGCTTTAGCTCTGAAGCAGGCTGCGATGTAAAGATTGCAATGCTGGGATATGTTGTGTGTGTGTGTGTGTGTGTGTGCGTGCGTGCGTGTGTGAGTGAGTGAGAGTCGCGGGCGCGATCGGAAACATAAAAACATACTCCGTCATTTTTGTTCATACAGGACATCATTCAGACTGCAAAGTGTTTACTTATATTTGTGTACACTCGCAATATAAAACAACATTGTGCTTTTGTCAAACTGTAACCTACAACTGTCACCCAACCAAAATCTCTCTCTCACACACACACAAACACACACACACACACACACACACACACACTGTTTAAAAGCAAACAAATATTTATCCAACCCTATTTAAAAACAGTCTGTCGGTGCCGTCTTTTGGACATTCATCATATTCAATTCAATTCAATTCAATTCAATTCAATTCAAAGTATTTGTATAGCGCTTTTCACAATACATATTGCATTGGTTTTCATTTCTTGTCCTCAAACCAAGCACTAATCTGATTATTTTTAAGTTACACATTCTACATTGATTAAATAGAAAATCAAATGTGTTTTTAATGGTAGTATTATTTTATACAGAAATAAATTATTTATAATTAAGATGAGAATAAAGTTAGTGTTAATTAAAATTTTAAGGAAAACAAATATATTGATCTGAAATATACCAAATTAATTTTAAATTCATTCAGGTACAATTACCAAACTTATCTCAAGTTCTTTTTGTCTTTTTATTAATTTAATTAATAAACTAATTATATTAAACTATTGTCAGTGCACTACAAATAAACTGGTTCTATGCCTTTACTTTATTAATAAAACTTATTTAAAAAATACAAGGCTTAAGACATTTATTTTCCTTTGGTGGTACAGCCTGAGACGTGCAAAATAAAAATAAAAATGCCTTCTGCATTTTTGTTTTGCTTTTCCCTCCATTGTACTGAACTCGTACCGAACCGTGATGTCTGAACCGAGGTATGAACCGAACCGTGACTTCTGTGTACCGGTCCATAAGATTCTAGATGTACTGGTCCGATTTTATGACGAGGATGCAGGCAGTGTGAAAACACAGCACCTTGCCAAGGGACTATTTATCAAAATGTTCTCCCAGGGGAGCACACCCCTGGATCCCGCTTGACAATTATGTTGATCAGGGCATATATCTTGGCTTAGGGGCCTGCTTACCTCCCTGGGAAAAAAGTTCAGGCTCAGGATTTTTTTCTACTATCACCCCTGTGTCCACCTCTGGACAGAAATCTGATCCAGTTGTACTTACATGAATGGGGTCTTTTATCACTGGGACCGCTCCACGTTTTAATAGCAAACGATTTGCAAATCCAGTGTCGACCTGGGCCTTGTTAATAAAACATTCGTCACTGAAATGACCAGAACACACAACCGCACTAAGTTGCTACACTCCGTTACTGCCCTGGAAAACCAAACTGCATCCACTGTTCCTGTAACGCTGGGTTCTTTGGGAAGCTGAACACGGTAAGCTTTCCCTCACATCCAAAAACACACTTTTTTGGAGACATTCTTGAACAAATCCTATGCAGCGCTGCCGATGATTTTCTGTTGAAGCGCGTTGATGTGCGGTCTCGCTCTCCTCTGGTCGACGTGTGCGCGGGTGCGCTTTTCCGAGAGAAATGCTCATATAAGGAGTTCCACTCTCGTCTACGTCATTAGATCCACGATCGAAAAAAAACAGCTGAAACTTGTACCAACCCGGAAGTAAGATTTTCGGCACAGAAATTCTCAGTTATTCATCCAAAATATTTTTTTTAAACTTTGGCCATGTTTAGCATGAGAATCCATCTCTTTAACACTGTAAACAACTCTGAATACATGAAACACCCTTTAATGAGCATTCCTCATATGAAACTATTTAGATGCAAACTCTATACCAAACCTAGTGAGTTGCTTACTTCTATAGCATTATAGATACTGTCCTGACTTAAAAGCTGTCCCAAAAGGAGCAGCATACGTTTTCTTGCCTTTTACAATACCTTGTTTTTGCTAAATATTAAAGTAGCATCAAATGTGTCCTTCCCAGAATGCATTGTATGTGAGCTCAGTGAAAAAGGTTTCAAGATAGTAGATGAGAGGAAAATTAAATAATATATATTTTTTTAATTAAATGCTGAAAATCTAATTAAAAATAGACTATTTAGCCCATTATTTATTTTGCTGTTTACTTTTATTTATTACAAGTGTTTATAATGAGCATTGTATTGTTAGCTTAGCAACATGCTAACATTAGACTGAATCAGCGAGTCAAGTCTCCAATGTGCTTTGTGTGAGGAGCACTATTTGCATGCTACGTTTGTTTTCTGTGAATGACATTGTTTCCCACATTAGCAAAAAAAATAAGAAAAAAGCCTGTCGTCTCTGTCTTTCAGCTCACTGGTTAAGCATTGATGGTGTCCAGCCTGCAATACCAGAGAACCCACCTCCAGGTAAGAGTTTTCAGCTCTTTCTTTCATTTGCATTATGTTGGTATAGGGCAAGGGAATTTGTTTGGATTATTGTACTGCAATAAAGATAAAGCTCATATTAAAACCACACTATTATTGCAGTATAAATGTATTCTGTGTTTATTGATCAACAGGAAAATAAAGATTCAATGATTCTAACAGAGTTCAATGCACCTGTAAAACAGCTCTAAAAAGCTGAAGTCAGTTCAGTGTTGATTCATTTCCATTGTAGAGATCATCAATTGTTAAATTAGTTCAATTGGGCTATAAAGCAGCTCTGCAGAAACCAGTGATGTCATTGTCCAGCTCAGTTCAGTTCTCATCAAATAGTGTCAGTGAGTGTAGTCAGATCAATAATATTGTTGAGTATCATAATAACTTGCATACAAACTGGTAACTAATGTTGTCAAAGTACCAGTACTTCGGTACCAAGTCGGTACTGAAAATGTGACGATACCAGCATTTCTGTAGTATCGGGTATATTCGGTACCCACTGAGCGGTACGGTACAGTACGCAATTATTTCCATTTCCACTGTCAAAAGTTGTGAATGGTACCAAAATGCCGAACCGTACCGTACCACTTTTTGGGTACCCTTCCGTTGGGGTACCTAGCACAGTGGTACGGTACTAAAGGGTGGAGCTAGACTCACTGCAGAACGTTGATTGGTTGACAGAGTATCGTCACTTGCGCGTGCTACAAGGGGAATGACAACATAAGAAGCGCCTTTTTTAATATGCAGTTGAAATATAGTACTACCGTTTTTGTGTCACGAAATGTAATTTTAAGAGTTTTTCAGGCGAGAATGTAGTTGTTTAAAGCTCAAATCTGTGGTTTATTTATAAAGATTTATGAAAATTTGATCCAGGTTGTGAGATCCAGGCGATCACCGGGTGCTCAGCGCTCATGTACCCCACCTGGAACAGCCTTTCCTCGGCTAGTCGTTCTGACGTTTGCCGCTGATTCTGACGTCTCTGTAGTGGTTAAACATGATATAATTCGTCTTGTGTGTATATATAACGGGTGATATTTGGTCTTGTGAATCTATAATTTGTTCCCTGGCCAATCTTTTTGGCTAAGGGCTAAGTGAAGTTTCATAACTTAATATATTTAAGCTATTTAACTTTACCGTTGTAAGGTTAGGGCTGTCGCGATAACCGCAAAATTGTAAAACCTCGCTACTGAGAAGCCAACCGCAGAGGAATGCAAGTAACCGTAGCAACCGCGATATTCGCTTTTTTTTTTTTTCATAAGGCTATACCCTTCTTGTTTTGAACTTTGTGCCTGTGTATTGAATGTTAAATAAGTTAATAATGATAACAAGAAAAGTTTTATCATGGTGATTTGTACAGAGGCTTCATTGATTTGCTCTTAAGACTTAGGCTACAGACAGTAAATAAGAGAGATCGACTGAGCGCGTGCGATTACCTGCGTCTGACTTTGAGGTCAAGTCAAGTCATATGCGTGAAAAGCTTTCCGTGTCCAAGGAAAGCGAAATATTTGTTGTGTCATCCTCTTAACGTTTAAGGGGATTTACCATGAATGGCATTCCACAGCGTGAGGAAGCCGCGGGAATAAAAAGCAGCGAGTCACGCATTGAATCAATGCCATTTAAGCGTCAGCTTCAGCGTTACCCATGCGACGCATTGCTGGTCAGCTCAGCCTTGAAAAGTGGAGCTTAATAAATTGTTTCATTACTATCTTTTAAAGAATCAGCGTTTTTGAACGTGTTCGTTGAATGAACGGTTTAATGATCCACTCAAAGACAGTCCATTGCCGTAACAATGTAATGCGCGCTGATTGACAGCCTTTCAATGCGCAGAGACTCTGTTTAGTTTCGGTTACATTGGTTACTGAAAATGTAGGCTACTCGTTTTTGTGCATGCTGACCACATGATAAAACCTATTTATATAGCAACAAATAAATATAAATGTATCTAAATAAATAAATAAATGGCGATAATACCGCATACCGCGCTATTGAGCCACTCAAAATTACCGCAAGGGAAATTCCTTCACCGCGACAGCCCTATGTAAGGTTAGACTAGAGCGCTGACTTTGTATGTTTCACTGAATTGTTTGCTTTATTTCTTATTGTATAGCTTCTTGTACCTTTTACTTATAATTTTATAATGGCTAATATTGATAAAACTAAAATTTAACAAAAAGAGACTGGGTTGAGTTTTGTCATTTTAAATTTTATTACAGTGAAGATTATCACTGTAATGTTGTTTACTGCAACATCTGTTGTTTAGTACAAATGCACATATTGCCTGGACCATATTAAAATGTTTAATATTTTTATATTATATTTATTAAACGAAAAGAGGTAGGGTTGTGTTTTATATTTCGTTATAAATAGGCTAACATGCAGTGAATATAATCAATTCACATTGCCGCACTTGTGTGGCTATAATGTTTAAGATTTCTTTAAATGAAAACGAAAAGAGGCAGTGTGGTGTTTTATAACATATTTCGTTTTATTGTTGCCTAAAATATACATACAGAGATAACCGGAGAAGCAGAGCGAGCTGAGTGACGCAGAATTACCGAACTCGCGTCCTCGTGAGTCATTCACTTGGCAAGTCCGAACTTTGCGTACTTGCTATTGAGAAACAGTAACAAACACGCCGAGAAGCAAGAACAAGATCTGCTGTATGTCATCCAATGTTGTTTATGTCGCTTTCTTCTTCTTGCGAAAATGACGTCGATCGCTTCTTTCTGGCATAGGCAGCCAGGCTACACCACGCCTATCAAGTAAGGGTACTGTTGGCAGTGGAAACACAAGCCGATTCATGGTTTACCAACCCGAACTGTACCGTACTGTACTGTACCGTACCGTACCGTACCGTACCGCTCAGTGGAAACGAGCCATAATAGGCAGCTGCTTTAAGTCGCTTCCGTGTTTTTATCTAAGCGCGGGGCTCCAGACTAACTTTTTTACTTGGAGCACTGTCTGTAGCCGATATATACCACGATATAGTGTGTGTATATACATATACATATATATATAATATAATATATATATATATATATATATATATATATACAGTATATATAGTGTCTGTGTATATTAAACTGCAAAAAGACTATTTAAATATTAACCCTGCATGTTCTGCTTGTCTCTTTATGAATGAATGGTGCAGTTTCATTTACCACAAACACAAACACACACACACACACACACACACACACTGAAGCACGAGTGACGCTCGCGCTGTTTTCAGTCTCTGCTGCCTCACGATATGATGATATGATGAAATTCATCTCCAGAGCCACTCTGAGAGTAACTTCATGAGCATTTTACCGTTTAATTTGAGAAAAAACTATCGTCGTATCATACATATACAGAAACTCAAAGGTCTTCACAGCAACCCGTCAAAATAAAAGATCGGTTTTACTTGGAAAAATAGTTCCAACAGATTTAGCTGAGAATCGTAAAATTCTAATGGTATCGGTACCGACTACTGGAATTTTGGTATCGTGACATCCCTACTGGTAACTAGTTAATACTATTCCTATTAACTAGTATTGACTTACATACTATTTGTGCATTAGACAGTATATACTGTGCAAGTTTGCAGTAGTACACTAGTATCCCATTTCTAGCTTATTACATTAAAAATACATGAAATAATTTTGTGATTTCTTTATCCTACTCAGCCCCCAAAGAGCAGCAGAAGGCAGAGTCTACAGAGCCGCTCAAAGCTGTCAAACCTGGACAGGAAGAGGAAGGCTCTATCCAGTCCAAGGGTCAGGGTGCAACCTCTGCTGAAGTCAAAGGTCAGAAATTAGTTAAGTTAAAAAGGTACAGTTGCAATCAGAATTATTGAACCCCCCTGTCCTGCAAGACATTCTGGTAAATTGTATGAAAACACTTCAAGTATAGCATCAGTTATCCATCATAGTTAGTTATTAATACACATATGTGTGATTCTGAGAACGTTAGGTTGAGTTATGGAGTTAAAATAAAAAATCAAATATGTATCAAATATGTCTGTAAACATCCATATACAAAATTATTCAACCCCCAAAATCTAATTTTGTAGAGAATTCTTTACTCTTTATAACCTTAAATAAACATCTGACACCTCTTTGCTGAAATATTATTATATTAGAAATATTATGTGTACAAAAGCTTTCCAGCTCACTGAAGCCCCTTTCACACAGAGATTCCGGAAAATACACGGATAAAGTGACCCGGGATTTGACCCGGGTTCGGTTGATTTTGGTTCATTCACACTGCCAGTGATTTTCGGGAATCAGAGACTGCGTTCACACACAACCCGTAAAAATCCCATAAAGACACGTGACATCGATGTTACTTGTAATTTCTCATCAGCGTCTTAAGTTTGGTTATGAGCTGCGATTTCTCTCACGAGAAACCACGCTTGTGCATTTTTTTCTCTGATTCGATCATAAACTTTCGCATTACATACCATTTCACAGCTGGCGAACGATCCCGGCTTCAGCGTCATCACTACGACATTATTATTATTACAGGCATTATTACGGCTTTTGTTCACACAGCGCGCGTTCCGGTACTGAATACGGCAATGTTACTAGGTCCCCAACCCGGCATCGATGCCGGCATCAATCCCGTGTCGTGTTTGCGTTCACACAGAAGGCGTTCTGGCAATTTTCGCACTGTGTGACAGGGGCTTGGTATTCTTTGGTTCCCGCACTGTCATTGCTTTCTTCAAATCTCACCAAAGATTTTCAAGGGAATTTAAATCTGGAGACCACTCAAGGCCACTCAAGAACATTCCAAGATCGACCCTTGAACCAAGGTTAGGTAGATTTGGATGTATACTTGGGATCATTATTCTGCTGGAAAGTCCAATGATCCAGTAAAGCTACAGCTTACACATTAAAGTAATCACAAACTTTGACAAAATATCCTGATACTTCAAAGAATCCATTACACTGGTCACATGGTCGAAATTTTCACTTCCTGCAGCAGCAAAGCACCCTCATAACAAGACTGACCCACCTCCATGTTTGGCCTCCGTGTTTGTGTCTGGTCATAAACCATGCCTTTTTTTGTACCAGACATACTGCTGATTCATGGGTATAGAAAGTTCCAGTTTTAGCATATTCAAGTCAGCCTTTTATGTTCTCTTGTTCATGAGTGGCATTTGTCGAGGTGTCCGGGCATGAAGTCAAGGCTTGTTTAGTTTTCTTAGTCTGCACTGAAATGTTTTCCCTCCTTTTATCAAGTCATCTAGCAAGTCTTTGGCAAAAAATCTAGTTTTTTTTTTCTTTTTCTTTTTTTCCTCAGCTACTCTGATTAAACATCTTATTCCCCTCTATGAAATTGCAGGGTTCGTACAAAGTGCTTGAAGTGCTTGAATTTGACTTTTTGACATTTAAGTCCTGGAAAACAGCCATATTTTTGAAGAGGTGCTTGAATTATTAAAAATAGGGATGCACCGATACCGAGCTGTATTCGTACTCGTAAAAATGCTCCGATACCAAGAACTGTTTGTTAGGCCTACCAGGCAGCGTGGGTATAGTAACACATAGCTGTGGTGCGCGAGCTGATAAGAGAAAAATGCGCAGCGGCACAGACGGGCGAGCTGGTCGAGCACATCCCTTTAAACAGACATCAGTGGAAAGTATGTAGTTCAGTCGGATAGACAGCGCGCGAATACTGAATTGAATTGTCTTTCACGTCTTGCGCTTGAACGGACGAATTCACACAAGTATCCCAGTAAACAAAGTCGGTTATATGATATCTCAAGTGAACATAGCCATGTTCAAATGGGGCCCGTGCGTTCGGTCTTAGTCAAGTCAAGTCATCTTCATTTATATAGCGCTTTTAACAATGTAGATTGTTTCAAAGCAGCTTTACAGAGATAAACGTATAATTTAAGGTAACAGAGATTGTTTTGGCTTTATAGCGGTTCTTTAATAGTTATTTTCCAGCTAAAGTTAGTTTTGATTGATTCTAAAGTTAGTTTTGATTGATTGATTGATTCTTAAAGGGACAGCAGTCTAATAAACCTGCTGCTGTGTTTTAATATTAATCAAACAAAGGACAAAGAAATTACTCACTGCTCTTGACTAAATAGGCTACTCTTTTCAACTTTACAAAAATATCCATCTATATTTAATTTATACAGTAATGAGTGTTTTTTTCCACATTTTCTTACTTTATTCAAATTTCTGTACCTGTTAGTTCTACCTGAAAAATTCTAAAAACACTGTTTATTTCATTTGTAACCTTTCTTTTTTCTATTGTATTTATTTGTCCTATTTGTAATTCGATTATTTGTTCTTATTTTGTTACTGACTGCTTACTTGTCTTTAATAATGTTTTAAATTCACATTAATTAGGCTGGTAGTTTTTGTTGTTTCAAAATTGGATTAAATAATTGATATTTCACTGGTATCTAAACATTTGTACCACTGACCTGATCCTCAGCACTGAGCCCTGCTGAAGCAGCTCTAAATATGTGCTGTGCTATTAAATGAAAGATAAAATATTATAGAGCAATAGAATGAACCGTTTTCAGTAACAGAAGCTCATACAATGCATTTTAGCAGGCTTAATTAAGCATGACAATAACTGAAATAAATATATATTTGATGAACAAATTAAGCCAACTAATATGATTTATATTCTTTTGGTTCATCTACTAATACAGCCATTCCCAAACTGTGGTCCGCGGACCACTAGTGGTCCGTGAGGGTACTGCAGGTGGTCCGTGGAAAGGCAAAATAAAATATAAAATAATATTTTTTTACCTTCATTTTATCAGGAAATTCACATAAAAATAAATAAAAAGTAAAAAGAATATGTAGGCCTATATTGATATAAAATTTAAATTAAATTGTCAAGTTATTGTGTGATTACTGGCTAGTGACGCTCGGCCGTGACGTTCATGTTCAGTGCCGTTACAACCACAACATGGATCGGTGGATAGTAGCCTACCTTTATAGGTAGTTTATATGAAACAAAATGTTTATAAATGAAATGAATAAGGCCTGTTATTATTTTGAGTTCCAAAAATAAATTGTTTTGGTTTCTTGATCTTGCGTTTTTGAAATGTTTTGCGGATGTGCTGTTAAGTGGACAAACTCAAGCCTACTTTTTGAGGACTTGTAAAACTCTGAAGATTAATAATCGCCAAAGGTTTTGAAATGCTGACTATATCCAAGTGTTCTTATTACTGTATAGATTTCATACGCCATTACTATGGAAATAAGCCTGTTGTTCAAAAGAACCTGATTATGCCCTCGGGCGCTTGAGTAAATAAATAAATTAAATATGTGGCAGCCGTGTGCAGTAAACTTACTTTTAACAAGCCTGTTGTACTTTTGTGATGACCAGTTATAGTTTTAGTGCTAGTAAGCCTATTTAGAGGTGCGGATTAATTCAGGTAGGACTGTGTGTAGACATATTTTATTATGTGTATTATGAGGTGGTCCGCGAAAATTCCTGATTACAAATAGTGGTCCACACACACAAAAAGTTTGAAAACCCCTGTACTAATACATCTAAAAATTACAAATGGAATTCAGGTATCGGTACTTGGTATCTGCGAGTACCAAAAATGAAAGTATGGGTATCGGACTCGTTCTGCAAAAAGTGGTATCGGTGCATCCCTAATTAAAAAAAATTTTGTTGTTGAAAAAATACAATCGTTTCACGCTAAATTAACGCTGCAGCCCGTCTGAGATATAGAGCTATTTCGCATGGCTATGAGCATGATATTAAGTATATGATAAGTATATAATACAACTTTCATTCTTCAGGTCAATCATATTTTCATAGGAAAAAAATCTGTTTCAATATCCTTTCAATGGTTAAGGTGATTTCCCATGCCTCACAGTGCTGGTCAATGGATTGATCTCTATGACGTGAAACATTAGATATATCATATATATGTAATTTGAGTAAAAAAATAAAAATAAAATAAAGATATTGTTTGATATGTGCTGATTCCTTGAAATCCAAAAAGGTAGTGCTTGAAAAGTCCTTGAATGTCCTGGAATTTCATTTTACAGAATCTGTACGAACCCTGAAATTGTCTTTTTTCTTCCATGTCCTGGAAGGTTTGCTATGGTACCATACATTTTAAACTTACAAACAATGCTACCAACTGTGTCTCTTGGAACTTTTAGTTTCTTGGAAATGTTCTGTAGCCATAGCTTTCTCACAGCTTGTGTGAGTGCTCTTCATAGCTCTCATAGCTTTTGTCTTGGCCATATTTGCCTATTAACTTCAGCACATGCAAGAGTTAAATGTATGCATATATTACAACTAAAGCTAATAAAGTGGTGTAATAGGGTTCCCAAAATCTTAATTTTGGTTTTACAAATTTTTGTACCCTACCATACTAGTAAATGATTTAAAGGAATACTCCACCGTGTTTTCATATTAAACTATGTTTTTCCCTTAACTAAGACGAGTTGATACATACCTCTCTCGTCTCAGTGCGTGAAATTAATGGCTCAGGCGCGCGGTGACACTTTGAAAGCCCAGTTCATTCAATATGGGCCAAGCAGAGAAACAACCAAACACCTCCACGTTTTCCCTATTTAAATACAGTTACTCGCGTAGTGTAACTCGACCTAGGACGGTGACACAAAACAAAACGTTGCGCTTTTCTAAGCGTGTAAAATGGATAACTATATTGTATGGCGGAATACCATTGCAAGTGCTTGTAAGCACTTCGTCTTGGCGCAGTAATATCTTCACTAGAGGGAGCGGGGGCCGGTGAGAGGATTTTTCACGAGTGAAGATATTACTCCGCCAAGACGAAGTGCTTACAAGCACTTGCAATGGTATTCCGCCATACAATATAGTTATCCATTTTACACGCTTAGAAAAGCGCAACGTTTTGTTTTGTGTCACCGTCCTAGGTCGAGTTACACTACGCGAGTAACTGTATTTAAATAGGGAAAACGTGGAGGTGTTTGGTTGTTTCTCTGCTTGGCCCATATTGAATGAACTGGGCTTTCAAAGTGTCACCGCGCGCCTGAGCGATTAAGTGCACGCACTGAGACGAGAGAGGTATGTATCAACTCGTCTTAGTTAAGGGAAAAACATAGTTTAATATGAAAACACGGTGGAGTATTCCTTTAAAAACAGCAATGTTGAATAATTATGACATACAGTACCAGTCAAAAGTTTGGAAACACTACTATTTTTAATGTTTTTGAAAGAAGTCTCTTATGCTCATCAAGCCTGCAGTTAAAAAAAAAAAAAAAAAAAAAAAAAAAAAGTAATATTATGAAATATTATTACAATTTAAAATAATTGTTCTCTTTTTTAATATACTTTAAAATGTAATTTATTTTTGTGATGCAAAGCTGAATTTTCATCAGCAAGTACTCCAGTCTTTGGTGTCTTATGATCCTTCAGAAATCATTCTAATATGCTGATTTATGATCAATGTTGGAAACAGTTGTGCTGCTTAATATTTTTTTATAACCTGAGATACTTTTTTCAGGATTATTTGATGAATAAAAAGTTAAAAAGTACTGTATTTATTTAGAATAGAAATCTTTTGTAACAATATACACTACCGTTCAAAAGTTTGGGAACAATAACTTTTTTTTTTTTAAGAAATTAGTACTTTAATTCAACAAGGATGCGTTAAATTGATAAAAGGTGATGGTAACGATTTATATTGTTAGAAATGTTTTTATTTTGAATAAATGCTGTTTTTATGAATAAATGCTGTTAACGTTTTACTCATCAATGAATCCTGAAAAAAGTATTCCAAAAAAATATATTAAACAGCACAACTGTTTCCATCATTGATAATAACTGAGCATCAAATCATCATATTAGAATGATTTCTGAAGGATCATAAGACACCAAAGACTGGAGTACTTGCTGATGAAAATTCAGCTTTGCATCACAAAAATAAATTACATTTTAAAATATATTAAAAAAGAGAACCATTATTTTAAATTGTAATAATATTTCATAATATTACTGTTTTTTTTTTTTTTTTTTGTTTTTTTTTAACTGTAGGCTTGATGAGCATAAGAGACTTCTTTCAAAAGCATTAAAAATAGTAGTGTTTCCAAACTTTTGACTGGTACTGTAGCTGCATTATAAAAAAAAACTAAAAAATATTACATTATATATAGTCATTATAACTATTAATATGCCACTAAAGTGCTATTTTTTATTTATTTTTTTAAACTCAGGATCTTTAGAAAAGCTTACATTTTATAAATTGTTACAGTCTCTGTAGGGTTGAATGATTTTGATTGCAATTGTACATCTGGTGTTAGTTAATTTTATTCTACTGATTTTCCAATCTTACTCACACCATTCACTCATGGTGATTCAGGGAAGGAGAAGATGCGAATGAAGCCGCGTAGCACACACGAGCTCTCTGTGGAACAGCAACTGTACTATAAAGAGATCACTGAAGCCTGTGTGGGATCTTGTGAAGCCAAAAGAGCGGTATGTGTTTGTGTGTGTGCAGTGTCCACTCCAAAATATTTTTTTTCTAAATGGTGGTTAAAGCGAGAAAATTTATCAGCCATTAACTGTATTTTGCATTATTTTCCTAAAATGTTTGTCCCTGTAATATTTAGCTGTATTTTGAATATCTTTCTGCATTATGATATTCAAGCAAGTTTGACAAAACACCACCTAAAACAAAAACATTGAAACGCATTGTAATTTTGTCCTTTAGCCCTGTCATTTGGTGCTTTGTGATTTTTGTACCCTAGGTGTGCATGCTTGTAGGCTGTGATCCATTTTTTTTCTTTACTTCCACATGTTGTATAAATGTTGCTGTAATTATTGTTGTAATTATGCCACCAGGAGGCACTGCAGAGTATAGCAACAGACCCTGGGCTGTACCAGATGCTGCCAAGGTTTAGTACCTTCATCTCCGAGGGCGTGAGTACATTCAAGGACCACTTATATCTGCTACAACTGCTTTATTAGCCAGTGTAAAATGGCTACAACCAGTAAAATAGGTGATATGTTAGACTTTTATCTCTCTCATGCAAATACATGCATTAAAACAGGCCACTTTTTAGTTTGATTTAAGT
Source organism: Squalius cephalus (assembly GCF_949319135.1). Lineage (NCBI taxonomy): Eukaryota > Metazoa > Chordata > Actinopteri > Cypriniformes > Leuciscidae > Squalius > Squalius cephalus. The sequence continues at coordinate 12,651,821 of NC_137126.1, forward strand.
GTTAGTTCAGGCCCAGATCCAGAATCAAATCACTGAGAGTGCTTTTAAAATGAGTGAGGGTTGTCTTGCAAAACAGATGTAATGTGTAAGTAAGGCTACTAAGCACCACCATAACAAGAATAGAAATGTACAATTAGAGATTTGCAAGGTTACACTATTTACAAGAAGTCATTACTTAAATAATTGCAACACCATTTCAAAAACATTGTATTGTCTTGAACGTGTATTGAACGACTTATAGCAAATAGTTGTCATCATAAAATACTGAACATTTTTATATTTATCTATTAGTCTACATATACATTGCCTAATTTTGACAATTTTTTTTGTCCTGTCCTTTGCTATAGTTATCACTGTGTTAATCATTACAATTTTGAGAGTATATCCCGCATTTAAATATGGATGTCATTCCCGAAACTTTACAGTGTGTATGTGACTGTTGGTTCTCTTAGCAGCATGAAAAGCAAAAGTGAAAAGTGCTCTGTGAAAGTGCTCTGTATATACAGTACTGGGCATAAATGAATACAATGAGTACCCCTCTGAAATGTAACTAATTCAGCAGTTACTCTTTACATAGAAGACATATTAGGGTTCTTTGAATATATAATGTTCCAGCAAGTCTGCTTGATTAATTACCAAAGAAGCATGTCAATATTAATCAGTAAAATAAGATTTTCTTATAACAGTGATAAAATGTTGTAGCAAAAATGAATTTGAAATGAAAACCTCCTGAAAGTTTCTACATAAAATTAAATAAAAACATTCTGGTACAAGTTAAAGGCACAATATGTAAGATTTTTGTATTAAAATATCCCAAAAAAAACACTAAACCAATGTTATAGATTTTGTTGACCTGTGTATTTACATTATCCTAAATGTTTCCAACAATCACTGCTTTACGTGCATCCTCATAATGCGATTATAATGGAATTTTGGCAATATTGCGATTTAAACTTTACCTCATGTAAACGCAATACTTTGATCAAACCAATGCGATTAAGCTCATAATCATAATAACCATATTCGCATTAAACTATGTGGAGTGTGCCGATTTTAAGTGCGCATGTGCTCAGTTACTTCATGAATGTACTCTGTGACATTATTGTGAATTTTTCTCTTCTCCAAATCGACCAAACTCTGTCCCCACAGCTCGCTGCGTAGTCTCTGCTCCGTATTTTCATCCAGACAGCACAAAGAACACAACAGCAGTGTGGGCAAACCCGGCATTGCGATGTTCATCACAGCGCAAAATAATATCCATAAAAATGTATTTTGAATTTGATATGAGTAGATTAAACAATGACCGGTAACATGCATACTGTATGCCTATCTGAGTGTGGTATAACCATACTTGATAGCGAATAATCAGAAAATATTAAAAAATTGCATGTAACTGGAGTGAAGAGTTCTGCTCTTGTCATGTAAACATCTTACTGCGATTAAAGGGTTAGTTCAACCAAAAATGAAAATTCTGTCATTAATTACTCACCCTCATGTCGTTCATCTTCGGAACACAGATGGTTTGAAAAAATATATTTTTGATGAAATCTGAGAGCTTTCTGTCCTTCCATTGACAGCAACATCATTGCAACTTTCAAGGCCCAGAAAGGTGGTAAAAACATCGTTAAAATAGTCCATGTGACTACAGTAGTTCAACCTTAATATTATAAAGCGACAAGAATACTTTTTGTGCGCAAAACCCCCCCAAAATAACGACTTTATTCAACAATCTCTTCTCTTCCATGTCATTCTACTACGCTGTTGACGTAGTATAAACAGTGCAACGCTTCTAGGTTCTATTTCAGAACGACGTAGAATTTTCATTTTTGGGTGAACTAATCCTTTAAGACCTTAATCTGATTATTAGAAATAATCACATCATTGGTGCACATGTAAACTTTGTCAATGGGTCTCATCTCATATTATTATTAAAAGTTAAAAATAACATCTCAAATTAAATATAATGCGTTTTTTATAATAACAACGTTATAATATTTTAATGATATAGGTAAAAATATAATAAATATGTAATATAGTTATCATATTTAGCAAAATACTCTATTATACTCTAAATACTCTATATCAATTTAACGTGCTATGGTCATTAAATGGCTTTCCTGAGGTAAATGTAACGTTACGTGACATAGGGATCTCAGGGATCTGTCACGTCACATTTACAAGCACCAAAACGGTGTTTATTGTTTGAATTTCATAATTAAATTTGACAGAATCTGAGAGCTGAGAATTTGTTTCTTATCAGTAGTAACCTTCTATGTCTTGTCTGTCGGTGTCAGTGTCCTCTTTGCTTCGTGATTTTTCTCTGCATGAGAAAATGGATGTGTGGCGTGAGAGCGTGTAAAAAGTGACAATTGCGTGAGTCTCACTGTGAATTCGTGAGAGTTGGCAGCCCTTCGGATTCAGTTTGTAAATGTTTTTGGTGGGTGTGCTTGTGTGGTCTTGTTCATTTGCCTTGTTGTTTGTGTATCTCTATGGCAAACGCTGAGCCCGTTCGGAACTACGGGAGCCCAGAAGGGAGCGTCGGTGGATGTTAAAGAGAAAACTGATTTTCATTCAAACAAGTCGACGTAAACTACACATTCAAGTTAATCGATCAAATCGATTTATATCCCAGCCCTACCCCCCGCAGTTCCGACTGATGACCAGAATCTTTTATCGCTGGGACCGCTCCATCTTTCAGTTTCAAACGATCTGCAAATCCAGCGTTGAACTGGGCCTTGTTTATTAAACATTCGTCACTGAAATGCCGGGAACAAACAAACACACTTGCACAACTCCGTTGCTGCCCCGGAAAAACAAACTGCATCCACTGTTCCCTTACGCTGGGTTCTTTGGGAAGCTGAAGTTATCTTTCCCTCACAACCAAAAACACACTTCTTTGGTGCCATTGTTGATTTTGTGGTCTAAAAACAAAATGACAAATCTTTCTCAAGCAAGACCTGACCACCGACTTCTGTAACCCAAATGAAGCACGTTGATGGGCGTACTCTTGCTTTCGCTCTCGCTCTGGTTGATGTGTGCACACGCTCTTCCGGGAGAAGTGTCTATACAATGAATTCCGTCGTTTATGATGTCATACAGGGCCATACTTACCCTGAAGGGGTGTATTTGGTACATCCAACTCGTTTTTTGAAACAACACTCCCAGTCAAACATCAGGACACTAAAGGAGGTCATCTTCCAGGAGTTACACAGAATAGATCTGAAAATTTGTTGTGACCTTGTACACTCAATGCCAAGAATGGTCAGAGTAGCCTACTTAAAGTTATGTAGGTCATACTATGTAATAGAATATTGAAAATATAGAAAATGCTCCCTTTATAATCAGTCAAAAAGTTGTCACTCATTTCAGTTTAGCAAAATCTCATAGGCTTCTGCTGCTCACCTTAGAAACTTCCTTTATAATTAATTTGTCCACCAAATAATGATTCATGAGCATGCAGGACTTGGCACTAAACAAAAACTTAAACACTACTGATTGCCATTGCATTACAAGAGATCAACAGACATTTCTGCGATTGATTACATTGCTCAACGCTGCAAAAACACGCTGCAAAGAAACCTTTGACGTTCTCTAGAGCACGAACACAGATTTGCACTGAAGAGTTTGTTCCTATGTTTCGCCAATATGCTGTTATTATAGTTTAAACTGAGGGTGCTCTTGCTTTCATTTGAGGGTGTTTAGCACCTGTAGAATCGGGCCTGTGTTCCTTCCTCTATATGGGTGTCACAAGAGTAAGTGTTCTCTTTCTCTTTTTCAGGTGCGTGTAAATGTTGTTCAGAATAACCTGGCTTTGCTGATATACTTGATGAGGATGGTGAAGGCTTTAATGGACAATCCCACACTATATTTAGAGAAATATGTGAGTTATTCACTCTACATACTAACAATAACATACACATATTTACTTCCCTTATGAAAAGCTAATTTTTTAAATGGGTCATTTAGTTTTTTAACAAACCCCCGACCTTTAGAATTAAGATCCTTGATTTGTTTAGCTGCTATACCTTTAAGGCTTCCATGTAAACATGTTTTATGATTGGCTGACTTCTTTGGATGTACAATAATACTATTTTTGGACTAGAAAGGAAATTTTTAGTTTTTAAACTTACTGTATGTTGTCATTAGTATTAACTGTTTTATCTAAAAAATTCAAGGCAAATGTTATTTTTATTAATGTGACTGCTTTAATAGAAACTCCCTTTGTTTTCTGCTGTCTTTCAGCTCCATGAATTGATCCCGGCAGTGGTGACGTGTATTGTCAGTAAGCAGTTATGTTTGAGACCTGACGTGGACAATCACTGGGCTTTGCGAGACTTTGCTGCTCGGCTGATGGCTCAGAGCTGCAAGACTTTCAGCACAACCACCAACAACATCCAGTCTCGTATCACCAAGACCTTTACTAAGGTAGTAGACCCTGTGTGTTTGCGTGCTCACATTGTGGCTGGTGTGTTTACAAACTATTATTTGTTTAATCCAATTGAAACAAATACAACTGACAAGCAAAAAAACAGAAATTAATCTAAGAAGCTTAAATTGTCCATCATTTTTATATGACTTTCTCTAATTGTCAGGCATTGTTGGATGATAGGACTCAGTGGACGACTCGTTATGGCTGCATTGCTGGACTTGCTGAACTTGGGCATGACGTGAGTTTCCTTCATTCACTGTCTATTATAACCATATTTAATGCTGTGGAAGCAAATTTATACTTAATGTATGTATTTTTCTTCTGGTCTTAGATTCTAATTGGTCAGCATCAAAAATATTTATCTAAAATACCCAATATAGTAAACGCTTGTTCATCATATTACTGAGCAGCACTCATTAAGCCCAACTGTGCCTCTGTTATGCTATTTTAAAGGTTCTTAATTAGTTTTGGAGGTCTCCTACAATAGGTTTACATGCATCCAAGGTCAAAAAAACACTTTAATTTTCTCATTAAATACATTATACAACACCTCATTTCTATGAACGATTGCGTTGGTTTTTCTGTATCAATTCCAGCATGAATCCTCATCCTTTTGAAGTGCATACCAAGTGGATTTGCAGCACTGAAAACAGCATATTCTCGACATGTTGACAACACAAACCAAACTCTTCCAGGTTACAACTAAAGTGTTTGCTGACATTATGAAGTTTTGTTACATTGCTACGTAGGTATTAGTGGTGGGAGAAAAAATCGATCCATCGATGCATCGCGATTCTCTCTCCAACGATTCTGGATCGATTCTGAGAATTTCAGAATCGATTCTGAGCTTAGTTTATAACCAGATGTGCGATGACGCAGAGTTTGCTTTAGAAACACCCGTCTTCTGCTTGCTAACAATTCCCCACACACGTACCTTCAGTAAAATAATATTTAATAAAGTTCGGAAAGGTTGAAACGAATTATAAGGACATTCACAGGCTTCATTGTACAGGATGCGCTGTGAGAGACGCGCATGTTACACTTGAAGTGTGCTGTCTCGCGCGTCGATATTCTCCTTAAAAATGCTCTACGAAGTCATCGTTTATGTGGTTTGGAATGCAGTGGACTTATATATTTAAAATATGAACCTCGCTAACAGAAGGCTGCTTTCAGTTTCAAATGCTGATGCGCGGTTTGTGTTGACTGCTCGCGCATGCGGCTGTGCGACCCCGTGTAAGTGGTTTAATATACTTGTGCAAAATGAACGTAAACACAGCAAGTTATGTCTTAAGGGATTAAACGGTGAGGACAAACCACATTACTACTTGTATTTAAAAAGAGATCCGAGCGTGAATGCAGCTAAATAGATATCTAAGATATCTCAGTCTAATAAGATGTCAAAGTAAAAAACAAAAGTATGATGAAAATTAATCACTCACAGTTCTTGAATGGAAAATGTTCAGATAATCTTAAATACTGAAAGCACTCTTCTGTTTCTTTGTCATTTGTTTCTATGCTTCTCTTTATTATTTGCTATTTATATGGTTTGAAGTTATATTAGTTTAAAATTCTTAAAATAAAACTGTTTTAATGTTTTATTTATTTTATTTGTAATTATAAAAAAAATAGACTACTTAATTACTTATGTAAACTAATGAATTAATGGGGGGGGGGGGGGGGGTAGATAAAGAATCGTTCTGGAATCGGATCGTGACTCCCAGAATCGGAATCGGATCGGATCGTGAGGTGACTGAAGATTCCCACCTCTAGTAGGTATGTAACAGGAAGTGAGACTGGAATTGCTAACGACTCGTTTCAGCAGTTTAGGATACAATAACTTTATTTGTCGTGCACTTTGATCTATAAAACTTAGCAAAACATTTTGCATTCAGAAACCGCTATATTACACTCTGCATGAAAGGTAATTTTCAAAAAAGAATAATCAGGGCACTTTAACTTTAGTTTAGAAGTCAAGATTGACACTTAATGAATAATGAATTTGCTTACTATGCCTTACTGTTTTAATAAGCATTAAGGCATTTGAGGCATGCTTTTTTGTGAATATAGTCCCGACCTTGCGTTGTTCCTAACAGTGCCACTATATTCAACAACCTCATGTACCATATTGCTTAATTATAACTGGGTGTCTGCGGGTCCTTAAAATGTCGTAAAGGGATAGTTCACCCAAAAATGAAAATTAGCCCATGATTTACTCACCCTGAAGCCATCCTAGGTGTATATGTCATTCTTCTTTCAGATGAATACAAGTGGAGTTATATTAAAAAATGTTCTGCCTCTTCCAAGCTTTATAATGGGAGTTAATGGGTATATTTTTTGGAAGTCCATCAAAGTGCATCCATCCATGATAAAAGTGCTCCATAGGTCTCTGGTGGGTTAATAAAGGCCTTCTGAAGTGAAGCTATGCGTTCGTGTTAGAAAAATATCCATATTTAAAACTTTATTGACTAAAATAACTAGTTTCCAGCAGCTGGCCGTACGCAAGTCGACTAAGGCCAGTCAAACCCGCCAGAGCCCTGTGGAGCACTTTTATCATGGATGGATGCGCTTTGATGGACTTCCAAAAAATATACTCCCATTATAAAGTTTGAAAGAGCCAGGAAATTTTTTAAAGGCATACTATGCAGTTTCCGTTTTTGTCAAACAGAGACCCCTAGAGTCACTGTGGAGTACTTGTATTTAACATTACTGTTGTTAATACCACTCACGCAGAGTCGTCTCTGCACTCCATCAACAAGAATGCCAGGTCAGCATCGCTGTTGCATCCTTTGCTGCTTTTTAGCTCTCGCCAACGAGTGAAAGCCTAACCGAGTGGGACTCTTGTCCGGTTCCTCACACGGTCAGTTTCTCGTTTTCTTTTCCTTGACTCTTCTTACCGCGTTTTCTTCGTCGTATTGCTTCGTATTTTCTTTCTCGAATTCGAAGCTGTTATATTAAGGTACAAATTTTGCATAGTGTGTCTTTAATATACCTCCGATTGTATTTGTCTGAAAGAAGAATGTCATATGCACCTGCGATGGCTTCAGGGTGAGTAAATCATGGGCTAATTTTCATTTTTGGCTGAACTATCCCTTTAAATTTGTTGATGTAAGAATAAGGCATTATAGTCCATGAGCCAGGGCCCCAAATATGGTCCATCGGTATCATCTGGGGGGACAAGTCTCATAGTGATTTTTGGCAAGGTATACACCCCTAGTACTAGAAAAATCATGATAGCAGTGCAGGGGTGGTAGCGAAATCACTTTTTTCAGCTCATGAAGTTACTAACCCCCTAAGATAAATTCTGTTTTTGAAATCTGGTTTATATCTGATTTACGCTCATGCTAGGGATATTGTCAGTATTCTATAATATGGTGCTTGGTATCGTTGGAAAGGGGACCTTTTAGGCTTTCATTTAAGCCCAGTACTGAATCTGTCTGACAAAAACAGAGGTCACATGACTTCTTTAAACCAGAAATAACACACATTTTTTTCACAATTTCCGCCTAAACTGTATGCTTTCTTTTATCCCTGTGGCATGAAAGAACACCACGGACACAAAACTCAACAACTTCAATACTCAAGGCACTCTGATGACTCAGAAAATGTATAATATACCCATACTATTTATTTGTGAGAGCCTTAAATTAGACTTGTGCAGCCAGTGCAAGTCTTCAAAATAGAATAGAGCTAATAGAATGGACAAATAGAATACCCTATTAGTCCAGGGCCAAATGGCCTATTTATTCATGTACAGTTGTAATAAAAAGTAATTGTTTCAATAGTGTTGTCAACATAACACTTGTAAGTGGTTTAACAAAATGTTTCTATCATGTATTTTGATATTCACCCACTTTCAGTTAGAATGTCAGAAAGTAGCTCATGCACGGAATGTTGATGGATTTTGACAGTTTGACAAGGTTTTGTCAGTTTTGTGAAAAGATTGTTGGTTCAGTTGACTGGTTATAACAACACTACCAACTATGCCATCTTCAATCAACTTCCATTGAGTTCCAGGGGTATTAAATGTAAGTACAAAATACTTTTTCTCTTGTGCTTGTGAATTGGTGGGGAATAGTAGCAGTAGCTAATGTAAGCTTGGTGTTTTTAGCAGGCTAGCTATCTAACAGGCTAGCTAGCTTGCAGGTTAAACAGTGTAACAGTAACTGCTACAGTGCAGTCAGGGCTTTCAAGTGTCACGTGACAGTCACTCATTTCGGTCTTTTGTCACGCCCTCTCGCCACACATTGTATTTCTCACGCGGAAAAACTATTTATAATATATTTAATATGCCGCAGCGCCCAAAATGTCTCTGGCCACGCCAGTCTCATTATGGAACCGGCAGGAATCAATCGCTGTAAAAATAGAGAGATGAGCAGCGCGCCGTCCGTGGTCTGTGCAGCTTCAGGTTTATAATGGACGCACGCTGCTGTGGAGATGCTGCTGCAGATGTGTCGCGTTTGAGCTATGTGTATTTCTGCCGTAGTTTCGTGTTTCCACCTCCGACGTAGAGCTCCAGGAACCCGGAGGATATGTGCCCAAGGTTCCTACCACTCCCTTTCGGGACCAGGTGGTGAACCTGCAAGTGCTGCCCCCTGAGGAGGCAGACCCAGCCCTGGCTTTTCTCTGTCCCGTCCGCTCCTTTTGGTTATATGTGGACAGAACACAAAGCCTCAGGACCACAGATCAGCTCTTCGTCTGTTACGGAGGCCAGCAGAAGGGAAAGGCTGTCTCCAAGCAGAGGTTGGCCCACTGGATAGTGGGTGCCATCATCTTGGCGTATGAGTCCCAATATGCACCTTGTCCCCTGGGACTGCGAGCTGATTCCACTCGGAGTGTAGCCACTTCCTGGGCGTTGGCGCAGGGTGCCTTGCTAACAGATGTTTGTAGAGCTGCGGGCTGGGCGACACCTAACACGTTTGCTAGATTCTATAGCCTACGTGTCAAGCCGGTTGCTTCCTGTGTGCTCTCTTCGCATAGAAGCCAGTGAACGCCGTAAGCCCCGCTCGATGCATCGGCTTGCTTCGCCATTCCCTTCCTTTGGACTGAATACGTGCACCATTCTTGTTTCAGTTGAGTTCCCCTCTAGCCGAACCCTGTCGAGCTCCTCTACACTCCTTCGGCATCGGACGTGGCGGAGCGTCCGATGCTAGGCCTACAACTTGAATGCACTGGTTGAACTTGTGCTAGGCTGAGTCCATATGTTGTGTTCCCTACGGCGATCCCATATGTGTATTCTCCACGGTACGGCTCCCTGAAGCGAGCCCGTGTCTTTCCCTTGGCAGTGTTTCCTCTGGCGTCGTTGTCAGTTGAGTCTCCCCTCAGTTATAGGCTGGAGCCACCTCAGTGACATTCCATATGTTGTACTGCCCGATAATTTGCCCAGTCCATATGCGTATCCTCCACATGTTACCTCCCTGCGGGCTGGATGTTGCTTCCGTAGCGTCCTTCCTTCCATCGAAAGGGCACGCTTTCCCAGTGTTATCCAAGTCTAACTGAGTGGGTCTTGTGGAACAGCAGTGACTTTCTTGGCCTAAGCCCTGTCCTATCTCCTCTCAATAATGCAGGGGGTCAGGAAGCGTTTGTCTAGGCACTGGAAGGTGGCAGCACTAGTGGCAGTTTCATGGGTGATCCCATTCAATCGACGTCGACTACGTCGAACGTGAACGACTGAAAGGGAACATCTCAGTTGCGTATGCAACCCTCGTTCTCTGAAGGAGGGAACGGAGACGTAGTCCTTCGCCATTATTGTGGGACCACCGCTGATTCCGGGCTCCGTTCGGCTCCTCAGCGAAAAAGTGGTGCGTGCATCCACTTCCGTATTTATACCCGTGCTGCGGGGAGGAGCGTGGATGCAAAGCTTGCACGCCAATGTGTGCATTGGCTCGTTTTAACAACACTCGAAGATGACAGGCTCCCTAAGCGTGATCACCTTCAGTCGACGTCGACTACGTCTCCGTTCCCTCCTTCAGGGAATGAGGGTTGCATACGCAACCGAGACGTTCTTCCCGTTCTGGGGTATCTGTTGTGGCTTTGTTACCAATGTCTGTTTCAACGCCAGACCACCTTAAAGGGGGAAACCAGAACAGAAGAAAGACTAAGTTGTTAAAGACAAAATTGCAAGGTTAACCTTGTCCTTGGGGAGTCTGTACCTAGGTCCTTCCAAACTTTACATCTAAGTATACATCTGAATATTGTCTTACTAACTCCTGAAGTTCTTGTTTTTGGTTTTGTAGTCCCATCTCCACTTCCATAGGCACTTGGGAAAGGACTTGGGATGAGAGGGTGGAGAGCAGATCGTTCTGGGTCATACCACTTCTTGAGTAATTTCACATGATAGGTCTGGTGGATCCGGCGCTGGCAAAGCTGCCTTATCTTATACTTCACTGGACCAACTCTTTCAACCACTTCATACGGACCATGCCACTTGGTGAGAAACTTGCATTCGTGGGTGGAGACCAATTGGTTCATCTTCTCCACATGTTCCACCATAGAGTGATGTGGCGACAGTTGGTTCTCCCAGACCTCTTCAGCAGTATCCATCACACCTCTGGCCCTTCGTCCAGAGAAAAGTTTGAATAGCCAAAATCCTGTAGAGCTCTGTGATACTTCCCTGATGTAGAATAACACATAGGGCAGCAACTGATCCCAGTTTTTCCCATCCACCTCAAACAGTTTCTTCAACATTTGCTTTAAGGTCTGATTAAACCTCTCAACCAACCCCTCTTTTTGTGGCTGATAAACAAAGGTACAAATCTGGCTCGCCTTTAACAGTTTACACATCTCTTTCAGAATGTTGGGCATGAAATAGATAACCTGGTCTGTTAGAATCTCCTCTGCAATGCCTACTTGGCTAAAAAGCTGGAATATCTCTCTGGCCACCACTTTAACAGTTGCTGCCCGTAGGGGTATGGACCGTAGGGGTATGGACCGTAGGGGTATGGCGTCTGAATACCCGATGGTGTGATCCAGTATAGCCAAAATGTTACCCAAGATGTCCATAGCAATTCTTTGGAAGGGGATCTCGATAATGGGTAGAGGAATCAATGGGTTGCTATAGATTACCTTTGGGCTGGTCTTCTGGCAGGTTGCACACTGTATACAGGAATATTCAACTCCTTGCTTCACCCCTGGCCAGTAAAACCTCCTCAGTATGCGTTCATATGTCTTCTCTGTTCCCAGGTGGGCACCCAGAAGGTGCAAATGAGCCAAGCACACTACTCTGGAAATATAGGGCTTAGGTACCAGCAGCTGTTCAACAACCTCGTCTTCAATCTTAATACCTGTAAGGTATTTTTTTAACAACAAAATGTGGATAGGTTAGTTCACTTACCCCCTCCAGTAATTGGTCGTCAACAACCTTGATGCATCTCCAAGCCTGTTCGAGGTTAGGGTCTTGTAGCTGAGCTGTGCTAATCTGCCCTGGCCGGAGTCAAAAACTTTCACTTTCATCACTTCTGCTTGGGGGAACTCAGAAGTCTTTGCTGGTGGAGGGATTTTCAGAGTGGCCATTTACCACTACTTTTTCTTTTTCTTGGATCACAGACTCATTCTCTGATTCCTGGCCCTGGAGGGGACTGGTGTTTTCTTGGAGCTTTCCTTCACTTGACTTTTAGGCCTTTGAGAGGGTTTTTAGTTGACTAGAGGCCAGTAACGCTCATACACTGGGCAGTCCTTTCCTACTTCCCCCGTCAAAAAAGGTGCCAACAGGGCACCCCAATCTTCTTCAGGTCAGTTGTGGTCCTCTCAAATACCTCTAGGTAGGGTTCCACAACATTCTCTGGAGTCTGCTTAGTGAGGACCCGCCCTGGGTCTAGGATTCCTCTGGTTTTGGACATGACTTGACACATGGTCTTAACTGATATCCCTAAGGGCACTTAGCTCCTCCCTCTTTTTGGCATAATTAGTCAGCAAGGTATTAATTGCATCTTCCATTTCCAAGAAAGTTCAAGGTTAATTGTCTGTTTACTCTTTTTAAGCCATTTTGTGCTTCAGCACCTCATCCTGGGGCGAGTCTTTATTAAGGACCATTCAAACTTGAGTGAAGCAGAGTTCCCAGATTTATGGTTACCTCCATTAGGCCATCATTGGCTAGAGCTGTGGGTGGTTCCACATTTGGAGGGTGAACAGGTTGAAAATACTCCATAATTGATGACTTTTCCTAGCTGGAACCTGCTCTTTTGGTCCTGGGCTCTTTCCAATATTTGATTGTCAAGTCAAGTCACCTTCATTTATATAGCGCTTTTAACAATATGGATTATTTCAAAGCAGCTTTACAGTGATAATAGGAAATTACCGTAACAGATTGTTTAGGCTTTACAACAGCTCTAGGATAAAGTTTTTGTCCAGCTGAAGTTAGTTTTGATTGATTGATTCACTTCCGTTGCGAAGATCATTAGTTATTAACTTAGGTGCCGCTAACACAACACCGTTCTAATATCGCATATGCGACCATTTTTTGAGAATGTGCGAGTTAAAATTTTATGTGGTCGCATTTGTGCGAGTGCAACAGAACGCCGTTGTATCAGCAGCTGCTGCAGTCCGTAATTTATGTTCAAAATGAACGAGTAGCCTACATCATGAATTAATTTTCCAAACCGTGCTTTTGACTTATCCTGAATCACTACGGTACGCCTATAATAAGTGTTTATATTCTGACTATTTTATCCCGGGGTCGGCTCGGCTGCGGAGTTGCCCAGTGCCTGCGTGACTCGCCATAGACATTAACGGAGAGAAGGAACTCCGGCTACAAAATGTTCTTCCGCAAGACACTTGCAGTTTATTTATTAACGAACGTACACATCAGGAATTCAGGAATTACAAGCCAACGAGCCAGCATACAGCCTCAGACACAACTGATAGAGCACAGGTGCGGACAGGGAGGAACCAAGTGAGCAAAGGAATATAACAAATAGCCTACATATTATGTTTATGTTTGATTATACAAAAATTAGGGCTGTCAAAATGAACACGTTAACGCATGCGATTAATTTTTTTTCAGTTAAACGCGTTAAAAATATTTAACGCAATTAATGCAGCATCAGTTTTGTTCTTTTATCCATTGGCTGATCTATAGTATTTTATCACGCTATCATTCATTCAAGTACTAATAAACAATTCAAGCACGATAAAACGCAAAAATAAGAACTTAAATCTGTACTGGCGTCTGTAAATCTCTCTGTGTGACACACAACACACACACACACACACACACACACACACACACACACACACACACACACAGGACTCATGTGCACAGAATGCCGCTTCAGACAGCGCGCAGCCGCTTCTCTTTCACGCTTGAACGGACAAAAACACACAAAAGTATGCCAAAATGTTCACTTTGTCGAGTATCCTCGTAAGCACAGTATTAAATTAGTTTAAACGTGTTAAATGAACGCAAAGAGTTGTGACAACATCGGATGCTTGTCAGATCCAGATCCGCGTTGTGTGCATCAGATCTTAAAGCGACAGCAGCCTAATAAACCCGCTTCTGTGATACATTAATGTAAAAAATATCAAATCAAAGAAAAAAGTCAGAGAAAATTACAGTGAAGACTGAGAGGTGTTTTATAACTTTAATTTATGTATATTTCCTACCTAATAGATCAAATATTTAAAATATACTTTATGTTGTTTCTACATTAATTTGGAGATTAAACGTGAACTTATTACAATATAAAAACATATTAAAAACTTTAATGTTAAGTGTGATTAAACGTGAATAGGCTATTTAATTGTTTTAATCGATTGACAGTACTAAATAAAATACAATCAAACATTAAAAAACATACGTGGTGTTTTTTTGCTAGTTATTTTTAATGGTTTTCATTTAAAAGATTAAAACATTTTGCCAACATGAGGTCTTGTGTCACTGTCAGTCATTTTACATCAGTGCAAAACTAGGGTACGCAGATTAGGAAAACTATTCATCAGCGTGCATTGATTAATTCCATGTTGTAAAAAAAACTATTTGGTACCAGCTACCAGCACAACCAGTGGGAAAAGTTAGTCTGGAACCCTGTACAGGTGAAAAAATATTTATCAAATAATTATTTCAGACCTACACTACCAGTCAAAAGTTTTCGGACAGTAAGATTTTTAAGAGTTCTTGTCTTAGGACAACTTTGATGCACTTTTTTGGTCCACTTCAAATGTTGACTACTGTATATTCAAACAGAAAACAGTTATTTTAAATAGTAAAAATATTTCAAAATTGTACTGTTTTTGCTGTACTTTGGATCAAATAAATGCAAGCTTGGGGAGTGTCTTCTTTAAAAAACATAAAAAAATCTTACTGTCCAAAACTTTTGACTGGTAGTATAAATAATCATCATAACCATTTTACAGAAATAGCCTAGTGTTTAAAGAACAACATTTTAATGAGCTGAAGAAAAAGAGAGCACGCCTCCAGAAGGATGCCTCAGCCATGAAGCAATCTGCTGATGACCTTGCATTAAAGGCAGAAAGTGTAGGCAATCTTACATTCATTGCTCAGTCAAACAGTCTAAGACAGTCTGCAAAAACTAAATGTGAAGAAATAAAAAGACTCAATGATGAACTTGATGACAAACAGAAAATCCTTCAGAGCATTTAACCCCTGAAAGAGTAGAAACCATACATTTATTTCTGTAGAAATTGTACAGAAAAATATCAATGCATTTAACGTGTAAAAAAAAAAAAGAAGAAAAAAGAAAAGTTATGTTTGTGTGTTTAACTTAGAATTATACTAAAAACATCAGTGAACAAGTAAATAAAGTTTGAAATTGGTTGGATTTAAAACACTGTCTGTGGCTGTTTTTTGTCTGCTCGGTGCTCCGCAAAACAGCGGCCTGTTTTGCCGTTCATCATGGAAATTCATCTTTTAGTCAGGGAAAAGTCAGGGAATTTGACATTTGGTTTAGAGTGGGAACCCTGA
This sequence comes from Squalius cephalus, assembly GCF_949319135.1. NCBI lineage: Eukaryota > Metazoa > Chordata > Actinopteri > Cypriniformes > Leuciscidae > Squalius > Squalius cephalus. The sequence goes on from NC_137126.1 coordinate 12,667,165, forward strand.
TATATATATATGTACGCTGCTCTACGTCGCAGGTGAAAACCCGAAACTACGGCAGAAATACACGGAGCTCAAACGCGACACATCTGCCGCAGCATCTCCACAGCAGCGCGCGTCCATTATAAACCTGAAGCTGCACAGACCACGGATGGCGCGCTGCTCATCTCTCTATTTTTACAGCGATTGATTCCTGCCGGGTCCATAATGAGACTGGCGCGGCCAGAGACATTTTGGGCGCTGCGGCATATTAAATATATTATAAATAGTTTTTCCGTGTGAGAAATACAATGTGTGGCGAGAGGGTGTGACAAAAGACCAAAATGAATGACTGTCACGTGACACTTGAGAGCCCTGACTGCACTGTAGCAGTTACTGTTACACTGTTTAACCTGCAAGCTAGCTAGCCTGCTAGATAGCTAGCCTGCTAAAAACACCAAGCTTACATTAGCTACTGCTACTATTCCCCACCAATTCACAAGCACAAGAGAAAAAGTATTTTGTACTTACATTTAATACCCCTGGAACTCAATGGAAGTTGATTGAAGATGGCATAGTTGGTAGTGTCGTTATAACCAGTCAACTGAACCAACAATCTTTTCACAAAACTGACAAAACCTTGTCAAACTGTCAAAATCCATCAGCATTCCGTGCATGAGCTACTTTCTGACATTCTAACTGAAAGTGGGTGAATATCAAAATACATGATAGAAACATTTTGTTAAACCACTTACAAGTGTTATGTTGACAACACTATTGAAACAATTACTTTTTATTACAACTGTACATGAATAAATAGGCCATTTGGCCCTGGACTAATAGGGTATTCTATTTGTCCATTCTATTGGCTCTATTCTATTTTGAAGACTTGTACTGGCTGCACAAGTCTAATTTAAGGCTCTCACAAATAAATAGTATGGGTATATTATACATTTTCTGAGTCATCAGAGTGCCTTGAGTATTGAAGTTGTTGAGTTTTGTGTCCGTGGTGTTCTTTCATGCCACAGGGATAAAAGAAAGCATACAGTTTAGGCAGAAATTGTGAAAAAATGTGTTATTTCTGGTTTAAAGAAGTCATGTGACCTCTGTGTTTGTCAGACAGATTCAGTACTCGGCTTAAATGAAAGCCTAAAAGGTCCCCTTTCCAACAATACCAAGCACCATATTATAGAATATTGACAATATCCCTAGCATGAGCCTAAACCAGATATACACCAGATTTCAAAAACGGAATTTATTTTAGGGGGTTAGTAACTTCATGAGCTGAAAAAAAGTGATTTCGCTACCACCCCTGCACTGCTATCGTGATTTTTCTAATACTAGGGGTGTATACCTTGCCAAAAAACAATGATAGCATTTGTCCCCCCAATGATACCGATCAACCCCCCTGGCTCATGGACTAAATTAGCATTTAAATGTCTTAAATCCACGTTTTGAAGGCCATAAAATGCAACCGAACAGTCACCGCAGTGAAGATTAACATTTTATTGTTAATTGTTGCTTTCTGAAATCTTACAACCGTGTCAATATGTTGCGCCATGACTGCTTAAAGTAACTGACACGTTTGACTAATAAAGAAACATGGGTGAATGAGAAAATAAAAGGCAAAACGTGCTTGATAAGTTAGTAAAATTGCAATTAACAGCGCAAGAGATCTGAATTCAGCACTCACTTCGAGTATGTGCGCACATACATACTCGAAGAGTGCGCACTGAAAGCCTTCTGAAAGCCAAGCCGACTTGATGAGTATTCTCGTAAACACAGTCGGTCATGTCTTAAGTGAACGTAAACAATAGGGCGAAAATCGGATGCACATCGGTCATTATATTGGATCCGTGCATTCGGTCTTAAAGTGACAGCAGCCTAAAACACAGGTCTGCTACTCTGACATTGTAATCAAACAACAAAAGACAAAGAGAGAATCACTCACTGCCTTGACCAAATAGCTTTTGTAGCATATTTAGTTCATACAGTGAGAGCTATGCAGTTGTTTTTTATTTATATTTGATGACTATTCAATTTCTGTAGTATTTCTTAAAGTGACAGCAGCCTAATACACAGGTCTGCTGCTGTCTGCCATTGCAATCAAACAACAAAAGACAAGGAGAGAATCACTCGCTGCCTTTGACCCAATAGCTTTTGTAGAATATTTAGTTAGTGAAAGCTATGCAGTTTTTAAATTATTTATATTTGATGACTATTCAATTTCTGTAGTATTTCTTACTTGAAAATAGGCTAGATGCATAAAAGTGAATTAAGACAGAAATATTTTACTCGTTATATTACTAATTATATCTCCAAATAATAATGTATTATTGTTATTATTGTTATTATTATTATTATATGTTGTTATATAATTTCAGTGCAGTATTAATGTTACAAAATATACAAAAATTTGTTTGAATGTACATTTATAACACTATACATTGTGTTATAGTACCCTTCATTAAATTAAATTGATTTTTGCTATGGTTTCCTATATACTTCTATATACATTTATTCTGCTATAGTTAATTTAAAGCCAGAAATGTCCAGGGTGATTTTGTGTGTTGCATAGAAGTCGAAGTGATGTGCAGGTCTTAAAATGTTTTGGTAAGGTCTTAAAAAGTATTAAATTGTAAGTGCTGATACCTGCATAACCCTGTATACATTTTTCAGTAAACTATTTTGAATCACTTCAGTGTGCTGATCATTCACTGAGAGTAAACTTAAGCCTTTTACTTTTCATGTAGGTGATAAAGACATTGATCATCCCTCGTCTGTCTGTAGAGGGTGTTCGTATTAAAGCTGTGTTGGATGGGCCAGTGGTATCTAACATTGATAAGATTGGAGCCGATCATGTCCAGAGTCTGTTACTTGTAAGTACCTTACAACAACACGGTCAGTCATTCTGATGAGCAGTCGTTCTAGTTCTGGTGCTGCCAAGTTTGTTCATATTAGTGTTGTTATTTATGCAAATAAATGTACATTTTAACCCCTTACACCCTGTAGGTATTTTTAATGATTTAATATTTTTATTGTTCATGCTTGAAATTTATGATTATTAGAAAGTATGTATGAAAGGTCATAAAAAATATATATAAAAAAATGCCATTCACAATCATGTCAATTGTAACAGAGAAAAAATTTGTGTTGATGCCTCAAAGCAATCAAAAGTTATGGCATTTGGAGCCATGGGCGCCTTTTAATCAGAAGTCCAAAAACCTTTCCAAATAAGTGATCTGATTGTTTTAAGAACTGCTTGCACTTGTAAACACAACAAACTAAAACAATAATTATGTAGAATAAATTACAAGTTATAAAATCTTGGTGGATGACAGATGATCTTCAAGTGCTATCTGTCTACTTCAATATTGTGTGCTCCTATTCTATGGCGCATGGTAAATATTAGACCTGTCAATCTGAGCAATCAATCGATCACCCCTCAGATCATCCCTACCCACTATATCCTAGACCAAGTTTACATTGATTGGACTTTGTGCTGGGACACATTCACACTCAGAACTAATAATACAAATGATAATAATAATATAATTATTATTATTTTTATTGATGTTGTATAATTATATTGAATTGGATTTTCTTCTTTTTGTTCTTATCTGGTTAAAAATAAAGTAATTCTCTCTCGTTCTGTTTAGAAACATTGTGCAAGTGTGGTTGCTAAAACTAGGCCACTACCAGATTTAGTGGATCAATACAAGGCAGATTTTGGCTATCTGGGTACCATGCTCTGTTCACATGTGATCAAGGCCCGTGCACAGGCTTCCTTCCAGGCCCAAACTGTTAACAGAACCACACTCACTATCACACAGGTGAGTAAATCTGAAATAAAACTTTTGTGGAGCTGGTTTAAATCATAACCAGTAGTTCTCTTCTAAAAATACCTTATTAAAATCATTCAAATCAAACCTGAATGCTCACTCTGTCCCTCTGCAGCCACGGCCAACTCTGTCAATGTCTCAGAGTGGATTATCAGCGTCAGGTGGTTCACGCACACCCAGCATCATTAAAGTACCCAGTTCGCTCACCCTCATGTCCACTCGCCCTGGAACGCCCACTCAGCCTTCACCCCCTGCAACCAAGTATATTGTTATGGCAACAAGTGCAGGGGCTGCATCCACGCAGCAGGTAAGAGTTTTAAAGGAATTTGTGTCATGGTAGTTGAGCAAAAAAAAGGTGTGCATATCCAAAACCCAAATTGTGCTCTGGTGCAGGACAAGAAGATAAACAATAAACTAACAAAGGATAAATAATATCCGCACACTGAATATGCGGCCCCAAAAAAAATATTTAAGAGCGCAACGTTTCGAATATGTCAGGTCTTCATCAGACACAGTACCCTTGTGGAGTGAGATGCAACTCTTTATAAGAACAGTCAAGTCAAGTCACCTTTATTTATACAGTTCTTTTTTACAATACAGATTGTTTCAAAGCAGCTTTACAGTGATAACAGAAAAAATCTGCAATAAAGTTTGTTTCGGCTTTACAGCAGATCTAGAAGAAAATAGTGTCATAGTCCAGCTTAAAGGGCACCCTTTTTGCAAGATTTAAAATAAGTCTCTAATGTCCCCAGAGTGTGTATGTGAAGTTTTAGCTCAAAATACCCAACAGATCATTTTTTACAGCATGTTTAAATTCTCACTTTTTGGGGCTGAGAAAAACACGCTGTTTTAGTGTGTATCCCTTTAAATGCAAATGAGCTGCTGCTGCTGGCACAGAGGTCAGAGCCTCACGAGCTCATGCTCAGTGGCAGGAAACTGAAACAGAAACTCTCAGTAGCGGTGTTCATTTCAACACGGATTTGGACAACAATGCCCACAGAGCCAGAGAATATATGCTGTGTGGAGATAGAACAGGTATAGTTTAGTTCAATTACGGTTATAACTTATTTTTCATCTTGCTTTTATCCACTATTAGTACAAGCCTGTTGTAGCGGACCACGTCTGAATGATGGCCAAAAATCAAAGTTTTATGAAGTTTATTGTACATCACACAAAAGATGAAGTGTCAGTTTTACTCCAGAAAATCACAGTAAGAGCTGAACAAACACAGTATAAGAAGTGCGTATTAACCCTCTGAGCCCAAAGACCGTGCCGGTGCGTTCTGCTGGATTTCTTCCTCATGACCACGTAAACAACTTTAAATTCTTCGTCATTTTTGGCCATACATATAAGTCTTTATACATATCTATAAACTATAAAGGGTCTACTTTTATTTGTGTACACTCACAATAACAACAAATCCTTGTGTTTTTGTAAAATAAAGAAAATAAACAGGGTGTTCTTTCAGCTGTTGTTGTCTCCGCGAGAAACTTTCTTAAAGACGTCTGAGTAATGAACTGAAACTCAGCGAATACTTATCACACGAACATAAAACGTCTAAAGAAAGCTTGAAATGTCTAGTTTTAAATAAAACAATTCACATTTAGAACAAATATTCTCCTGCAATGTAATCTGTATGAAACTAAAGAGATGTACAGTTTCTCCGGGCTCAGCTAATTATCGTTAATGTGGTCACACCCACGCGCAGAGTGCACTATTCATAAGATAATGTGTTGAGGCGATCTATGCGAAATGGTAAACACCCCCAACAGTGCCTTAAAATCATTAAGTTTCATCATAAGTTTTATTAACTTTCCTGCGCATTTGGAAGATGACACGCTACACTGGTGAGGAAGCTCTTCAGCTGGTCCTGGATAGTGACTCATTTTCAGGGTTTCCGCGGGGCATTAATAAGCTTTAAAGTCATTAAATGGCTTATGCGAAAATTTTGAAGAAAGTTTTATATTATCAATTTATTTTAAAGGGACACTATGCAAGTCTGAGTGTTTTTTCTCTACGAGCTCCCCCTAGTGTCTGGTAGTATAATGCTTTCAAACACTCTGTCGTAAAAACGAACTGTTGTCCCTCCCCCCTTGCCACGAGCAACCCAGCTGATCAGCTGTCAACCTAGCTGAGCAGAGGAACCGGCTATTTCAAAACCAGTTATGTCTACCGAGGCAAGTAAAGCAATACTTTCTTTCCAACTGATGGCGATTTTTTTATTTATTGTGTTGTCAAGCATACTAGTATTTTTACCGGGAACGAACGATATGAACGAGGCGAACTACTGCTTTCGTGTTTGTTTGTTTGTTTGTTTTTGGGAGAATGGGCATGAGCATAAAAAAATATATATATATCGGAGGCTAATATTTGTCTAAAGTTATATTAGCAAGGTCTATAAGTTCATCTGGTAGAATGATGGTTTACCTTTGCTTGTCTAAGAAAACATCAGAACGTTTTTTCTAGCTCGATCATGATATGTGCAACATTTTGCGCGTCTGATATTGCCTACTATCAGACGCGTTGACTTAGTGACATAAAATAAAAGTGTAAGTTACTCAAATAAAACCGACAGAGGAACGGCCAAACAACTACAGAAATCAAACGTGTTTGCTAATGACAATGCTAACATCAAAGTTATAGTATCTAGCGTACTAGTAAGCCCCTAACAGACAGCGATCATAATAAAAACCTTTACAGACAATAGCAAACATCCTGAGGTCACAATTACTTGAAATTTAAATATTAAACACAGTTTATTCCAAAGATACTTAACTTACAAGTGCAACAGCAGGATCAGCATCCGTTTTGCAGGCTTCTGTTTCTCTCAGTTCTCACCATTCTGAAAAAGCCGGTCCGATATATTTACTCGAGTCTGACTTCTTGCTCGGTCAGTCTCCCGTTTCCTCTTTCGTTGGTCCTCCGACAAAGATTTCCTAGCTTTCTGCTTCTTTTTTACAGGCTCAGCCTCAGCCATAACTCAATCTATCGTTGCCCTTTGCTTATAGCTAGCCCGCCGGTGTTTGAATGGGGGCGTGTACGTGTGCAGTGCCGTCAAGCAATTCGTTACATCGCGAGACCTGATATCACGCGATACTTCCTGACACCGACCCGCGTCCCAAAGTTGCAAGTGAGTTTTTTCCGCTCTCGGCCAGGGGGGTGCGAAACCACCACCATTCAACCCGAAATAAGTAATATAACCATTCCACTGACTCCGAAGCTGTTCAGTTAAGGTTAAAAAGTTACCTAGAGCACCTTTAATATAGCCTTCATAATTAATAATTTTTATTTGCTGTCGCAAAATATGTACCCTAGTGTGATAAACACGCAAATGAATAATATGAATGATATGATTATTCATTCATTATGCGAATGATAAACATTAGAATGAATCAGAGAAAAAATGTGTGATTAATCAAGTTAATTTTTTTAATCGATTGACAGCACTGTAATATCCGTGGTTAGTCATGGGTCATGTATGGCATTAAAAATGGCATAAAAAAAGGCATTAAAAAGCATTAAATTTAATTTTATTCACTACTGTTCAAAAGTTTGGGCTCAGTAAGAGTTAATTTTTTATTTATTTTTTGAAAGAAATGAATACTTTTAGTCAACAAGGATGCCTTATATTGATCAAAAGTAACAGTAAAGAAGACATTTATAATGTTAAAAAATCTTTCTATTTCAGATAAATGTTTTTTTAAAACTTTCAGTTCATTATTACACAACTGTTTTCAACATTGATAATAATCAGAAATGTTTCTTGAGCACCAAATCATATTAGAATGATTTCTGAAGGATCATGTGACACTGTAGACTAGAGTAATGATGCTGAAAATTTTGATCACAGGAATAAATTGCATTTTAAAATACATTTAAATAGAAAACATTTATTTCAAATTGTAAAAATAAACAGTTTCTGCTTTATTTTGGATCATATAAATGCAGCCTTGGTGAGCAGAAAAAAAAAAAAAAGTACAGATCTAAACCTTTTGAACGATAGTGTAGTCAAGTCATCTCCATGTGATAAACGCTGATGGCGTTCACATGCACATTAAGAATTTGTTCTATAGTTATGTGCGTTTGAATTAGGGTTGTGCCGATAGACAATAGTATCGTGTATCGACGATAGACAGAGATATCGCCGATGGCAGATCCCTTTGACGATATCAATACGATAATTGGCTCGTTTTCCTATTAATGTATTAAATCATTATTATTATTATGAAGCTAGTATAGTTACAATTATATTTGCCTTGCCTAAATTCATAACGACATCTCACCACATAACCACACTTGCGACATCACATAACCACACATGCAACGTCACCGACGCGCGCGTATGAGGACTCCTCAAAGAAAATATTTTTAAAACAGAAAAAAATTACATCCCACAACGAAATTGAATTGCAAGGTGATCCATTCACAAATTGCCAAGAGTGCTTGTTTTAACAGACGCATCATTCTTATACAGAGCCAAGATGAAGACGCGGCATCGTTGTTCGTCAGTATTTTGTTTCCATAGCACATTAACAAAATATTTAATGACAGTAAAAACACTAAAAACAGTACAATTACAAAATATTAATTATAATAATAATATCAATAAAATTATATAGGCCGCCTAGGCCTAATAAAGTCTTTAGTAGGCTACACGAAGCATCTGTGAAACTCTGCCTGTGAAAATCACAAGCAACTTCAAACTTGTTTAACAAGAAATATTCTTCTATTTTTTTCACTGTCAATAATGTAAGTCCACAAGAGAAATATTAAGCCAGTAAATTAAGATGCTGTAGCCTACCGTTATATCCACCGTCGTCTCTGAGAGAACGCGCAGTTAATGCAGTGAAAGCGCAGTCCGTTTCTGCTTTCGTTTTCAGGGAATGATCGCGTTTACATGCACGTTATTAACTCGATTATGCTGAATAAACTGACAATGCATGTGGTCATGTAAACGGATTAACCCATTTTCCTTTATCAGAGTCAAGTCATAAGTAAGTACCGATCGACTTTTAGATTTTTGCCTCTGATTTCTCCCGGCATTTAAAACCCGCGTTATTTCGGCTTATTGAAGTGCGGTGCGCATATGTGAAGTGCATCCAGACAGAGAGAGCACTGGTAGGAGGACATATCGCAGACTCCGACTCTTTCTTGACCCAATAAATTAAAACGTGTTCTCATGATCTCGTGCAGAAGCAGCCTACAGTCAAAATGCTGCATCAGTAACGGCATGAGGGGATCATGTGTGTCCGTAAATTTCCCGCTGACATGTTGAAATATACAAGAATGGTCAGATACAAGAATGATTAGGATCTTTTTTTTTACCTCACTATACCAGGAAATAACCTGATTTAGCCTATTAATAAACACTCCACCTTTGCTAGCAAAATAGAAAAAGATTCTCATTTAAAACGAAGTAATAAAACAAGCAAATTGATGAGTAAATAAGCAAGTTAATAATCAAATAAGTAAGCCCCGCCCCCCTCACGATAATATCGTGTATCGCCGATCTCACAGGCTGACGATAGGACGATATGAAAATGGAGCATATCGCGCAACCCTAGTTTGAATATATGTGCGCAGGTTTGTAATTCCCTACAAACTAAGCCTAAACAAAGTACTGGTCTTTCCTTATAAATTTTGATACAGAATTTTATTTAGTCACTTCGGGGTAGGTACGCGAAACGAATTTTCCCGACAACGCTTTATCTGGAGTGGTAAAGGGATCCTCCATAGGGAGAGACTAGTTGGCACTTCAGCACTGCATTGTCATCGGGTCCAGGCGAAGGTCCTTCGTCAGATCTGGATACGGCCTGGATCCGGCAGGCTGCGGGAAAACCTTGGGATAAACAAAGACACTAAAATTAGCGTAGATGCCATTCTTCTTATGATGTAACGAGTACATCAGGATTTATGGGAAGTGTTCCCGGTTCCGGCTGACCTAATCTATGCAGCCTAACATTGAATTATAGAAGTCTATAATGTATTATGTGAATGCTAGGTCAAAGAGATGTGTCTTTAATCTAGCTTTGAACTGACAGAGTGTGTCTGCTTCCCAGACAATGGTAGGAAGACTGTTCCAAAGTTTTGGTGCTAAATAGGAAAAGGATCTACCGCCAGCGGTCAATTTTGATATTCTAGGTATTATCAACTGGCCGGAATTTTGAGATCGCAATAGACGTGAAGGACTATAATGCATTAAGAGTACTGAAGTACTGCGGAGCTAAACCATTTATTGCTTTGTAAGTAATCAGCAATATTTTAAAATTTATGCAACGTTTAATAGGGAGCCAGTGCAGTGTTGACAGAACCGGGCTAATAGGGTCATACTTCCTGGTTCTGGTAAGAACTCGAGCTGCTGCATTTTGAACTAGCTGTAGTTTGTTTATTAAGCATGCAGGGCAACCACCCAGTAGAGCATTACAATGCTGTAGGTCTAAAGTTTTTAAGTAAAGTCTTTGTCTAAAGAAAATGTAAGTCAGATTACTTCTTTTAACTTAAACTTTATTTTGTGAATAAGCCAAAACAATACATTCAATCATTAAGTCTCCTCACATCCATTCTCTATAGTTCCCTATGTCACAACCAAACTTTTCTGTTATGAAAGTTAAATGACTATATTGTTTTGTATGAAGGAGTGATCAGGATGGTTTTCACATTGTTTTGAAGAAAAAACTTTTCGCAATAAGATCCAGTTTTGAAAAGCCTTGTGAACAAATGTTTACTATGTTTTATATGGCCTTATTTCAGTGACTTCATTTATTTATTTTTTAAACCTCACATAAACGTTATTTTCTCAAAACTACAAACTTTTATTTGCATGTTGCTCACATATTATTGTGGCGCTGTTTGTGCTGAACACAGTGTAATCAGACTTTAGCCATTAATATGTTTTAAAGCAACTGAAAAAGGCACAAATGTCAGGGCATGTCAAAACTTCTTCAGGTCCCCAAAATACCCTTAGGGCCCAGAGGGTTAAAGTCTCTCTCCCTTTCATTATCATCAACATACACAGCGAATTAAACAGAAAAACTGGTTACATCTAACAGTAAACAAGTCTTGTCTACAGCTGCTCCGGCGTCAAAACAATGGCGGACTGTTTACAGCTCACTCAGGGTGGGTCTATGCTAAAACTGCAGTGTCAGTCAACAGTTGTGGGAGGGGCTTGTGCAAAAGTACGTCACATTTCCCCGAATCTGAGAACGTGTTGTTCTTCGACGGTGCTTATGATTTATGGGTTTTTTTAAAAAAAAAGCACTGGGTGGATTTTTATCATTTATAGTGTGGTTGTGTACACACACTGCCAACACACATTTATGTTCAAACACCATGTAAAATTTAATTTTGCATTATAGGTGCCCTTTAAGTAAGTTCAGTGATGGTTCATTTTTGTTGTAAAAAAGTTATTAATTTAGTTAATTTATCTATACAGCCGCTCTGGAGAAGTGATAACGAATAACGACTAGAAACGCACACAGAATCATGTGATTGATGATTAGAAACACACACAGAGTCGTATTTAATTTAAAAAAAAAAAAAAATAGACACAAATCACACCTACTACGTACACACTAGAGGTAAGTAATGCAAAATATAATATTACATTTACTACTATTATATTATAGTGGCAGGACAGTTGCTCAGTGGGTAGCGTTGTCGTTAGTTCCAAGAAGTCCCAAGGTTCGAGCCAAATCCAATGTGTGCGGATAATTCCGATGAAGCAGACCCTGCAAATGAGCAGGACTAACTAGGGAAAAACTACTATTCTGTTATATTAAAGGCTATATATATATTTAAAAAGTAGAATCAAAAATAAAGTTTATATTTATTATTAAAAACATGAATAAATACATAATATGTGACCCTGCCTGTGAAAACCCAGCTAAAGTCATTTTTTTTGTGATTCAATGTTTTCTACATAAAATCATCCTACACAATGTAAAGAACATTCTGTGAAAATATACCCTTGATATCTTTAATATTGACTGAGTAAGGCCATGTCAAAGATTTGCTAAAATTCAGGCTCAGAAAATCATATTTTTGAGAAATTCCAATTTAAAAATAGGTTATTTGTTAAAGCTGCAACACATTTGATCCATAGTTATCCTGCATATGTGCCATATAACACATTAAAGCTGAGATTCTCCCCTTTTTAGTGATATATGACACATCAGTGGAAAAATTCTTAAAGTTTTGTAAAACAGGTCTATTTATTATGATGTGCATGTCCAAAAAGCTAAAAGCATAAAAACATTGAAACGAATGGGGGTGCCACAAGAGCTTGATCATAGCAACAATTACCATGTCAGTTCAGTGGAATGATTTGTATAACTTTATTAGTAGGGTAAAATGTAATATCAGTGAAAAAAATGTCAATAATATATCAATTAAATAACATAACATTTCTCATTCGCTGAAATTATCATTCTCTTACTGGCCCACGGTGTAACATTGAATAAATCTGGAGTAAATAAATAAATACAATTTCAAGGAATATTTTACCCAAAAACTACAATTCTGTCATCATTTACTCACTCTGATGTTGTTTCAAACCTGTATTAGTTTCTTTCTTCTGCTGAACACAAAATAAGATCCTATAGCTGCAGCTTTCCGTTCCTGCTCATACTTCGGTGTCGCTGTGTCAGATGTCAAAACAACGCATTACCATTCAGCAAATAACACGTAGCAGGCCAAAAATGTCCTTAAATTAAGTTTAAAAGTATTGGCAGAATACTGAGCTACAAAACAAATAAGCAGTGCTTAAAATATTGGTTATGACAAGAAAAAATCACCACAGACATCTAAACCCAGCTTAAATCTCGTTTTTTTTTTTTTTTTTTGTTTTTCGTTGTGTTGACCTGATTACCGCTCGCGGATTGATATTAAAGTCTGTTTTTACTCTTTCTAATAGAAAAGACACAGAAACGAAGTTCCTGAACCGAATGATATAAGAATCCGCAGTGTTGTTGCGCGAAATAAACCCAGAGAAATCAATGTTGAGGAAGCCCACGTCGGTGGTTTTTTTTTTTTGCGCAAAAGTATAACGTAGTGTCAATAAAATCATTAATTTCAGTATTTATCATGTTATAAATGGAAATGTAAGTATTGCATCTCAAAACCATTGGTATAATCTATCATTTACAGCAATAAACACACATAGGCAATTTTTGTCATTTTTATGGCTATGACTACTTTGACGCTCGTTAACTCATAATTCGATTCTGCGACTTTAGCCGGGGTTTCACAGGCGGGGTCACATATAGGCTACTACAAGGCTTTATATCAAACTCCTCATTTAACCCTGATGGTGACATTTATATACAAGTATGTATCCAAAAACATTCCCTTTCTTAATAATTTCTTCTCCAAATGACCTCCTCTTGAAGGTTTCTGTTCCTTCTCAATGCCTATGTGATGAAGTCCAGTAACATCATGATCAACTTGTTTCAAGTGTAACGCAGAATTAACCAACCACTGCATTATAAAAAAAAAAAAATGCTACAAATCAGAATATATCATCGCTGTTGGGCATCTCTATATTTAGTCATTTTTGTTATATTTTATTTTTCTTAATTAATGATATTGGTCATCCTTTACGTCTGTATGTGGGTTTTTACAAATATTTAACCAATGAAAAGCATTTAAAAGAACTTGTGACTAAATCTCTTAACTCCACTGGATCCTCAAACTGTCAACAAAAACCTCATTGTAGAGGGCTGCATTGGGATTGAGTCCCGCCGGGTCCCGCGGGACCCAACGCAAATCTCGCGGGAGCGGGCGGTTTGAACTTTGCTGCGGGCGGGAATGGGCGGCTAAAAAAAACACTGCGGGATCGGGAGGTAGCCTTGCAACATGATGGAGATGTCAATAATGGCGCTTTTCCACTACACAGTACCAGCCTGGCTCGGCTCGACTCGACTCGCCTCGCCTTTGTTTGGTTTTCCACTGTGTAAAAGTTGTAACTGTATCTGCTTCCCGGTACTTTTTTTCGTACCACCTCCGGCGAGGTTCTGAGCGAGCTTAGGCGATACTAAAATGTGACGTGAAAACACGGCAGACTGCTGATTGATCAGAGAGAAGCATCACTATTCACTGCGTCATCATTGCACGCGCAAGACAGAGTATCCTGAATAAAAAACAGCAAAAACGAAAACAAAACCATCCAAAAACAGCACACTCGATTTCCTCCATTATCCTGTGTGTATGTGTCCAGTAGGCTATGCCGGCCAGGGAAACGAAACAAACAACCCCATGAATCTCTTTAATAATAGCAATACAAATATGTGTTTTTTCCTGCGGGACGGGAGAAGACACAAAATCAATGCATCTCTATTATTGTGCGGGAATAAATTCTCAGAGTTTTGCGGGTGCGGGCGGGAGTGGACATACATATTGCGGGAGCGGGCGGGAGTGAAACACATACGTTGCGGGAGCGGGCGGTAATGGTCAGAAATTCGGCGGGCGCGGGCGGGAGCGGGATGATGAAAACAGTCCCGCGCAGGGCTCTACCTCATTGCACCACCCTGCGTCGATTGTGAAGTGCCAGACACAGTTTGGACCATCTCTGCTCTTTTGCAATGTAAGGGTAAATAAAGAACCGATGTTTGAATAAGTACAATTTTACTCAAGAAACACTGTCTATAAAGGCTAATGTATGAAGAGTCGTGTATTCTGGTATTTGCTGTCTATTTGTAGCCAATATACTGTTCTAAATACCCTGTGCATAGCGTTACATCTTTTATATCAAGAAAATGTGAACAAATATATTAAACTAGAAAAACTGAGCGCCCACATAGATACAGTAAACTTTATAATCATAGAGTTCAAATTCAATTTCAAATTCATAGTTGATGAAAACATAATGCGATTCACTGACTGCCTCAGGCGCGGCTGTTCCAGCGACGGGCAAAACACATCATTCAATGGTCAAAAATTCATACACTGTTAATATTATGATGACACATGCAAGTGTCTGACCATATATAAAGCCACAATACCAACTTTGACGACACAGTGTTTAATTATTTAAAAAAATATGAGGTTTCTGCCCGACAGCGACGATAGGCCTATGTAAATATGTTGTTTTATCATCACCAACAACATCATATAGCTATATGACCTTATTGTGATCCTTACTAACTTAAGCTCAAATTTCACCTTAAATGTGAGTACTACATTTAATATAATATCCAGTTTTAATATGTCATTTGAAGCAATGTATGTTTGTGCAATTTTTTATATTTTAGTACTTAGTGGTGTGCCGTGGGATTTTGTTTTTTACACATCAAAACTGTGCAGTGGCAAAAACAGGTTGGGAAACACTGCGCTATAAGACTACACTCGCCTCTGGTCCTGATAGTACTGTGATGCTCACTAATGCAGATATGTAGAGCTCTAGAAGTATTCCCAGCATATGTAAGACCACACGGACAATGGATAAGATAAACCATATGAGGAGAGGAGCAGGTAATAGTTCCATGTATAAAAATATTGTCCAGTGTGTGGATGACCAAAAGAATTGGCTGCCAATGCCACTCACTATATTTCTTCCCTTAAGTGGAGTATTGAGACCCTTGTGAACTTTAGGCAAAGAATAATAGGTGTGATAGGACAATAGGATTAATGCATATTTCAAGTTTATTAGAAGCATCAGGAGGTAGACGTTCATTAAAAACGTGTTCATTCAAATGTCGGCGAATTTTCATTTGACGCTCATTGAAGTACAATAGCACCACCTTTATCTGCAGGATACACCACTACAGTGTACCAACTTTTCTAAGGTAAAGTAGGGCTGGGCGATAAAACGATAACGATAATTATCGCGATATAATTTTTCTCGATAAAACGATATCAAGAGTTCGATAAATGTTAGATAATGTTTATGCGCCAAAAGCGGAACGAAACTCATTTGAACCGCGCGCCACACGGACCATTTATCCGCTCAGCTCAAAGTCCAAACCGCAGCGCGAGCTCACTAGAGCAGATGCGTTTAACTCTAATCGGTCTCTGTCACGAGATCCAGTGAGAAGCGCTTGAATTCAGCGAAGAACACACGTCTCCATGATTTAAACCAGTTTAAAGGCAGATGAAACAGCGCTGACAAACAGGAGAAACACTGTGCGCAACGATACAGTCAGAAGGCTTTTCCGTCTACAAATTCCCATCATTTACCATGGATTTACTGTAACTTTAGCCTAGTAATATTAACTGCACCATGAAATGTGGGATATACATATTGAATTGTATTATATTATGTAGACAATGTATTAAAGGACTAACGGAATATAATTACAGTATTTAATAATGTATTTAGGCTACTTCTTTTCATACAAATACCATAGAAACCATAAAGTTACATTTTGCCATGATAGTGAGGTGCTACAGGCTATGCCTGGTTTCATCTGTGGTTATCGTGATCTAAGTGCATTATACTGGATGACCAATGGTTAAGTTTGATAAAACTCAAACAGTCAGAATATTACATTTTACCAAATAAAAATTAGCACATGCAGAAACTAAGAAATTAATTGTCCAATAAAGATATTTATTTTGTTAAGGAAAAATGACAAATGTTTGAATGTTCTACCTCAGATTTGTGAAATGTTCACCAGTTTGGCAAGTGTTTGTCCTGATATGTTCTGACAATAAAGAGTAGTTTAAAACCACAATTAATGCTCTGGTTTCTACAACTTTCGCTTAGGAGCAAAAATCTGCCTTTAAACTTGAAAGAAATAAAGATTTGACATTTATCGTGATAATTATCGATATCGACTGATATAAAAAAAATTATCGTGATATTTTTTTTGGGCCATATCGCCCAGCCCTAAGGTAAAGTAAAGAATCCCTCTCCACTTTAGATAAATTGTTGTAGACTTTATATTGTTTTTTAAGTACATTTTTTACAAAATTTCATAATGATTTGTATCAAAAACCTATGAATAGGAATCAGTGGCGGCTGCTGGTCTTTCAAAGAGGGGAAGCTCATTTTCGGCCTACATCATACAAATTGTCCATTTACTTATACGTAAATTCTGCCCAACGTTCCTTTTCAAGAAAATGCTCTGTGACCCTGTCGTACCAACTTAGGCGTCTTTTCCAGTGACTTGACCAGTGTCCTCTCAATGGCCAGCAGAGTTAGATATAATTGTATAAATGTAATAATATAATAAAGGTATAAATAATAATATAATAAAGTATAATAATAATATTACTAATAATATATAGGCTATTTTTAATTATTTTAATAATTATTGTTTTAATTATTACTAATAATATTATAAAAAATATAATAGGATAAGTAATAATATAATAAAGGTATAAATGTATAATTGTGTGAAATGTATTATGAAAAATGGCTAGCAATTTCGACAAGCAAATACCAAGAAAGAGGTAGCAGCAGTTTATCTTTTGACTATCACTTGAAAAATCCACGATGGGACTGAGCTCTCCAATAGCTTCAGCGGCAGCGACTTTTTATTGTATGAAATCGCTGTCATTCAAAAGGAGATGCAGCCCCTCCAATCATCACGCGGAAGCCCGGAGTCCGGGCCAGCCCACTCCTCATTCACCCCTAGAGACGCTGAGCGTCCGCGGGCGGGACATAATCGCAGCATTTATCCAATGACCGTCTAGTTTCGAAGCGCTGAAAAAAACTGTTCAAAGCAGACCCATTGAAGTCAATGGACGCTGGGCTTCAACAGGGAAATGCACTGTCTGTGACGCTACGGGAATGTATGAGAAGGAAATCGAGTCAGCCGACCTGCTGTATGTAGCTGATTCTGAACGAACTCGTCTTTGAGATTAACGTTTTCTAACGCATTTTTAGTCAATAAAATGTTAACACAATAGTACATATTTGACCATTAATTTTTTGACATTATAGGGGAAGCCGAGCTTCCCTTGCAGTCTTAAAGAAATCCCCACTGATAGGAATACTAATTAAGGGTGTGTTCACACCAAGTAAACCGAACTACAAGTGTGAACTTGTAGGCAATAGTTTCCACCCTAGACCTTTTGTCTAAAGCTTGCCTGTTAGCCAATTTAAGTGAGTGTGCAGAATTTGAAGCACAGATGAATCTTATTCTCAACAAGCCACTGATTTAACAAAAAGATGTTTGTGTTTTGGATAAAAGAGTCTGCTAAATGAATAAATGTAAAATGTTTGGTGTGGAGGTTTGAAACTTTTTCAGTAGGCATTGGCATATTATCTCTAATGATTCTAAATTAACGTGCATTTTTAAGGAAGATCCTAAACTTGTTTTTAGACATCAAAATCTTCTGTGACATGCTTGTTAGATCAGAATTTCCTTCTCATCTAGGCCCACGAGGCATTCCGACTCTTCCTTCTTGGAATTATTGGTGTGGTAATTGTGCTCAGTGCTCTTTTAACCATCCACACACTGGACGCAATATTTTTATATGTGAAACTATTACCTGTTCTTTTAGTCTTATAGTATTACATTTTAAATAAGTTGATAAAGATGTTAGTGCCCTTCAATACACAGGCATTGACAAGGAACAGAAACCTTCAAGAGGAGATAATTTAGAGAAGAAATTATTACAAAGGGAATGTTTTTGGATACATACTTTAAACACTATGTCACCATCAGGGTTAAATGTCGAGTTCGATATAAAGCCTTTCTTGTAGTAGGCTTTAGTATGTTTTTTTTTCTCCTCATTTTTTTAAATTATAAATATAAAATGTATTTATGATGCTACTTTTTAATTAGTATATATAGCCTAGTAGTAAATTAAATATGTTGCATTATTTACTGTAAGGGGATTTACAGTCAAAGACCCAGAACCAGAAATGATTAATTAGGACAAGAGTCAGAATTATAATAAATTAAAGAAAAGTTTTACTGAAGATAGTTTGCAGTTTCATCAGGCAGAAGTCAGCTTCAAGAATCGCATGGAGTTCGTAGGCCGCCCTGTTTACAGTTGCAAAGATCACAACAATTATACCCAAGGTCTAAGCTACGTCCTTGCTTCAGGTTGAATGATTCTCATTGGCTAAGAAATAGATAAACAGTAATTTTCCACACAGATAGACTGAAGCATATCTCCATTGATTATGCAGCTGACACTCAGACCCTGAAGTTAGGCACGTTGTGACCTTCCAGGTCGCAGATTTGGGTTGCTGGGCGCCAGCATGTCCAGAACAACAACTCAGTCAATCTCCAACAATACCAGTGGTTCCTTAACCTGTAACCAAAAAGACTAACACACACACATCGACACACAGCTTTATCAAGGTTGGATTTGGCAGGCTCTAACTATAAACAGGAGAGTCCTCTCAAAACATCAACATAATACATTCTTTCTCTCAAGGAGAGGACACTTTAATCTAACACCGTAAAGTAAAGACTTTAGCTAAGAAATGGTCACTCAAACTATTGGTTCCAATGACCCCTGTGACCATAGTTGTCAGAGTACCCTAGAAAAACAGCTGCATGTATTGACATGTTGATGTTAAAGAAGTCCATACTTCATTTCTGGAAGCCGGGCTAAATTAGCAAGCACTGTTACTGCATTCATAGCAAATACAGACATTAGAGAAAACATGAAAAGAACATTTCAGTAATCACACTGGTAACTTCTATAACAAAGCAAAATATCATAAGCCTATAGAGAAGTCATTCAACTCATGTGATGTTTAGAAGGAAAAATATTGATTGATACCTTGATTATAATCGCTCATTAGATACATTGAAGCAGCATTGGATTCCAAAATCCATCCCCTTCATTACCCTTAGTGTAGTGTGTACGTAACAGGTGTGATTTATGTTGTCTTTATTATTGTTTGTGTAGTTGATCATTTAGATTGCAGGGGAATTTTTTTTTTTTTTTTTTTTTTGACACTGTGTGTGTTTCTAATCATTATCATCACCTATTCTTATAAAGAGTTGCATCTTACTCCACACAGGTATTGTGCCCCAAGGAAGACCTGGCTGTTCAAAATGTTGCGCTCTTTGGTAAATAATTTTTGGCGCTGCAATTTCAATGTGCGGACATTATTTATCCTTTATCCTATTAGTTGAAATTAAATAAAATGAAATTAGGCATTGAAAGAGCGTTTTACTATGTACACCCAAAGTGCTTTACAATCCTATCAGGGAATCTCTTCTCAACCACCACCAGTGTGCAACATCCACTTGGATGATGCAACTGCAGCGATAGAACAACGGTGCCATTGCGCTCACCACACACCAGCTATAGGTGGAGAGGAGAGGGAGTAATCGAGCCAATTCAGTGCATGGGGATTATTAGGAGGCCATGATTGTTAAGAGCCACTGGAGGGAATTTGGCCAGGGCACTGGGGTTTCACCTCATTTACGAGAAGTGCCATGGTACTTTTAATGACCACAAAGAGTCAGGACCTCTGTTTAACGTCTCTTCTGAAGGACGGTGCTTGTTACATTACATTATACTGTAGTGTCCCCATCACTATAGAGGGTATGCATTGACATCACTTTCCTGCCAGAACATGCCCCCCTCAGCAGGACTGAGTGGCAAAAGCGCCTGCTGTGTGACTGGATTTAATAGGGGAAACTGCGAAAACACGAGTAAAACAAACGATTACCAGTTTAAACTAAAGGTTGGACTCAATATAGTGTTCCTTACAACTTACCAAAGATCCAGTAATCCATGGATATTGAGCCAGGAATTGTGTTTCCTGACATTTATATGTGCCTGATTTCGATGCCGGGGAAATACACAAAGCAAATTTGCCTGTGAACGCTATATATAAATACAATATCGGTAGGTCTAAATCCATGTGATCACTTATATCAATGTTATATACACTATATTGCCAAAAGTAGTGGGACATCCCTCCAAATCATTAAATTCATGTGCTCCAATCACTTCCGTGGCCACAAATGGCCACAAATCAAGCACCTAGGCATGCAGACTAGGTCGTTTTTTTGTCAGTTTTTATTTAAAAACGTCCAATTATGCATAATATATGATGGTAAATATTTAATTGATGAGCTGTCAATACAATTTATAACTAAAATATATAGGGTATGATTTTACTCCTAAATTCAGCATATTGACACAAAATGATGACTGCAAATCCAACTTTTGCTGCCTGGAGTCCAGTTGTTTCTATGAATTGCAGCGATCCATTTCCTTCTCTGTTCTGTAGCTATCGGCAGTCTGTAAAAATATACCTCTGATTTCTTGTCAAATCTAGTTGTACAGTCAATCGCAAAGCTCTTTCCTGTTTCGGATGTGTTTTGTGTCATTTTCGCAGCATTCACGCTGAAAGCAAATGCTGACTCTCAAGTCTTTTTTCCACTTAGACTTAAGGAGGTGTAACTGCATCTTGCTTTAGACAGAGCTCTGTGGCTCCATACTGATCTGTTCATTAGTGAGAGATTTTCAGTTTAAGTTTAGCAATTTGGCTCTAACAATCCAACAAGTTTTGTCTTGTGTATCTGAGCTCTCTGCTAGGGCTGAGTATTAATACAGATGATGTCATGATTCGATTCCGATTCACAAGTGTATGCATAGAAGTGCTTTTTTCTGCCATGGAACAACTTCTTTTAAGAATGCGGCTATCAGTAACCTATAAGAAATCGATATTGTCAATCCAGCATAGCATCCTGTTATTGCTGCTACTGCTGTTTAACTGCAGTCACTCCAGCCGATGGTGACGTCATGCACATACCCTCTATATACTGTATAATAAAGCCTATTTTAACCATGTACTTTTAACCAGTTAATTTTTTTTTCATGAAGATTAAGCACATTTTCTGAACATTTTTCATTATTGTAATGAAAGAAAAATCATATTCTCATTACTCTCATACAGATCTTAGAAAAGTAATAACTGAAAAAAAAAACATAAATTTACATTGAACGATATATGTAAATTCAAGCCATATGTATGTCCTGAATGTCAGAGACTTAGAGGTGGCTTTGATTTGGAACAGTAAGCAACCACCCAGCAACTACCCCTAGCAACACCTTAGAAATGGGAACGCAATGCCCTAAAACCACTCACAACATCATAGCACCGTGGCAGTGAGTTTTGCAAGTGGAACTGAAATTCACAATGTCTTCAGAAAATGTCAACATCTAATTTATATATCTGTTGTAATTGTAGATGTAAACTCTTCCTCCAGGTAATCACTCTCAGCTCCTCCCAGTCTGGATCTCCTGTCACAAGTACAGTCCCCAGCACCCCCACGTCTTTACAGCCACTCGTCAAACTTGAGTCTGGAAACACAGGTGCTGTGGGCGGCTCACGCCCTCTCCAGAAATACATTGTGGTTTCTTTGCCTTCATCCTCTTCCTCACTGGAGAGCAAGGGCTCAAGTGTCCTTCCCTCCTCTACCTCACCCATCAGCATGGAGTCTGCTGTCAAGCTAGAACGTTCGGAATCACCGGCCGCAAGCACACAATCGCCACATTGAAACTCACACAGTCGCTTATTCCACCAAGATACAGAAGAACAATAAATGTAGCTTGAGACTCGTCAAAGTGCTTACTGAGCACTTTCGGACAACCTGACACGTGCTTAGTATTAGGAAAGCGAGCAAATAGCTATGCACACTTGGACCATAAGACTCATTCACACACTGTGTACATACGATATATATATACGTCAAAACATTAACACTGAATAATGTATACACACAAATGCATGTCTGAAATACTGTATGTACATGTAAACACAAACATAAATGCTTGCATAATTGCCATTGTGGCTGCCAGCATAGAGAAGCTGTAACAGTGACAAACACACACACACACACATGGGAGAAAAATACAGGATGGAACTTGATTGTGATTTGAGGTAAAAAGGTTCTGTGTTTGAACTCACGGCTTTAACAATGTTTCATTAATAAACATAAAGATATGGTTGTATTTATAATGGGAGAAGGAATGATAGATGTGCATTTTGTGTGTAGAAAGCCAACAAACAAGCAAACAAAAAGAGACAGTGGGTCCATCACTGTCTATTATACGTGTGTATATTTGAGCACATGTGCTTGACCGAAAACTGGGCATTTATAGGATTAATGAACAATTTAATTGATTTACTATTTCATGATAATTTTTTTATCATCTATAATAAAGATGGGTTTTAAATGTGGTTGTAATTTTCTTTTCCTTACAAGACTTTGCTGTATTCCTTGTGTAGAAACCTTAGTAGCTTTTGTTTTCAAATATGTTGGCTCTATTTTCAGTTTCATTTCTTTCTCCAAACTAAAATATTAACTATAAATTTTCTACACGGTAGCCTGAACACATTTAGCAATTGATGAAAATAAAGTAGATTCCTCATTCCTTTAATACAATTTTATGTACACTGGGGTCCAGAGGGTACTAGGGGAATATCTTTTTTTGCTTTATTTAATTCAATTATTTATTTAAATCAGTGATTGGAATCCTTTGCACCAAAGCATGCTCTATTGATTTAATTTTGTTGTGAATGTACAATATTTCCACTTTTTTACTTTTAGTGCCGCTATAGTGAAACAGCAATAGTGAAATGTGTGTATACAGTGTGTGCATATTTATTATGCATGTTGATATTCTGATCATATTTTTTTTCCAAGCACATTTGACCAATTCCGAACCACATTAATCTTAATAACTACTATTTATTATGTGTTTAATCATTTATAAGTGATAGATAATTGTTAAGGAAGGCTGGAAGAGAAAAACGCCTTGGGGAGAATGCAATAGGCAAGGCAAGTTTATTTATATAGCACATTTCATACACAATGGTAATTCAAAGTGCTTTACAGAGAAGAAATTAAAATAATCAAAAGAAATAATAATTAAAACAGTTTAGAATAAAAAAGTACAGTACAAATAGTCGGACAAATAGTGGCACAGTGCTCATTCAGTAAATGCACAGCTAAACAGATGTGTTTTGAGTCTGGATTTGAATGTCACTGCTGTAGGAACACATCTGATCTCTTCTGGAAGGTGATTCCAGCTGCGGCTGGAATAATAGCTAAAAGCGGACTCACCATGCTTAGAGTGAACCCTTGGTATTTTTAGCAGTTGTGATTCTAATGCCCAATACTAATGCAATACTAGAAATTGCTAAATTAAGGTGTGACCAATACTCAGCAAAATGCTCATTGTTTCAGCAGGGTCATACAAAAACAGGCCAAGAAGAAAAGACACGTTAACTGCAAAAAAAAAAAAAAAGGTATTAAGGTGAAGAACTAATTCTTCACCTTTATTCCTTTTTTTTTTTGCCCTTTTGTCTCCAGTGACACCAAGCACTGCAACCTACCTGTAGTCCAGTCATTTTAAGCCTAAATGGGGATCAACCTAGGACAAATTGCAACAGAAGCAAACTCAACTGATTATGTATCCTCAATATGTCCTGAGTAAGGAAAAAAAAAAGCCCCGAAGAATCCCATTAGGAGAAAGTTTAAAAAAGACACAAATATAGCCTATTCATTCACCTATTCATTCTTTTTCTCACGTGAATAGGGTAAAAATTTGAACCTTTAGATATCACCATGAAAATGACTTAGTTGATTACTTGCATAAAGACAAACAAAAATGTATTGCACGTTTTTTTAAACTGTTTGTCAACAAGGGCAAACGGTGCATAATCTAATTACGTATGTGCTAATTTGCATAAATACCACAACAGATCTAAACATTGGGTATAGCCAGGTGAAAATGTCTTGTTGACATCTTACAGTAAAAGACTTAATGTTAAGGTCTGAATGGAACCCATTTAGGCTACCCATGAGCATTAATACATAGAGGCAGGAAGTACTTTAAACCAGCCTTTATTAATTATTATTGCAGAGATGGGGTTTGGGGCTGGGTCCGTGGGACTGTATCTGGGGGATGAGTCTGAGGGAAGAACAGGAGACAAGGATAAGGAGAATGCAGAAGACAAAAGGTAGGTAAAATAAAAAGTGGCTGGATCAAAAAATCTAATTACATACACAATGCACCACTAGAGAATCTCATCTTCATTCTTGTCACAGGCCATCTGCATTGAGTTTGTGCAGCTCAGTCCCCTGCAGTGTCAACAGGCCAGGGTGCATTCTGTATTGTTTTTTTTACAACTGCAACTCAGGGTGCTGCAGTCAGAATGAATAGGCGTATGAATAGGCAAAATTTGTGTCTTTTTCGAAACTTTCCCCTAATGGGATTCTTCAGGGCTTTTTTTTTTTCCTTACTCAGGAGGATACAAAATCAGTTGAGTTTGCTTCTGTTGCAATTTGTCCTACCTTTTTTCATAAAATGACTGGACTTCTGGAGTCTCCAGAAGTTCAAGGTGTAGGGCTGAGCAAATATGGGCAAAACTCTTTACTGCCTTAGAACTTCATAAAGCCTTTTAAAGGTATACATGTGAATTAAACATGGCACTATGGCCTTCATCATCCCAGTATGCTAATGCCGATCTAGTGCAGGGATTTCATTAATATGCTGATTGAGGACTGTTGGGACACTCCAGGCACAGAATGGTTCTGTCAGGAGAGACAGAATCGTTTGCACCTCAATGACACGTCTGTACCATTTGCTTCAAAGGACATATGCTTTCAACTACATACTGTTTATTTATTAGTGTGTTCTTCTAATATGTAACTATGCCATGTTTGGTCTCATCTGACAGCTTATAAATTTAAATGAATGGCGGTGAACTTAATAGATCCTAATGTTCAATCTAGGTACTATTGCTTAAACATACATTGAGGAGAATATGTTAATGTTCTTCTCCCCCTCTGGATCTCCACTCATTTGCCTCATCTTTTTGTTTCCTGACAGTTGGGTTTGGTGTTGGTATTCCACTCATGTTTAACAATGCTTTGCTCAGGGTATAAGAAGGAAAGGTAACTGTTGATCTAGGAGAAAGGTTTTAACCCTGCCACTGCCGCACACCGGTGCGTAACCTCATACTACAAGAAAGGCTTTTACGACCTCTTCTGCACAACAGTGCATTATTTGTTACAACTAAGTTTCTATACAGTATGTTGTTCCATTCTACTGTCTATATATTTTACACATGTAACTTAATAAATAACTATGCCTGCTTTAAAGGCTTTGAGAATCTTTCCTTGTATCACTGATCATGTTGAAAGCTAAAGTGATTATAACTTTCGTTATCTAAACGTTCAGGTTAAATCCTATGTTTTCCTATCAGTTCTAAGAAAGACCTTTACCTTTAAAGAATAAGAGGTTAAAGAATAACAACAACTTTAATGGAGTCAGATTAATTATATTGGAGTCAGATAAATATTTGAATTATACACGTTATCCTTCAACTGCCTTTTGTTCCGATTATTGGTTCAAAATGGCAGCGTAAGCTTCCAGCCTTACAAAGGTGTCAGGATCTCTTAGACTTTTTTAAGGTAACGAATCCTGAAATATGACCCACACTTAATAAGAATCACAAGAATCACGTGAAGATGTGGTTTTTATAGGCTTTATAGACAGATAGGTTGGGAGTGATTCTTGAAGGACCAGTACAACATCCTCTCGTACCTCTGTTTGAAGAAATGATCTTCCAGAATCTTTCAGTAAATTTTGGGAGTTGATAAGTCCATCTCCTACCCTGAAGGTCTGTCTTGCTCATTGTTAGTAGCAGCTCACAGCATGACTCCCTCGCCACAGCTGCTTCTGTCTGACTTGAACTGGTGGTGGTCCCTCAAGAGTCACTCTCATCCTCTCAGAAGCCTTCAGACACATAGATTGTCTATAAACAGTCATATTTCAGGATTCTTTACCACAGCAAAGTCTCTGAGATCCTGACACCTTGTACTTCTGGAGATTGCAGTGGCGCTGGAGACTAAAGGGTTCCTGATTGTTTCACACCTAATTCTTCACATTAATTCCTAATTTTATATTTTGCAGTAAACAGTAATATGTGTATTTTCTTGGCCTGTTTTGTATGACCCTGCTGAACCAATGACCGTTTTGCTGTCCATTGGTCACACCTTAATTTTGCAATTTCTAGTATTGCATTAGTATTGCATTCTTCTCATGAGCATTTAATTATTATTATTCTTTTACTTTTCAGTGCAAGGTAAATCTCTTTTTTGGCCTATTTTAACTGTAAAAGGAAACCTGCTTAATAATTATGCACAATAAGAAGTTTTTCACTTCCAGCCTTCCGTAACGTCCCGTTTTCACTGTTGCACAGCGGTTTCCTGTCTGTCTGAGTGAATTACGTTGTATCTCCTTATAGCTTTGTTTTTAAACTCTATTTTCTATCTTTCCTGCCTTTTATATTGCTTGATATAATTGAATCATCACAATATGTCTGATATTATCGAATTTTGTCTGTCACATTGATCTGGCATCGCTAGCTTTAATCTAAATCGCTATCGCTCGCACAACGCGCTAGCATTTTGCTTGCCAGTTAATCTGCCATCTGTGCTTACCGTCTATTTTTCTCTTGCGCCTTTTACGAGTCCATCAAACAACTGTGGTGAGTCGGATCAATCAACAAACACGGTGAGTCATGTCATCTCCTGTTATTGTCACTTGCACAGCCTGCCACATGTATAGTATAGCCTTCTCTGTCAGAGTTGAAGGCTACACATGTGATAAATGCAGGGAGATAGTCAGGCTGATGGAGAAGATTTCAGAACTAGAGATGCATTCAAACTTTAATCGAGGATAGTAAGAATGCAAGGGCTTTAGATACTACTTTGGATGTGACTAGCTTAGTGAACTCTGTACATTGTTTGGCTCCAGCTGTAGAGCCTGTGCAACTGGGTTACTGAGATGGCATTGTCGCGGGGCAAAACACCGCCCTTCCGTTCCGATTAAAACATCTAATAGGTTCTCGCTACTAAGTGACGTTTTTTGAAAATGTAAAAATGCAGAAAGTTTTCTGTGATGGGTAAGTTTATGGGTAGGGTTAGCGTAAGTGGATAGAATATACAGTTTGTACAGTATAAAAAACATTCTATGTAAAGTCTCCATAAAACATGAGAAAACAACGTGTGTGTGTGTGTGTGTGTGTGTGTGTGTGTGTGTGTGTGTGAGAGAGAGAGAGAGAGAGAACAAAGCTTTTCAAAGCTTTGAATCAATTGAACCAATTTGATTCACTGTTTCGAAGTGTTCGAAATGCCACACACTGGTGACCCCTGCTGGTTAGAACCAAATGTCAGAAGAACCAACACAATCTCACAGCAATTCGTACCTCTTTTACGAAGTGGCTAATTCGTATGATTTGTCTAGACCCCAGTGGTCAAGTGGTGGGTGGGTAGGTTTAGGAGCGGGGTTACGGTGGTCTTTCCTGATGAGGTTTTATTTTTATTTATTTTTTTAATTTTTTTTTCCACCTCCACCCCCCCTCTTCGGAGGACAACTTTATTTTATTTTTATTTTTTATAGAGGCGATATATTTTTTAAGTACATACACTATATTACATTCAAATCACATTTATAATCAGTGCATTTAACTGTTGTCCTACCATAACCTTTCACCATGTTTTAGTAAGATTTAGTAAGATTTTCCACAGACTGGTAATGGGCTTGTACTGACTGCAGACTGCTGAGCTGGGACACAGACTGGTAACGGAATTGTGCTGACTGCAGGCCGCTGAGCTGGGACACAGACTGGTAACGGGCTTGTGCTGACTGCAGACTGCTGGGCCGGGACACAGGCTGGTAACTGGATTGTGCTGACTGCAGACTGCTGGGCCGGGACACAGGCTGGTAACTGGATTGTGCTGACTGCAGACTGCTGGGCTGGTCCACAGACTGGTAACGGGCTTGTACTGGCTACAGGCCACTGATCTGGTCCACAGACTGGTAACGGGCTTGTGCTGACTGCAGACTGACGGGCCGATCTGATCTGGGACACAGACTGAGCTTTTTGAAAAATCGTACGAGTGAGGTCCTATGAATTAGCCCACTCGTTAACTAGGCCTAATTGCCGTGAGATCGGGTTGTGAAAATGCAACAAAAACTCAGGCCAAACATGCATAAAAACACCTTTTACAAACACATGGCAAATGTTTTAGTGACAATGAAAATGCAACAAAAACTCAGGACAAACATGCATAAAAACACCTTTTACAAACACATTGCAAATGTTTTAGTGACAATAAAATCTATGCCATTAACTAATCATCTAAAAAGAATGTCAAGTGTCTGTGTAATATGTGTTCTTTTATCAATTTGCTGGGCTTGTTTTGTTTGTTCCATGGATTGCTCAGCTAAACAGGCCTAATGTCTAATTAAAACTGATCAGAGATAAAGTAAAACCCATAGACACTTGTTCAATGGTTCGCCACAATCTGCATGATTAATGGGCTCACAAATATCGCCCCGCAGCGGTGAACCATTTAAAAAAAAAAAAAAAAAGTTTAATGCTCAATAACATAAGAACATTATGGAATTACACACAGATACATATACAAATAATAATAAAAAATAAATAATTATACAAAACCAATGAAAAACAAAAGGTGACATGGCAAAGAGATCTGGGGCCCGTTCTTCGTACGTCGCTAACTCACTTAGCTGGATTTGATTGTTGGCGATTTGGCATGATCTTGGATTGTTTGGTTCTTCGACGCTCATCCTGGACTTGCTGTCATAGCAACAGGTGCGCAATCTTAAACCTGCTCGGGAGCAGGCTTATTTCATGTTAACAGGATTAGACTGCGGCTTCATAAGCGGAGCTGATACGGGAAGTCCAGCGCAGTGCGATAGTGCACTTTCTGAGATATATATTTTTTCTCGTGACTCGTGAGATTGTCGTTTACATTATTAATTTGTTGGAAACGCACATTTATTTTCGACTTGTCGGAGTCGGGCTTTAACTACAGCACAAACTGTTTGCATTGCACTAAGATTATTTGTGAGTGGCTCTTTCCTTTACACTATTGGAGATGCGGAGAACTTGATGGAAAGTGCTGTCTGTCGTGTCATTCGGAGTTTACCTGGCACTTTTAGGTTTAAAAAACAGTTTTTTTTTTTTTGTGGCATTTCCAATCCACTTAAAGGGTTAGTTCACCCAAAAATGAAAATTCTGTCAGTAATTACTCACCCTCATGTTGTTCCAACCCCGTAAGACCTTCGTTCATCTTCGGAACACAAATTAAGATATTTTTGATGAAATCTGAGAGCTGATCACTCCTCCATAGGCTTCTAGGTGACCGAAACTTGCTGGCCCAGAAAAGTTATTAAAGAGATCGTTAATATAGTCCAAGTGACTACAGTGGCTCAATCTTAAGTTTATCAAGCGACGAGAATACTTTTTGTGCGCAAAAACAAACAAAAATTACGACTTTATTCCACTATTCATTTCCTTCTCTCTGGGCCTCTAGTTGGTTCACGTAGTGTTTTTGCGTCGCGCGTCTGTGTTACACGTCACCACGTAGGCTCACAATTGGCCGAAGCTGGTCATGTGTGTGATGCGTGTTGACGTGCAACACAGACGCGCTGCGCAAAAACACTACGAGGCCCAGAGAGAAGGAAATGAATAGTGGAATAAAGTCGTTATTTTTGTTTGTTTTTGCGCACAAAAAGTATTCTCGTCGCTTGATATACTTAAGATTAAGCCACTGTAGTCACTTGGACTATATTAACGATCTCTTTAATAACTTTTCTGGGCCAGCAAGTTTCGGTCACCTAGAAGCCTATGGAGAAGTGATAAGCTCTCAGATTTAATCAAAAATATCTTAATTTGTGTTCCGAAGATGAACGAAGGTCTTACGCGGTTGGAACAACATGAGGGTAAGTAATTACTGACAAAATTTTCATTTTTGGGTGAACTAACCCTTTAAGATCCAATGTTGTAAAGCAATGTCTTAATATTCCAGATTAGTAATATTATATAAAATAAAAAAAGGCAGTTGACTAAAATCTTCCATATCACAAATGTGAAAGCAAAATGGCCAGGATCTGTGCATGACTTAAGTATTTTCAGAGATTCACATTTATGCATAATTTGAAAGTGGTAAGGAAAGTTCCACACTTAAATATCAAGCTTACTGTATTACATACACTTATGCTGATCTTAACAGAACTGCATTTTTTCATAGGTGATTATGACATGTTCCTGCCTGCAGACAGGTGTTTTATGACCCCATTCCCTGACCCAAACCAGTTACAATGCAGCTCTAGCCAGGACAAGGGCACACAATGAAATGAACTTTGGCTAACTAAAGGGAAGATGTCAGTGTCTGAAAAGTCTGAGGGTTGCACACCTGACAGGGCCTGTGACATTGTTGCATGTGCCATATTACACAACATTGCCAAAAATAAAATAAAAATAAAAAACACTTTTCATTAAATGTTTAATAAAAGACAAATGGTTCCTTGAGTTTTATTTCAAATGTTCTTTGTAAAGAAAAGCCAGTGGTCAAGTGCCTGCAACAAGAGATATTAGACACATGCCTCATGCAACAAATAAAAAGGAAAAGTTGGCTATACACTGGCCACCTGTAGGCCTATGTCTCCTCTGTCTGTGCAGACTCTTCTGTAGGCCTTTCTGTAGATGTGGAATCCTGCAACTTATATTGCAGCCATAAAGCATACAAGTATAAATTAAGTAAAGTTATTTATGCACTTGCAGGTAGGCTAGTTCCTCCATATGACAGTTATCTGAGAGGGTTTATTCACTGTCCAGTGCAATGGAAACAAATGGACATTACAAAGTCTTATACTTTCTTTCCTTTGGAAAGTTAGAAAATGTCCACTTACTGCACATATTTCAGCCACCACTTTCTTGGCAACAGATACAAGTGTTGGTGTATTATGTAAAAGTGCACAAAAGAGGAAAACACAGTGTCATTACAATGAACTACACTCTGGAAAAATGTGATCAATAACTCATGGCAAAATATTTTTACATTAACATAAGTTTATCAGTTTTCACTTTCACAAGTCAAAGCAATTCATCATTACTCAAGATTTAACAGTTGAAAGGACTATACGGCCTTAATTTAATTCAGCAAAAATTATTTTACAGTGTAGGCTAAGATCTTTTCTCTTTTTTTTCTCAGCCTTTTTCTTGGTTGCTTTTATAAACAGACAACCATTTATTTAACAGTGCCTTTTATAAAAGAGACTATAATATAACTAAAAATTACCATTATGTAGAATATTTTTGTACTTCACTTTTATTTGTTCCCATGTTCTAGTGTGGTGACTCTGACATTACAATGAACAAAGTAATTATGCAATTATTAAAATACAAAAATATAGGCTAATAAGTGATAAAAACATCTAACATCTGTTTTATGGTGCTTAATTTAACCCCTTGTTTAGGTCTTAAATATAGACACCTTCTACCTTATTTTGCTTATTCTCAGGTTAGGTAAAGTCAGTCGAATTCGTTCTAAACAATAAGTATATAAATTTCCATACTTACAATTCAGTCGAAAGACTGCTCCGTGGTTTAGTTCAGCTCAATATTTGGTAAAACAGAGACTTAAGGCAGGCGAGCTTCTTAATTTCAATTAAATGTAATTTTTATTAAATACAGGTTAACTAGTTTACATAAAAGGTACTAATATATAAAATAAAAATAAAAGTAAATCAAAACCAAATAATTTACAAGCTTTCATCTTCATGAGGCGCAATGGCAAGGCATCTAACACCGGAGAGGCCGTCCTTGGTGAAACAGCGTCTAACTTTGACATTCTTTACAATACTTTTTATAGTCCACACGCCCTCCGCACAGATTCAGTCCTTTACAGACAATCTGTCCAATCCGAAGTGTTGAACTGTCCTCCGTTCTGGAAACCCCCTTGTAACTCCATATATAAAGCTCTTTCCTTTGTTCTCCTTTGTTTGCTGCTCTGGACCGTCTGCCTTTCTCCTGCGTCTCATGCTCCTCATCAGGGTAATGCTTGCCATTTCTACTTTGCTAAGTTACATGCTTTTCACTACTTAATGTTACTTCTATCTATTGATTAAATGCTTAAACATGAGTACATTATTGTCGTTTCTTGCATGCATTATTACAATAAAAAGTTTATTACAAAAACAAGTTGCAGTGTCTCTCTGAACACAACAGTTCAATAATAAAGACCTTTACAAAACCATCTCCATTGTCTTTCTTAATAAAACAATTTCACAATAAAGGCTTTTACCAAACAAGTTGCATTGTCTCTTCTTAATAATCCAGATTCACAAATAAAAGACTTTTACAAAACAACAGTGTCTTTTCTTATAACACTCTATTTTACTAGGTTATAAATGTGGTTAATAACATACATACTTTATATATGAAGGTCACCGATTAATAGCCTACAGAATAAATTGCATATATATTTCACTTCTAAAACTACAATGGTGATTAATATCATATCAGCCCATATATATGAGGCGTTCTAATAGAATAAATTGCATGTTCACTTAACACATCCCATACACAAAAGAAATATATTTTCAGAGTATATTTTGGAATATATGCAAATATTTGAAATTGGCCCAATAAATATATTTCACACTTAACATCATATATTTTTGTTATATTTCAGAATATATTTCAATGTATTTGGAATATATGCCACATATATTTTTGACACTTTTGGGGACCCATACAGAAAAAAATACATTGAAATATATTCTGAAATATAACAAAAATATATGATGTTAAGTGTGAAATATATTTATTGGGCCAATTTCAAATATTTGCATATATTCCAAAACATACTCTGAAAATATATTTCAAATATATTTCTTTTGTGTATGGGATGGCCACTTCTAACGGATATAAATAAATTGTCTGCTACTTTTTGCCAGCCCTCTCTCCTGGCTTTTGCAGACTTTGAGGTAATCCCTGGCGTTTTGATTAAACATTAAAATTCCGAATAAACTTCGACTATTAGTTCTTGCTCTGCTGCGGAGAAAAGCTGACCGCGCTCTTTGGCCACGCTGAACAGCCAATAGCAGCGTTGCTGATCAATGTTTCTACTATCGATATCCCCTTTTAAACCAGCGCATGAACGCGCAATTATCTCAGATAACTCAACCCAGCTATAGTAATCATATCCGGCAAGTGTGTTCGAAGAACCTAATTAGCCAGATCATGAGCACGATGATATCATCTTGGATGTATCATTTGATCTCGGATGTTTTAACCCTCTGGGCTTCTTCGTCCGAAAACGACCGAAAACTTGAATGTTTCGAATTGTTTAAAGGAGAAGTTCACTTTTAAAATGAAAATTCTGTCATCATATACTCACCCTCATGTTGTTTCAAAGCTGTATGAATTTCTTTCTTATGCTGAACAGAAAGGAAGATATTTAGAAGAATATCAGTAACCAGACAGTTTTTGGGTCCCAATGACTTCCATAGTAGGAAAAAAATATACTATGGAAGTCATTGGGACCCAAAAACTGTCTGGTTACTGATATTCTTCTAAATATCTTCCTTTCTGTTCAGCATAAGAAAGAAATTCATACAGCTTTGAAACAACATGAGGGTGAGTATATGATGACAGAATTTTCATTTTAAAAGTGAACTTCTCCTTTAATTTTTTTTGCTTCATCGGATGGGGGTGAAACTTGGTGACTTTTGTTGTATTACCTATATGAACACACAAAAAAATCAAGGAGATGATTCTGATATGTTAAAGGGTCGTAAAAAAATAGTCACACTTAGCTTCCTCCCGGTCAAAAACGGGCGACATAGGAAATGAATGGGAAATACGAAAAAAATAGGAAAACTCAGAGAAACTTTTGGTGGTACAAGCTACAGATCAGCCACTGTGCTGAAAAAAAGTGTACAGCAATGAAGGGGTGACACTCTAAAACATCAAGAGTGCAAATAAGACACCCTCCCCCCCACACACACAAACACACACACACACACACACAGAGAAATGAACTGGTAAGACTGAAACAGCAAATTTTGCCCCAAACTATATAAAAATTATATAATCATAATAACTCTAAAACTTTAGCAAGGAGAGTCAAAAGGTAGGTATCGTTTGAAAGAACTCTTTTTAAATTTTTTGAAAATATAAATTACATTACATTTGGACATTGTCCTGCCAAGAAACGGCGGATAAAAGACAATATATATATATATAATTTTTATTATGATTTTGCATATCTTTCTTATTTGTCATGGAATAACTCAGGAAGGAAATAAGGTAGGAGGAAAATTCTTTTTTAGTGAAGTCCCCCTACATGTTAGCTGCATCTGGATAAAAAAATAATAATTTTTGGATAAAGGAATCAAAAGTTACAGCATTTGGAAAAGAGATAGCCTTTTTGTACAGTCTTTGACACCCCCTCATGGGCAATTGTTTCTCCATGAAGAATATCTTGTCATAAAAGCAATAGATTATGTTAATTTTGGGCTCATTTTAATTGTAATAATATGCTGTAAAAAATGAAGTGCCATTTTCAATTATCTGAGAATGTTTCATGAGCTGTATGATGTTTTTGACACATTGCAGTACATTATTTTATAGATTATGAAAAAAAAAAAAGAAATTCTATTTATCAGCAAATAACTCAGCAATACTTAAGAGTTTTTCAAAGTGGATACATTCACTGTAAAGTTCAGACTCTAAGCTTTCAAATGACATCAACTTTGTGTTAATCTAGGCAAGATTTTTGAAAAATATGGTAATGAATATTTTCGCAGCTAGGTGGCGCCTGCTGGCGGTACACTCGGTTTTAGAGGGATTACTCAGCACTCGTTAGGAGTTAATAAATGTAGCTGCATTAAAAAGCTGAGATCCTAAGCTTTAAAATGATATATAATTTGTGTTGTTCCATTCAGTGGTTGCTTAGTAATTAATTTTTTTTCTTTCCGAATGGGAATAAAATAAATAAATAAATAAAAAAAAGCTATAGGCCGCCTATAGGCGGTTATAGGACATGACACATATTTATACATTTTGAAGCCACTAGATGGCGCTCTTCTCACTTGATTTTTTTTTTTTTTAGGCCTGCGCTCTATTTTGATGTGAAATGTTGCATTTATTGAAAAATAAAATAAAATAAATAAAATAAAAATATATATATTAATTCTAATGGAAAAAATAGCTCATAAAAATTATATAATTAATGCAAAGTATCATAAAAAATTCTAAAAATTCTAAATAATAATCAGAAAACATTATAGAACAAAAATATATTTGATTGGTTATCCTGGGAAAAAGTAAAGTAAAATTTTAAGGCTTCGTCCGTTTTCGGGCGGGAGGAAGCTAAGTGTAACCCATTTACGAAGAAGCCCAGAGGGTTAAGCAACGTACGAAGAACGGACCCCTGACAAGAAGGCATACACTACAACTATATTGATGCAATAACATTAAGCTTTTAAGTGCATGTATTTTCTTTAAATATTTCTTTATAATATTTAATAAATCTTAGGGATTTTTTATTATTTATATAACGAAGAGATTTAAGAAGTGAGATTAATTCAGTGTCAAAATAAGGATAGGACTGTCATGTTTTGGTTTTGTTTCATGTTCTTGTTTTATGTCTGTCATGTGATCCCCTGTTCTAGTCATGTGATCCTGCCATGTGTTCTGTGTTGTCATGGTGTCATTGGTTCTTTGTTTCATTGTTCACAGGTGTCCCTTGTCTAGTCATTAGTCTTGTGTATTTAAGCCCTCATGTTTGCCATGTGTCTTTGTCAAGTATTGTTTGTGTTACCACTGTTCGCGTGTGTTCATTTTATGTTTGATCACGTTTTGTAAATAAACTGCACTTTGGTTCTCTTCAAACTTGCCTTTAGAGGAGTATCATTACAAGGACAGAATACCATTTGTAAACTTGTTTATGAATTTAGAATTTGCCATATAATAAAGAAATTAATAATGTACTCTATGGGTTTATTTTTATCGTCATTATAATAAAAAATAATGTCTTTTAAACTGAAAGAATGTGTCACACTGGCAGAATCAAATATGTAAGAACCAAGGTAAGACCAAAATTGTTTGGATATAGGGCAATCATAAAACAAATGTTCAAATGTCTCCTCTGCTTGTTTACAAAAAGCACATGAGCTGTCAATGTCCAGATATTTAGAAATATTATAGTTGACAGGATATATTTTATGTAAAATGAAAAATTTGAAATGTATTTCCTTAGCTTTACTGGACATACAGTATTTCAGGTTAAAAGCCAGGCCATGTTCCAATCTATATCTTCTATCAAAGATCTCCAATATAATTTTCCTCTTGGAGAAACTTTTTTTTTTTTTTTCTTAAATTGAAAGATTTGGCGTAACCTACATGTCTATTAGTACATTTCTTGTCCAAAAGATCAATTCCATCTAAGAGAAAAGTAGATTGTATTGTGACTTTGTATTGTTGTTCTTGGATTATATATGGAGTGGCTTTTACCCAGGTGAGATTGCATTAACCATTGTATTAAACTCTTTTGGAGGAATCGGGAAATTGTGGTAAATCATAAATTGCTCATAAGTAAAGAGGTTAAGGAGAGGATACAGTTAATATCATTTTTGGAACCACCTGGGAAAAAATAAAGATTTATTTCTGACAGTGATATCACTGTTATTCCATAACAGTGTTTTATGAGGTGAAAACTATGAATGTAACACACACAGCTTCCAAGCAAGGAGACACTGTTGATGAAATTTGGACAAGGCAATAGGTAGCTTAGATGGTAAATAGTTACATTTTAGAATAAAAGGAAAGACTACCGATTTGATAAAATATTTGGTTGGGGATAAAGTACCAAATGCATTTTGGATTGGCGAGACATCTTTTAAGCCAGTTAAAGATAAAGTTTAAAGATATTTATCATGTCAGAAAATTCTAAAAACTCAATGCCTCCATCTGCTCTGTCGTTAGAGAACACTTCTTTTTTTTTAGTTTATGAGGTTTCTTTTTCCAAAAAAACTTCTTTAGCAATTTTGTTATCCACAAATAAAGATAAAGATGGGCACAAATGAGCATGGAGGGGGTGCGATCCGCATCCAAGAGTTCTTGCAAAAAAGCGAGTACAATTGGTACTTTGCATGAGTAGGGGTCCAGGCTGCGTGCTGCTCACCAGCCAGAGAACACCACCCACTTCTGAGTGTAGAGGCGCCAGGTTGATGGCGCTCTTGCTTCTGTGATGATTTTTAGCACCCTATCCGGGAGACACCCGTAAACCCGTTGAGGGGCCATACATGAAGGACCCACAAGTCGGGACGGGATGCCAGATTTTCCCGTTCGCCTGTGTGAGGAGATCCAGGTCTGTTGTGAGGGCTGTTTCCAGCAGTTGTGTCAACTCGGAGAACCATAACTGGGCCAGTCGTGGGCAAGCGCGTCCTTGCTCTTTGAGAAAAATGTTTGGCAACGAGCGTTGTCTTCTGAGGCGAAGAGGTCGACCTCTGCCTCGTATGCTCCATATCAGCTGAACCGTCTGAGGGTGAAGAGACCATTCCCCTGGGGGAACATTGTCTCTTGACAGCATATTCGCACCCTGGTTCAGAATGCCTGGCACATGCGTAGCCCTCAGCGAGCGCAGGTTGTGCTGAGCCCATAGAATGAGACTCTTGGCCATGGCGTGCAGGTTGTTTGACCTGAGACCACCCTGGCTATTTATGTAAGACACCACTGCCATGTTGTCCGTTCGGACCAGGACGTGGTGGCCTTTTAGATATGGGAGAAAAGCTTTCAGTGATAGAGCGACCGCTCTCATCTCTAGACAGTTTACATGTAGGCACTTCTCCGGGCTCGACCATAGGCCAAAGACGTGCCTGCCCTCGTAAAGGGCCCCCCAACCTAGGTTGGAGGCATCTGTTGAGATCACTTTTCTCTTTGAAACCACACCCATACTCACGCCAGACTGATACCAGTCGGCCACTTTCCAGGGAGTCAGGGCTTTGATGCAGCCGTGAATCGCTCTGATTAGTAAGTGGCCAGATCGCAACGCGTGAGCTGGTACACAGGGTTTTAGCCAGCACTGAAGAGGATGCATGTGCAGTAGTCCTAGCTGGAGTACTGATGATGCTGAGGCCATGAGACCCAACATCCTCTGAAATCTTTTGAGAGGAGCGCGAGTGCCCGTTCTGAAAAATGCCGCTAGGCATTGAATGGTGAGCGCGCGCTCTGGTGTAAGGTGCACTACAGTCTATCACTGTACCCAGGAAAGAGATACTTTGGCTGGGAGACAGTGTGCTCTTGGTAGTGTTGATCCTGAGACCAAGGCATACTAGATGGCTGAGGAGCCAGGATCTGTGAGTTATCAACTGTGCCTCCGATTGGGCTATAATCAACCAATCGTCAAGGTAGTTTAACACTCGCACTCCCCGCTGTCTCAGGGGGGTAAGTGCTGCATCCATACACTTCGTAAATGTAATAGGTGCTAGCGATAGGCCGAACGGTAGTACTGTGTACTGGTAAGCCTGCCAGTCTGCCCCTCCAAGGTGAATCTCAGGAATGGCCTGTGATGAGGCTATATTTGGATGTGAAAATAAGCATCTTTCGGATCCACTGAGAAAAACCAATCCCCTGGGCAAATTTGCGCGAGGATCTGCTTGGTTGTCAGCATCCTGAATGGACGCATCATCAGCGCTTTGTTCAGGTGTCTGAGGTCTAGGAGCAAACTGTAGCGAGTAGCCTCGTTTTATTATGTTCAACACCCATTCTGATATACCGGGGATAGCCTCCCAGGCCTTGGCCCGCATTGCTAGGGGTTGAATGAAGACTGGGCCGCTGTGAGATAGGGACCCGGCCGTCCAGCCGTCTTGTGCTTTTGATGCTGTGTGAACAGCGTTCATGTGCAGGGGCACGCGCTTTACATCGGGCGCACCCTTTATCACATCTCCAGCGCGAGCTGGGGGGGAAACTGATGTGGGAACAGTTTTTATGTGTCGGGGTGCGTACTTCATAGTGGGCACACGTATTACATTTCACGAGTTCACATGTTAATGAAATCTGATGTAATATTATAATGCGTATTTGGCTTGCTGTCTGGGGGCAGGGCTCCGAGCTCGGAATTCGGCCCGACCCCAGAGTACTCCCCCCAAAAAGGCCAGATGAATGCAGGACAGCGAGCATAGAATTTATCCCCCCCGAAATGTGAAGGGTATGTATTTACCAAGGAACGAGCTTGCCTGTTCGACTAGGAAGGCTCTCGCAACGTCCGACGGAAACTTGGATGCTCACAGCATCGGACGGATGAGCCCGTTCTGCAGTTGAACTGACAGCTCGATGACGCAAGAATTATGCGAGCGTGAATTTGTGAACGAGTTTAACCGTTCACCCAGGAGGGCTCTCGCAGCGTCCGACGGGAACTTATATGCTCACGGCATCGGACGGGTAAGCCTCGCCAGGTTGGACGGAGGGCGCACGCTGAACTCGGTCGGTTCGAAGGGGGCTGGGGCACGGGGATAGACCCCTTGCGGCCCGACGAATGGGGAGCCCACCTAGCGACACGAGCGCGGCCGTCCGGCGACGACTAAGACGGGCAGGCTCTCACTGCAATTCGAAACGGGAGGGCTCGACCAGTGCTTCGGAAGGGGGACAGAGCCCGTCCTTCGAACGGGTGAGCCATCACAGCGTGCGAATGGGGGAGTCGTTAGCTATGAATATTAAGCGAGTGCAAGCGGCGAGCCCACATACAATCGGAAGTGGTTTGGTGTAACAGAGGTAACTAAAAATGAAGCGCAGCAGGTGATGGAGATAAACAAACTAATTAGTTAGGGCTTGGTGAGCATTTCTGATGTGAAAACGGCTGGATCTAATATAGGTTTTGAAGGCATTCGATGACCAGCGACCGAGGGTTTTGATTTGTTGTTGGGAGAGACCTTTTTGTGCGGCTGTGGTAGCTGCTCCGATACGGAATGAGTGGCTAGAGAATTTATTTGCTGTGACGCCGGATTTGTTGAGGACTGCTTTAAGGTGCTTTTGGAACCAGAATCTCGTGGCTGGATGATTGGAGTCTTTGTGAAGAGTGGGTCGAGTGGGGATTTGGACGTGGAACATTTGTACTGCTGGTAATTAAAAAGAGCATGGTACGGTTGGATGGGAGTTTGTAGATTGAAAATATAAACGAAGTGACCTTTTTTAACTCGGTCAGTTTTACTTTGTTTAATGAAGAATGATATGGTTTCATTATCTACGATCTGTAAGTCTGAAATTGTAGGATGAATATTTGGGTTGAATAAGGAAGTGATGGTCAGTTCGGAGCAGCGGAGGAAACCGAAGAATGCTAGGATGAACATTGCTTCTAATGTATAGGCGGTGTTGGTGGAGTGGTATCCAAGACGGAGTGATGAAATGCATCTGGTGAGTATATCGATTGTGTTATTTATAGTTTATAGTTATTTATTGCAGGTGCGGTTTTACCGTGGATTAATTTATGGAAGAATTGAATGCCGCTTAGATAGCTTTTTATGGATCCAAGCTGAGGAGGAATAAGATGAGCATAGTGTGGAAGGGGAAGGAATTGCGACGGCGATTGACCGGCTAACGGAGGCATCCTCACGTTAGGGTGAGCACCTGGCGCTTGGAAAGAAGGAAAACTGAAAGGAAAACATTTGAGGATCGTGTGTGAAAATGGTGTTGCAGAGATCTGGAGCATGGGGTACCACGGTGGGAGGGGCTGAGGAGAGGAGTTGACCCGGAAAAGGTTGGCGCCCTTCCGCGACTGGTTCTGGGGCGCGGCCCAGGCTAGTGGAAGGTCTGCGACGACGGGGCGCGGGGGCGGGGCCCGGCGCTGCATGTGAGGAAGGTGGAGACACTGCGGGACGAGCGATCGGGGCTAGGCGGGCCTTGCTCGTTCGAGCCGATGGGATGGGAGCTGAAACAGAAGGGTGAGTAGATTGTAAAGTAACATATAAATTAAACAATTCTGCTTTTTTCATTCTGCGGGAAAAATTTGCATCGGAATTAATTAAGGCTTGTCTCAGCCCCTTAACTGTCCACTTCCCTATGGGAGGGATGTTTGGGTGAGCTGAATAGTGGGAAGGCGCGGAGGAAGACGATGAGGAAGATGATGAGTTCCTTGCTGGCGGTGGTGAAGGGAGTCTTCGGCGTCTTGGTGTATGCGGAGAGGATCTGGAGGGCCGGCGTCCCCTGTTTGAGGATGGAGGCTCGATGTTGTTGTTAGCTGCTGGAGAGGAAAAGGTCTCTGGATCGGCGGTTTGCGATGGAGACACCTCCGTGATGAAAGACTCATCGTCGGAGGGGAAGAGCTCTAACTCGGACATGACGGCACAAAGGCGGAGTCCAATGCTGAGAAATTTGTCATGAGACAGGAAGTAAGGGAAGGCTTTATTTATACTGGCTTCTTCTTGTGCTGATTGGATGATTACATGAACATGCTCCTCCCGAACTTTGTTACATAAAACTTCATTTATTACACTTCCAGCGTGAGCTGGGGGAAAGCTTGAAACTGTGGGAACAGTGCTTGTGTGTAGGGGTGCGTACTTTATAGTGGGCACGTGACCTACATATGACACAGACAGAAAAGCGCTCTTTTCGTGCTTTCTTTGTGTCGCCATAAAAACGGCGTTTGTTTGCAGGTGTGCGTGTTTTGTAACAGACCCATTAGGGCTGTCAACGAATATTCTAAATTCGAATATATATTCGAATAGTTTTAAAAAACAGGAATTCAAACGTGAAAATTAATATTCGAATGTGAATTTCGAATATGGAAAAACACGCCCGCGGAAGCAGAGGCGCGGCTGTCTGCTTTGCGAGTGGGCGCGCGCGCTGCCTGAGGGACAGGTCACACGAGTCGCACTGTCTAGCACAGCGTCACTGCTGAAAGTTGACAGTGCACTAAAAAGACAATTGA
This sequence comes from Squalius cephalus, assembly GCF_949319135.1. Classification (NCBI taxonomy): domain Eukaryota; kingdom Metazoa; phylum Chordata; class Actinopteri; order Cypriniformes; family Leuciscidae; genus Squalius; species Squalius cephalus. Next base: position 12,709,661 of record NC_137126.1, read on the forward strand.
ATAAATTGCAATTAGTTTTTCATTTTTTTAATACAAGCACCAAGAATGTAAGTAGGCTTTTTCTTTTTTAATAGCACTTTATTTTTTATGAACCTCAGGGTAAAATTTCTTTGTTGTCACATTTCTCGGAATTGTGTGCCTCATTTTATTTAACGTTAAACAGAAAAGTTCCATGTTTACCACAGCACAGCTCGCTCGGAGCGTTCAATGTCGGTTCTATACTGTAAAACTTCAATTAATGTTAATAAATTTGTTTCAATCACTGAATAAAGCCTGCTATATTTGGGACAAGAGTTGCGACCTTAAATTGCTTGCACAAAACTCTTGATCAGCACTCAACATGTGCTTATTGTTGTTGTTAATTTAAACCGTTATGCGCAGAGAGAGCGTGAGCGCGAGGGTGCGCGAGAGAGAGAGAGAGAGAGAGAGAGAGAGAGAGAGAGAGAGAGAGAGTGCCTGCGAGTGAGTGAGAGTGAGGTCTGCGGTCTTGGCCATTAGTTTATTTACTTGGTTTTGTGTTGGTAATACATTGTCAAATATGTTTAAACTTAAATTTACTACCTATACAAGTAGTTATGTCTCTTTGTATTAATTTGTCCTGTTATTGACGTAATGCGCGTCATTGACAAAATGCGCAACCAGATGTTCGAATAGTTCGAATATTCGTGTGTTTTTTAGAGGGAATATTCGAACGTCATTTTTGAGCAATTTTGACAGCCCTAAGACCCATTGACTGCAATATTGACATTTCCAGCCGCCTGAAAAGAGGGGACTGGAGAATGTTTGAGAAGCTTTTGGGAGATTGGTCCGGCCTCGGCGGGACTCAGGTTCGCCATGCTTCGACTAATCGACTGGGCTGATTTTGTGGCTCGCAGGGCCAGGTCTGTGGCGCTGCGCAGGTCCCTGAAAGCCTCCGGTTCAGGTCCAGACTTGTCCATTGAGCAGAGAAGTTTAGCCTGAAACACCTGGAGGACAGCCATGTGAAGTGCCGAAGCAGCTTGGCCAGCGACAGCATATGTACGGCCAGCGAGAGCTGAAGTGGTGTGGCAAGGCTTTGATGGATGTGACGCTTTGGCCATCCATCCTGTAGCAGTGGGCGGGCAGAGGTGAGCGGCCACTGCCTCCTCGAGGGGAGGAATCACCTCGTAGCCTTTCTCCGTCACGCCGTCCACAGAGTAGAGCGTCGAGGAGAAGGAAGGCTTTAAGCGAGCTGAGTGAATGTGAATGTGACGCTTTCCACGACTTAGTCAGCTCGTCGTGCACTTCTGGGAAGAAGGGGGTGGGTCTCTGCTGATAGGCCTGTCAGTGCCCCTGCAGGAACCACTCATCCAGCCTGCTGCGTGTGGGCTTCTCGGGCGAAGACCACTCGAGCCTGAGGTCTTCAACGGCCCTGGTCAGCACACGGAGAAACTCTGCATCAAAGCCCGTTCTCGCACTGGTTTGTGTTGACAGTGCGGGGCCGGAAACGGAGCCCGCCCACTCATCACAGCGATGGAAAGGCTGTCATCCCTCTCTTCATCCTCGTCCGATGCCCCAAAAGAGACGAGACCTGCCGCTCGCAGAGAGGGGTGCCGGTCCGCCTGCGTGAACAGGACCGGCGAGGGGGTTTCCTCAGGAGAGAGCACGGCACACTGGGACTGGGCCGGCATGTGCTCGCTCATCTTCGTCCGCTCTGGCATCCTTTGTGAACGACGCTTCTTTTTGTGCGGCTCGAGCAAAGGGAGAGAGAGAGCGGGATGCGCAGGATCATCGGCGGCGAAAACGGCCAGTCAAGCCCGCAGGGTGGAGAGATCCATCATGTCGCACTGGTGAGTGCAGCTTCCGCGTGGTCACGGCCCAGACAGGAAGCACAAAGAATGTGACGGTCTCCACCGACGAGAGGGCCTCTGCACGAGGCGCACTTAGTGTGAGGCATTTGAAACAACGCCTGGAAATTTCTCTTTTAGAAAAGTGAAAGCTAGCCTTACACAATACGAGAGACCTCTCGAAAGGGAACGTCTCAGTTACTAACGTAATCTCGGTTCCTTGAGATGAGGAAACGAGTATTGCGTAACCCGCTGTGCTCTGTGTTTTGATCAGGTGATCGCTTCAGTCGATTAAACCTGAGGTCCTTGGCGGAGAATGGGTGCCAGGGGTCCATTCTGGCGGACTTTGACGTGCCAGGGTGCGAAGTGTCCTGATTGGTTCGCGCGTCTGAGCCGCCTCGCCATAGGTTCGCGCAGTTGCCGCAGCATAGCCAATGACCATACTCGTCGTTCATCTGTGTATGCTGTGCAGCTGCACTGTGTTTTAAAGATTTGGCTTCAATATTCTCGAGAAAAGGAGTTTTCCCATAGCGTAAGCTAGCCTTATGCTATACGAGAGACCTCTCGAAAGGGAACTGCATAAATCCAGGACCAATCTTATTGGAAATATGACAGCCTTTTAAAAAAACAGATTGTGTTTCAGAAATAACATTTTAATCTATTGGCATAAACCAAAGCCAGAATTTTATAATCTACAATAAGAAGCATAATAGGGTGCCAATTGTCAACAGAAAGAGTAGCTTTGTTGGGTTTAGGAATGAGGGAAATAATCCCTTGTTTCATGGTTACTGTCATCTCTCTCTGAGGGATGCATTCTTTGTATTGAGTAAAGGGCATTTAATAATATCCCAAAAATGAGTGTAAAATTCTATGGTAAGGCCATCGATGCCCAGAGATTTTCCTTTTTATATTGAATTAAGTACTTTCCACACTTCATCACAATTTATATCCAATTCTTAATAAGATTTATCATAATCATTAGTGGCAGGAATAAAGAAGTTATTTATTCGAAATTAGAAGAATAAATGTCACTATAATTTTTTTTTAACAAATTTAGTAATTTTAATAGGTTGTTTACAAATTACTCAGCCAATATTAAGGGCAGTAAGAGCTTTTTTCTTTCCGTTTCTTTTTTCAAGCGCAAAGAAAGAGCTAGAATTTTTTTCACATTTTTCTACCCACTTGGTTCTAGATCTTATAAACCAAATTATCTTGGCTAATTCTGAATAAAGTTTATTAATTTGCAAATTTGTTCTTCTTCTGAGATGTTCCTTAACTAATTTAACCGACAAATATCTATTGGCTTTCAATGCTTTACTTCTTGTAATAGCAATTAGTCTAACCTTGTATTTGAAATATTCCCATTTTTCTTTGTAACCATTACGTACGTAAATAAACTAGATGTACCGCATGGCGGTACAAAATATGACCGCCGCTGAGGCCTGCACTGGCTTTCCACAAAAATAAATGACGTGGAGCAATTTGGCTGTATTGCGTGTTTATGTATATAAGTTGTATATTTTAAAAGACTGTCTGGAGTATTCCTGTGGATCATGGATAATTTAGAGTTTTGTAATTATTTGCCATTACTATTTAAGTTTTATATCAAAAGTCATTAGTTTAGACACTTAACATCCATAATGTGAAAACGTCACATCCATAACAGTGGTTTTCCCTACATAATGTATTACAAAAATGAGTTTCAAAAACACACTTATTGTGTTCAAGCCATAGACTGTAAAAAATAGGTTCAAGCAAGTCTTTTTCATGCTACATCGGCAGTTTGTTTAATAATTCACAGAGTTTGTAGGACACTTGTAAAGTGTGTGTATTTCATGTTATGTCCATAACGCTGATGATATGTATTCATAGTGTGTGTCTGTGTGTGTGTGTGTGTGCGTGTATGTATGCGTGCGTACATGTGTGTGCGCGTGTGTTTGTTTGTGTGTGTGTGTCTGTGCATGTGGATTTGTATGTGTGTGTGTCTGTGCGTGTGGATGTCAGTGTGTGTGCATGCTTGCGTTTGTTTGTATTCCTGCATGTGTGTGTGTGACAGTATCATCCTAAACCACTAACCCTTCGCTCAACACCACCATCTACAGGCCGATGAGTGTACAGTCACTAAATGTGCACATAAATTAATTTATTTTATACCCCCCCATGTATGAAATTCTACAAAACTTAGCATACCCCCAGATGATGTCAAGTTAATCATACACATGAAATATGGTGCAGTTCTGAACATCTCAACTGAAGATAGGGGCGATTAAAGCAGAATAATATTGCATTTAAATTTTTTATGGGAGGGGCGCAAATCACAAATGAGTGATTATGGGCTAGGTTGATGTGGGCCCTTAAGATCAACATACCATAACAATTTCTTCATCCTCGGTGCCACGGTTCAGGTAGTTATTTAGGAAAAACTGCATTTTTTGGGTTTGGGGGGGCCCAGCGCAGGGGGGGGGAGTGGCCCCCGGGGACCAAACGAAATTTTTCCGTAAAAGACTAGTGGGGCTACATGCCCACCAAATTTCATGTTCCCCGGTGTTTCGGTGTCCCTGGTATCGTTGACGAAAAATTCAGATGACGAAAAAAAAAAAAAAAAAAAACTTTGACAATCGATTATGGGCTAGGTTGATGTGGGCCCTTAAGACCAACATACCATAAAAATTTCTTCATCCTCGGTGCCACGGTTCAGGTAGTTATTTAGGAAAAACTGCATTTTTTGGGTTTGGGGGGGCCCAGCGCGGGGGGGGGGAGTGGCCCCCGGGGACCAAACGAAATTTTTCCGTAAAATCTATAGTGGGGCTACATGCCCACCAAATTTCATGTTCCCCGGTGTTTCGGTGTCCCTGGTATCGTTGACAAAAAATTCACGGGGGGCCCAGCGCGGGGGGGGGGGGGATATGGTGGGGGGAGTGGCCCCCGGGGACCAAACAAATTTTTTCCGTAAAAGTCTAGTAGACCAACATACCATAAAAATGTCTTCATCCTCGGTGCCACGGTTCAGGTAGTTATTTAGGAAAAACTGCATTTTTTGGGTTTGGGGGGGCCCAGCGCGGGGGGGGAGTGGCCCCCGGGGACCAAACGAAATTTTTCCGTAAAAGTCTAGTAGACCAACATACCATAAAAAAATCTTCATCCTCGGTGCCACTGTTCAGGTAGTCATTTAGGAAAAACTGCATTTTTTGGGGTTTGGGGGGGCCCAGCGCGGGGGGGGAGTTGTCCCCGGGGACCAAACGAAATTTTTTCGTACAAGTCTAGTGGGGCTACATGCCCACCAAATTTCATGTTCCCCGGTGTTTCGGTGTCCCTGGTATCGTTGACGAAAAATTTACGGGGGCCCCAGCGCGGGGGGGGGAGTGGCCCCCGGGGACCAAACGAAATTTTTCCGTACAAGTCTAGTGGGGCTACATGCCCACCAAATTTCATGTTCCCCGGTGTTTCGGTGTCCCTGGTATCGTTGATGAAAAATTTACGGGGGCCCCAGCGCGGGGGGGGGAGTGGCCCCCGGGGACCAAACGAAATTTTTCCGTAAAAGTCTAGTAGACCAACATACCATAAAAATTTCTTCATCCTCGGTGCCATGGTTCAGGTAGTTATTTAGGAAAAACTGCATTTTTTTGGGTTTGGGGGGGCCCAGCGCGGGGGGGGGAGTGGCCCCCGGGGACCAAACGAAATTTTTCCGTAGAAGTCTAGTGGGGCTACATGCCCACCAAATTTCATGTTCCCCGGTGTTTCGGTGTCCCTGGTATCGTTGACGAAAAATTTACGGGGGCCCCAGCGCGGAGGGGGGGGGGGAAGTGGCCCCCGGGGACCAAACGAAATTTTTCCGTAAAAGTCTAGTAGACCAACATACCATAAACATTTCTTCATCCTCGGTGCCACGGTTCAGGTAGTTAATTAGGAAAAACTGCATTTTTTGGGGTTTGGGGGGGCCCAGCGCGGGGGGGGGAGTGGCCCCCGGGGACCAAACGAAATTTTTCCTTAGAAGTCTAGTGGGGCTACATGCCCACCAAATTTCATGTTCCCCGGTGCTTCGGTGTCCCTGGTATCGTTGACGAAAAATTTACGGGGGCCCCAGCGCGGGGGGGGGGGAAGTGGCCCCCGGGGACCAAACGAAATTTTTCCGTAAAAGTCTAGTAGACCAACATACCATAAAAATTTCTTCATCCTCGGTGCCACGGTTCAGGTAGTTATTTAGGAAAAACTGCATTTTTTGGGGTTTGGGGGGGCCCAGCGCGGGGGGGGGAGTGGCCCCCGGGGACCAAACGAAATTTTTCCGTAGAAGTCTAGTGGGGCTACATGCCCACCAAATTTCATGTTCCCCGGTGTTTCGGTGTCCCTGGTATCGTTGACGAAAAATTTACGGGGGCCCCAGCGCGGGGGGGGGAGTGGCCCCCGGGGACCAAAAAATTTCATGTTCCCCGGTGTTTCGGTGTCCCTGGTATCGTTGACGAAAAATTCAGATGACGAAAAAAAAACAAAAAAAAACCTTTGACAATCGATTATGGGCTAGGTTGATGTGGGCCCTTAAAGCTATGGTCTACGATTTCAAAGATTGTTCATTATTAATAACCTCGTTCAGATGCTGGTTATGGTTCTACAGTACAATCCTAACAATATGAAGAGAAAAAAGAATGAAAAAAATCCATTCACTCTATTGGGTGTACAGCTGCAGAGAAGTTGACCAATGTAAGCTGTCCGGCCGGACAGCTTACATTGGTCAACTGCTCTCATCCAATCCCCTGCTCCACTTGAAACTCCACGTGGCGCTCGCGTCTCCACCCCGCCCCGCCCCGCCCCCCTCCTGCGATATGAAATTTCGCGCTGACAGTCTATGGTAGCTAGCAAAGTAGCATCAGCTCAGCAATGGAGAAAAAACAAACCGACAGCAGCAAGCGGCCCTGTTTGCCCCTACACTCACGGCTGACTTTTTGTTGAGCAGGTAAGCATTTATTTATACTTTTATGGTGTGAGGTGTTACATAAATAGCTTTTTATCAGTCTGACAACATGCTCATGCTGCCGGTCGGCATTGGACTGTTAGCCGTTTAGCATCGCCTATCACGGATCAAAGTAATTATATTTCTTGAAGTGCTTGAATATATTTCAGTAGGCCTAGCGGGTTTCTGTTAGAACATTGCATGTGTTGCTAATCTTGCGTGGGCGTGAACTCAAACGTGTGCCTCTGAGCTATTTTGTTAGGACAATGGTGACATTGAATTGTTGATGAAGCAACTAAGTTCAAGTGTCGAAAGTCAACTTTACATATGATGTGTCATTAGCGAGGTCATTAGATTGAAGCGACTAAGCAATGTTGTGAAAGTAAATGACGTCAATCAGTCAAAATTGTAAGTGTTCATTCCTTCAAGGCTTTATGTGTTCACTGCTTTCAGCTGTGAGAGAGGATGTTTACTACCGGTGATCACAGCTTGACTGAGTGACGTTGTTCAGGTCGTTTCCCGGTGGGAGGGATCAGGTAGCACAGAGGGGAGGGGTGTGTGTGTGGAGGGGCGGGATGATTTTTTTAAAACTTCCTAACCGTCTCAGGCATTCTCGACCGATTTTCAACATCGTAGACTACAGCTTTAAGACCAACATACCATAAAAATTTCTTCATCCTCGGTGCCACGGTTCAGGTAGTTATTTAGGAAAAACTGCATTTTTTGGGTTTGGGGGGGCCCAGCGCGGGGGGGGGGGAGTGGCCCCCGGGGACCAAACGAAATTTTTCCGTAAAATCTATAGTGGGGCTACATGCCCACCAAATTTCATGTTCCCCGGTGTTTCGGTGTCCCTGGTATCGTTGACAAAAAATTCATGGGGGGCCCAGCGCGGGGGTGGGGGGTGGGGTGGGGGGAGTGGCCCCCGGGGACCAAACAAATTTTTTCCGTAAAAGTCTAGTAGACCAACATACCATAAAAATGTCTTCATCCTCGGTGCCACGGTTCAGGTAGTTATTTAGGAAAAACTGCATTTTTTGGGTTTGGGGGGGCCCAGCGCGGGGGGGGAGTGGCCCCCGGGGACCAAACGAAATTTTTCCGTAAAAGTCTAGTAGACCAACATACCATAAAAAATTCTTCATCCTCGGTGGCACGGTTCAGGTAGTTATTTAGGAAAAACTGCATTTTTTGGGTTTGGGGGGGGCCCAGCGCGGGGAAGGGAGTGGCCCCCGGGGACCAAACGAAATTTTTCCGTAAAAGTCTAGTGGGGCTACAAGCCCACCAAATTTCATGTTCCCCGGTGTTTCGGTGTCCCTGGTATTGTTGACGAAAAATTCACGGGGGGCCCAGCGCGGGGGGGGGGGGGGGGGAGTGGCCCCCGGGGACCAAACCAAATTTTTCCGTAAAATCTATAGTGGGGCTACATGCCCACCAAATTTCATGTTCCCCGGTGTTTCGGTGTCCCTGGTATCGTTGACGAAAAATTCACGGGGGGCCCAGCGCGGGGGGGGAGTGGCCCCCGGGGACCAAACTAAATTTTTCTGTAAAAGTCTAGTAGACCAACATACCATAAAAAATTCTTCATCCTCGGTGCCACGGTTCAGGTAGTTATTTAGGAAAAACTGCATTTTTTGGGGTTTGGGGGGGCCCAGCGCGGGGGGGGAGTGGCCCCCGGGGACCAAACGAAATTTTTCCGTAAAAGTCTAGTAGACCAACATACCATAAAAAAATCTTCATCCTCGGTGCCACGGTTCAGGTAGTTATTTAGGAAAAACTGCATTTTTTGGGGTTTGGGGGGGCCCAGCGCGGGGGGGGGAGTGGCCCCAGCGCGGGGGGGGAGTGGCCCCCGAGGACCAAACGAAATTTTTCCGTAAAAGTCTAGTAGACCAACATACCATAAAAATTTCTTCATCCTCGGTGCCACGGTTCAGGTAGTTATTTAGGAAAAACTGCATTTTTTTGGGTTTGGGGGGGCCCAGCGCGGGGGGGGAGTGGCCCCCGGGGACCAAACGAAATTTTTCCGTAGAAGTCTACTGCCCTACAAAGCAAAAAGGCAGTAACTACGCAGAGTGCAGAACTGAGAAAAATGACTTTAAAGTTATTCTGTCATCCAGCCTAAGTAGTTGTAGGTAGATTATTGGACATGTGGCTGTTTTGTTACTTTATATTAGCTTATTCTTTGTATATATCAATCCTCATATTTAATTTGATATTTTACCCCTATTTTGCAGTTACTGTATTCTTGCTTTGTAAATTTGCTTTGTATTACTTACCAAAAACGTGGCACAATACCAAGGAAAAAGGCAGTAACTACAGATTCTCCAAAAGCTATTACCATTTTTCTCCAAAACGACACACATTTGAGATAAGATGTTTTGTCACATAACAAAGGATGCCTTGAATGTCATGAAAATGATAATAACTCATTTTTGACCAAAAATGCAGTTACTGCCTTTTTGCTTTGTAGGGCAGTCTAGTGGGGCTACATGCCCACCAAATTTCATGTTCCCCGGTGTTTCGGTGTCCCTGGTATCGTTGACGAAAAATTTACGGGGGCCCCAGCGCGGGGGGGGGGGGGGGGGGGGGGAAAGTGGCCCCCGGGGACCAAACGAAATTTTTCCGTAAAAGTCTAGTAGACCAACATACCATAAAAATTTCTTCATTCTCGGTGCCACGGTTCAGGTAGTTATTTAGGAAAAACTGCATTTTTTTGGGTTTGGGGGGGCCCAGCGCGGGGGGGGAGTGGCCCCCGGGGACCAAACGAAATTTTTCCTTAGAAGTCTAGTGGGGCTACATGCCCACCAAATTTCATGTTCCCCGGTGCTTCGGTGTCCCTGGTATCGTTGACGAAAAATTTACCGGGGCCCCAGCGCGGGGGGGGAAGTGGCCCCCGGGGACCAAACGAAATTTTTCCGTAAAAGTCTAGTAGACCAACATACCATAAAAATTTCTTCATCCTCGGTGCCACGGTTCAGGTAGTTATTTAGGAAAAACTGCATTTTTTGGGGTTTGGGGGGGCCCAGCGCGGGGGGGGAGTGGCCCCCGGGGACCAAACGAAATTTTTCCGTAGAAGTCTAGTGGGGCTACATGCCCACCAAATTTCATGTTCCCCGTTGCTTCGGTGTCCCTGGTATCGTTGACGAAAAATTTACGGGGGCCCCAGCGCGGGGGGGGAGTGGCCCCCGGGGACCAAACGAAATTTTTCCGTAAAAGTCTAGTAGACCAACATACCATAAAAATTTCTTCATCCTCGGTGCCACGGTTCAGGTAGTTATTTAGGAAAAACTGCATTTTTTGGGGTTTGGGGGGGCCCAGCGCGGGGGGGGAGTGGCCCCCGGGGACCAAACGAAATTTTTCCTTAGAAGTCTAGTGGGGCTACATGCCCACCAAATTTCATGTTCCCCGGTGCTTCGGTGTCCCTGGTATCGTTGACGAAAAATTTACCGGGGCCCCAGCGCGGGGGGGGGAAGTGGCCCCCGGGGACCAAATGAAATTTTTCCGTAAAAGTCTAGTAGACCAACATACCATCAAAATTTCTTCATCCTCGGTGCCACGTTTCAGGTAGTTATTTAGGAAAAACTGCATTTTTTGGGGTTTGGGGGGGCCCAGCGCGGGGGGGGAGTGGCCCCCGGGGACCAAACGAAATTTTTCCTTAGAAGTCTAGTGGGGCTACATGCCCACCAAATTTCATGTTCCCCGGTGCTTCGGTGTCCCTGGTATCGTTGACGAAAAGTTTACGGGGGCCCCAGCGCGGGGGGGGAAGTGGCCCCCGGGGACCAAACGAAATTTTTCCGTAAAAGTCTAGTAGACCAACATACCATAAAAATTTCTTCATCCTCGGTGCCACGGTTCAGGTAGTTATTTAGGAAAAACTGCATTTTTTGGGGTTTGGGGGGGCCCAGCGCGGGGGGGGGAGTGGCCCCCGGGGACCAAACGAAATTTTTCCTTAGAAGTCTAGTGGGGCTACATGCCCACCAAATTTCATGTTCCCCGGTGCTTCGGTGTCCCTGGTATCGTTGACGAAAAATTTACCGGGGCCCCAGCGCGGGGGGGGGAAGTGGCCCCCGGGGACCAAACGAAATTTTTCCGTAAAAGTCTAGTAGACCAACATACCATAAAAATTTCTTCATCCTCGGTGCCACGTTTCAGGTAGTTATTTAGAAAAAACTGCATTTTTTGGGGTTTGGGGGGGCCCAGCGCGGGGGGGGAGTGGCCCCCGGGGACCAAACGAAATTTTTCCTTAGAAGTCTAGTGGGGCTACATGCCCACCAAATTTCATGTTCCCCGGTGCTTCGTTGTCCCTGGTATCGTTGACGAAAAATTTACGGGGGCCCCAGCGCGGGGGGGAAGTGGCCCCCGGGGACCAAACGAAATTTTTCCGTAAAAGTCTAGTAGACCAACATACCATAAAAATTTCTTCATCCTCGGTGCCACGGTTCAGGTAGTTATTTAGGAAAAACTGCATTTTTTGGGGTTTGGGGGGGGCCCAGCGCGGGGGGGGAGTGGCCCCCGGGGACCAAACTAAATTTTTCTTTAGAAGTCTAGTGGGGCTACATGCCCACCAAATTTCATGTTCCCCGGTGCTTCGGTGTCCCTGGTATCGTTGACGAAAAATTTACGGGGGCCCCAGCGCGGGGGGGAAGTGGCCCCCGGGGACCAAACAAAATTTTTCCGTAAAAGTCTAGTAGACCAACATACCATAAAAATTTCTTCATCCTCGGTGCCACGGTTCAGGTAGTTATTTAGGAAAAACTGCATTTTTTGGGGTTTGGGGGGGCCCAGCGCGGGGGGGGAGTGGCCCCCGGGGACCAAACGAAATTTTTCCTTAGAAGTCTAGTGGGGCTACATGCCCACCAAATTTCATGTTCCCCGATGCTTCGGTGTCCCTGGTATCGTTGACGAAAAATTTACCGGGGCCCCAGCGCGGGGGGGGGAAGTGGCCCCCGGGGACCAAACAAAATTTTTCCGTAAAAGTCTAGTAGACCAACATACCATAAAAATTTCTTCATCCTCGGTGCCACGGTTCAGGTAGTTATTTAGGAAAAACTGCATTTTTTGGGGTTTGGGGGGGCCCAGCGCGGGGGGGGGAGTGGCCCCCGGGGACCAAACGAAATTTTTCCTTAGAAGTCTAGTGGGGCTACATGCCCACCAAATTTCATGTTCCCCGGTGCTTCGGTGTCCCTGGTATCGTTGACGAAAAATTTACCGGGGCCCCAGCGCGGGGGGGGGAAGTGGCCCCCGGGGACCAAACGAAATTTTTCCGTAAAAGTCTAGTAGACCAACATACCATAAAAATTTCTTCATCCTCGGTGCCACGTTTCAGGTAGTTATTTAGAAAAAACTGCATTTTTTGGGGTTTGGGGGGGCCCAGCGCGGGGGGGGAGTGGCCCCCGGGGACCAAACGAAATTTTTCCTTAGAAGTCTAGTGGGGCTACATGCCCACCAAATTTCATGTTCCCCGGTGCTTCGGTGTCCCTGGTATCGTTGACGAAAAATTTACGGGGGCCCCAGCGCGGGGGGGAAGTGGCCCCCGGGGACCAAACGAAATTTTTCCGTAAAAGTCTAGTAGACCAACATACCATAAAAATTTCTTCATCCTCGGTGCCACGGTTCAGGTAGTTATTTAGGAAAAACTGCATTTTTTGGGGTTTGGGGGGGGGCCCAGCGCGGGGGGGGAGTGGCCCCCGGGGACCAAACTAAATTTTTCTTTAGAAGTCTAGTGGGGCTACATGCCCACCAAATTTCATGTTCCCCGGTGCTTCGGTGTCCCTGGTATCGTTGACGAAAAATTTACGGGGGCCCCAGCGCGGGGGGGAAGTGGCCCCCGGGGACCAAACGAAATTTTTCCGTAAAAGTCTAGTAGACCAACATACCATAAAAATTTCTTCATCCTCGGTGCCACGGTTCAGGTAGTTATTTAGGAAAAACTGCATTTTTTGGGGTTTGGGGGGGCCCAGCGCGGGGGGGGAGTGGCCCCCGGGGACCAAACGAAATTTTTCCTTAGAAGTCTAGTGGGGCTACATGCCCACCAAATTTCATGTTCCCCGATGCTTCGGTGTCCCTGGTATCGTTGACGAAAAATTTACCGGGGCCCCAGCGCGGGGGGGGGAAGTGGCCCCCGGGGACCAAACGAAATTTTTCCGTAAAAGTCTAGTAGACCAACATACCATAAAAATTTCTTCATCCTCGGTGCCACGTTTCAGGTAGTTATTTAGGAAAAACTGCATTTTTTGGGTTTGGGGGGGCCCAGCGCGGGGGGGGAGTGGCCCCCGGGGACCAAACGAAATTTTTCCTTAGAAGTCTAGTGGGGCTACATGCCCACCAAATTTCATGTTCCCCGGTGCTTCGGTGTCCCTGGTATCGTTGACGAAAAATTTACGGGGGCCCCAGCGCGGGGGGGGGAAGTGGCCCCCGGGGACCAAACAAAATTTTTCCGTAAAAGTCTAGTAGACCAGCATACCATAAAAATTTCTTCATCCTCGGTGCCACGGTTCAGGTAGTTATTTAGGAAAAACTGCATTTTTTGGGGTTTGGGGGGGCCCAGCGCGGGGGGGGGAGTGGCCCCCGGGGACCAAACGAAATTTTTCCTTAGAAGTCTAGTGGGGCTACATGCCCACCAAATTTCATGTTCCCCGATGCTTCGGTGTCCCTGGTATCGTTGACGAAAAATTCAGTAAGGTGACGAAAAAAAAAAAAAAAAAAACTTTGACAATCCCTATATGACCGCTTTCGCTAGCTACGCTAGCGGCGGTCATAATAATTATTTTGCAAGGTTAACAGTACTCTCATTGAATTTACATTAGGCCTATTATAAAATTTACAGTAGCCCCGCAATTTAGAATTAGGCTGCAGACCGCAAAGCTTAAAACATTTTTGCTTATGGTCTGATAAGGGAGCAAAGGCATGAGAAATATCTTTAACAAGATTAAGAATTGAAGAAGAGGAACCATCTAAATTTCGAAAAGTTTCGAAACAGTTATGACGTAACGAAGCCTCGTTTACTGAAATCACGTGACTACATCAGAGAATGTAATGTCTAATAGGAAGAGAATTGGCACTCTCTGCTTACTTCCGGTTTCTGGACTGGCTGCAGTAACACGTCTCTGTCCATGCGGGGGCGCTCGCAGGCGAGTGCAGAATGAATGGAGGTCTATGGTGAAATACCCCTCAAAATCCACTTTTCTCAGGATATAATTTTTTGTCTGGTAATTTGAATGTTGTATTCGAAAGGAGATGCAAAGAAATTACACATTGCTGAGTGTTAGATTTTTTAGAGTCACTTATTTTCTTTAAAAAGTCTTTTAAAATGTCAATTACGTCAGAATGCTGACGTCATTAGCAGAATGCTAGCGTGTTATGGGCAACAACAACTCAACCTGTAAGAAATCGAAAAGAAATAAGTACTCGTTCATTCAACTTTCGACCTATAACCCATGTTGAACTTGCAAAACCTACAATAAAATCTGAGATTTCTCAACGGCAATCGGGTGAAAGAGACACATTTAGCCGTCTAGCCCCATAGACTCCCATTCAGTCTGTACTCGCCCGCGATCACCTCCAGTGGAATTCTAATGGAACTGCAACCAAGATCGATACAATGGCGCTAATAGGAAGTGCCAAGGCTCTCCGTAGACGGGCTCTGAATACATGCACGCTCCGAGTCCGAACCACTGATTCGAAACAAAAGATTCGTAAAGGTTTCGAAGCTTCATGAAGGTGTGTGTGCGTTGTGTTCGATGCTTTTCAAATGAGCTCAAACTGAACGGTCCCTCCTCCGATGAAGGCTGCCAGTACTAGATAGTAAGGTCAGTTTCCGCTTTCACTTTGTCTCTCTTAATTATAAATAACAACCACTGATTCAGGAGTTTTTCTAGCTTTGGTAAGTAGCTGAAGTATTTCTCTTAACTTTGCTGAAGGTTGTCCCTGCTAACACACGACCCGTCAATTGTTTTTCAGCCAAAAAAGTGTTCGAACAGTGACAGGAAAAAGTAAGGAAGCTGGGCATTTGAACCCACTTCAGTGTTATAAAACACGTACAATTTTGATTCGGTCGCAAGATTAAGTTGCCATTTCCGCGTTCACACAAGATGCCTTCAAAGTTATTACAACAGAAAGACTCGCTGTTTAAAGATTTCACTCGCGAAAAGACTCGCGATGTACCACCACCAAATTATCAGTCCGTACACCCTGCTGAGGGGCCAGTTGCATGAACATAGCAATTATGTTAAGACATTATTAACTAGGCTAGTACAAACAACTAGCAGTTAGTTTGGGGTAATCCGTCTTACTTTTCGGTATCAAATTAGACCAGCCTACGTTTTTATGACTTAAAAAAGTTATGTCTTAAACAAAAAAAATTGATGACTAACTTTTAAGACTAGGCTTAGTTTATGCAACCGGCCCCTGCTGGTTCAGTTGCATTCTTCTTTCGTTTGTTTGTTTGTTTGTTTGTAGTTTACTTAACTAGCTATGTTAATATTTCTTCAGTATTTGGCCTTTGTTTTAGGCTACAGTCCTGGAGACCTTATTGCATTATTTTGACTGGTGATTGTGTCTGTTAGATCAATTGTAAAAATTTATACAGTGAGGAAAATAAGCATTTGAACACCCTGCTATTTTGCAAGTTCTCCCACTTAGAAATCATGGAGGGGTCTGAAATTGTCATCGTAGGTGCATGTCCACTGTGAGAGACATAATCTAAAAAAAAAAAATCCAGAAATCACAATGTATGATTTTTTAACTATTTATTTGTATGATACAGCTGCTAATAAGTATTTGAACACCTGAGAAAATCAATGTTAATATTTGGTACAGTAGCCTTTGTTTGCAATTACAGAGGTCAAACGTTTCCTGTAGTTTTTCACCAGGTTTGCACACACTGTAGGAGGGATTTTGGCCCACTCCTCCACACAGATCTTCTCTAGATCAGTCAGGTTTCTGGGCTGTCGCTGAGAAACACGGAGTTTGAGCTCCCTCCAAAGATTATCTATTGGGTTTAGGTCTGGAGACTGGCTAGGCCACGCCAGAACCTTGATATGCTTCTTACAGAGCCACTCCTTGGTTATCCTGGCTGTGTGCTTCGGGTCATTGTCATGTTGGAAGACCCAGCCTCGACCCATCTTCAATGCTCTAACTGAGGGAAGGAGGTTGTTCCCCAAAATCTCGCAATACATGGCCCCGGTCATACTCTCCTTAATACAGTGCAGTCGCCCTGTCCCATGTGCAGAAAAACACCCCCAAAGCATGATGCTACCACCCCCATGCTTCACAGTAGGGATGGTGTTCTTGGGATGGTACTCATCATTCTTCTTCCTCCAAACACGTTTAGTGGAATTATGACCAAAACGTTCTATTTTGGTCTCATCTGACCACATGACTTTCTCCCATGACTCCTCTGGATCATCCAAATGGTCATTGGCAAACTTAAGACGGGCCTTGACATGTGCTGGTTTAAGCAGGGGAACCTTCCGTGCCATGCATGATTTCAAACCATGACGTCTTAGTGTATTACCAACAGTAACCTTGGAAACCGTGGTCCCAGCTCTTTTCAGGTCATTGACCAGCTCCTCCCGTGTAGTTCTGGGCTGATTTCTCACCTTTCTTAGGATCATTGAGACCCCACGAGGTGAGATCTTGCATGGAGCCCCAGTCCGAGGGAGATTGACAGTCATGTTTAGCTTCTTCCATTTTCTAATGATTGCTCCAACAGTAGACCTTTTTTCACCAAGCTGCTTGGCAATTTCCCCGTAGCCCTTTCCAGCCTTGTGGAGGTGTACAATTTTGTCTCTAGTGTCTTTGGACAGCTCTTTGGTCTTGGCCATGTTAGTAGTTGGATTCTTACTGATTGTATGGGGTGGACAGGTGTCTTTATGCAGCTAACGACCTCAAACAGGTGCATCTAATTTTGGATAATAAATGGAGTGGAGGTGGACATTTTAAAGGCAGACTAACAGGTCTTTGAGGGTCAGAATTCTAGCTGATAGACAGGTGTTCAAATACTTATTTGCAGCTGTATCATACAAATAAATAGTTAAAAAATCATATATTGTGATTTCTGGATTTTTTTTTTTAGATTATGTCTCTCACAGTGGACATGCACCTACGATGACAATTTCAGACCCCTCCATGATTTCCAAGTGGGAGAACTTGCAAAATAGCAGGGTGTTCAAATACTTATTTTCCTCACTGTATATATATATCTATATATATCTATATATATATATTTCTGTTAAACTTTCTTTTTCCTTTTTCTGTCAGGCCAGAGTGAAGTAAAGACGATGGAAGACAGAAGCTTATTGCAGAATATTCGCAGGCCTCCCAAACTCAGCACACCTGTTCTAAGTATTCCCAATTACTCTGTTGTTCTGTGTGTGAGCGTAATATGTTGATGTGATGCTTCATTAAATTATGTTATTAATTGTGATTCTCCTTTGAAAATGCTTTGACAGTTATACGGAGCTACATAGCTAGTGTTAGAGCATTCATTGTAGGATATACAAACACAAATATTATGCGTAAACCTTGTTCAAGTATAGATACAACTAGAGTAACTATTGTAAAACTGAGAAATGTGCGAACAAAATTATTTAATTAACTGATTTAATTGTTTCACAGTAATCTCCAAACTCTTTGTGACTGTCCTGCCCATCGCTCAGGTGTCAATTGGTATGTATTTATTATTCTAGGTCTTTATAAACATTAGTTAATTTTGGGCATATAAAAAAGCCTATCAACTCCCTTCTTTTTCACAGGTGCAATACATCTGCAAGACTGTCCAAAGCAGCCCTATATTCCCATTTATCTGCTGGTGTCAGGTGTGTTTGCATTGGTTCTCGGTCTGCTGTCCTGCCTTCCATGCACTCAGGAGCCAGAAGATGGCACTCAAACTCATCTGAGTAGTCTCTGTACTGCCTGGAATTCACTGGTGTCCCTTTTCCTCTTCTGCTGGTTCATCGCTGGTAAGATATAATGTGTTTTATTAACTTTTTTTTTTATTAATGTGAAATTCAGATTATGTAGCTATTACAACTCTATTTTGAACCAGTGTACAGGGTACAAAAAAGAGTTAATATTCAAGACGATATGCAAGTGAATATTGGCTTTGATTAGTCGATAAAAATCATTAGTTTTTTAGAGATTGCCAAATAATGTTATGATTGAAATCACAATAAAGAATTGCTCTGTTGTTGTTTTTTAATATTATTATTATTATTATTATTATTATTATTATTATATTTTTGTGAACAATTAATTAAAACTGATAAAAAAACTGTGAAAATTGCACGTTTTACAACATACATCTGTTTATATTACATTTAGTATAAAATTTATATAAATAACTTTAAAATACATAATATGCAGTACCTGTCAAAAGTTTAGAGACATTAATTTTTTTTTAATGTTTTTGAAAGAAGTTTCTTATGCTCACCAAGGCTGCATTTACTTAATCAAAAATTGTAATATTGGGCATGTAATATTGTGAAATATTATTACAATTTAAAAAAGTTTATATATATATATATATATAAGTTTTTTATATACATACATACATATGTAATATATACATACGTACATACATACTCACCTAAAGGATTATTAGGAACACCATACTAATACTGTGTTTGACCCCCTTTCGCCTTCAAAACTGCCTTAATTCTACGTGGCATTGATTCAACAAGGTGCTGAAAGCATTCTTTAGAAATGTTGGCCCATATTGATAGGATAGCATCTTGCAGTTGATGGAGATTTGTGGGATGCACATCCAGGGCACGAAGCTCCCGTTCCACTACATCCCAAAGATGCTCTATTGGGTTGAGATCTGGTGACTGTGGGGGCCATTTTAGTACAGTGAACTCATTTTCATGTTCAAGAAACCAATTTGAAATGATTCGAGCTTTGTGACATGGTGCATTATCCTGCTGGAAGTAGCCATCAGAGGATGGGTACATGGTGGTCATAAAGGGATGGACATGGTCAGAAACAATGCTCAGGTAGGCCGTGGCATTTAAACGATGCCCAATTGGCACTAAGGGGCCTAAAGTGTGCCAAGAAAACATCCCCCACACCATTACACCACCACCACCAGCCTCCACAGTGGTAACAAGGCATGATGGATCCATGTTCTCATTCTGTTTACGCCAAATTCTGACTCTACCATCTGAATGTCTCAACAGAAATCGAGACTCATCAGACCAGGCAACATTTTTCCAGTCTTCAACTGTCCAATTTTGATGAGCTCGTGCAAATTGTAGCCTCTTTTTCCTATTTGTAGTGGAGATGAGTGGTACCCGGTGGGGTCTTCTGCTGTTGTAGCCCATCTGCCTCAAGGTTGTGCGTGTTGTGGCTTCACAAATGCTTTGCTGCATACCTCAGCTTGAATCAGTCGGCCCATTCTCCTCTGACCTCTAGCATCAACAAGGCATTTTTGCCCACAGGACCGCCCTATACTGGATGTTTTTCCCTTTTCACACCATTCTTTGTAAACCCTAGAAATGGTTGTGCGTGAAAATCCCAGTAACTGAGCAGATTGTGAAATACTCAGACCGGCCCGTCTGGCACCAACAACCATGCCACGCTCAGAATTGATTAAATCACCTTTCTTTCCCATTCTGACATTCAGTTTGGAGTTCAGGAGATTGTCTTGACCAGGACCACACCCCTAAATGCATTGAAGCAACTGCCATGTGATTGGTTGATTAGATAATTGCATTAATGAGAAATTGAACAGGTGTTCCTAATAATCCTTTAGGTGAGTGTATATATATATATATATATATATATATATATATATACAGGGTTTTTTTTTTTTTTTTTTACTCCCCATCCTTTTCCATAATTCTCACTCCAAGCTAAACTGAAAAGTTGGCAGCCCTGGTTTTACTCAAGTCACCTTTATTTATATTGCGCCTTTTACAATACAGATTGTATCAAAGCTAGCCTAGAAATCTAGACACACCCTAGCGGTAGCAAATTTTATTTTGCAGCCAGTGTCGTCTAGCAACTCTCCGTTTTTCTCCGGAAAAACCAAACTCTGGTCAGGCCAAACACATTGTGTATAGAGTCGGTGGGCGGGCTTAACATAATGACGGCAGAGTTGTGACGGTTCCGCGTGAATTCCCTGCTACTTGAAAAAAAAGAATGGCTGCTGCTGCTGGCGAACAGTGGTCTTTCGAATCAGCTTTGGCCGCGACTCTGGAGGATTTGGAGTTAAGCTTTTCTTTGAGAAAAGAACAAAGAACGGCACTGAAGTCATTCTTAAAAAAGGAAGATGTGTTCGGAGTTTTGCCGACTGGATACCGCAAAAATTGAATCTATCAATTAGCTCCGCTGGTGGGAAAACGCTCTGGTTGGTTGTAGCGCTATCCTATTGCATGCAGAGGGAATTTGAAAGACAACCGTTTATCCCGCCCCTCGGATTGAGCCCTGCCAATGATGTGTTCCCAGGCTTGTCAGGCTATATCAAAGCAGCTTCACAGTGATAACATGAAAATAATACAACAAAGTTTGTTTCTTGAAGAAAATTGCATCATGGTCCACCTCAAGTAAGGCAGATCAATAATATTGTTGAATATTAAATGTCCCCAACTAAGCAAGCCAAAAGCCAAGGTAACAGTGGTAACGAACCAAAACTCCATCAAGGTGACAGAATGGAGAAAAAAAACCTTGGAAGAAACCAGGCTCAGTCGGGGGCCAGTTCTCCTCTGGCCAACGAGCGAACAGTGTATGATTATGATTCAGGCAGCATTACAGGTCAGAAGTCAGATTGGATCAGAAAATTCATAATTTTATCCAGTTCCATCTAGTTGGAAGTCAGAGTCATCACGCCGGTGTGGAGACAAGTTTGTTGAGGATCAGTGCCGATGAGGCCTTCACAGGGCTGATGAGGCTGGCACCTCAGGGATGTGTTGTGGATGGGTCCAGGCGCAGGTCCACCATCTGATCTGGATACTTTTTTAGTGATTAATTTAATTAAAGACTCAATAAAATTTTTAGTGGTTAATTATCAGTATCTAACCTGATGAAAATGTGTTTATTCAATGTTGTCCACATTATATTTCATCTGCAGCAGTATTGTGAACTTTTATAAAGATACATTTAGCCATTAACTTTTAAATGCATCATTTAAAAAAAAAAAGCATCAAATTTTAAACACATGAGGAGTCTCTGCATTAAAAGCCTCACGACTGGCAGATCTACAGTCTACTCTACAATATTTCTCTCCGAAACGGTTGGAAATGAAATTAGATTGAATGGAGGATTTTAACTGTGACAAGATGATTGACAGGGCAGTTTACGGTGACAGGATGCACATAACTAAGCAACAGAGCTGTCCGGAAAAGATGACTAAGTAGTATGTCCCAAAGTTTGCCTACTCTTTTGCTACACACTCACAAGTATGTACCTTTTCTTCACAAAAAGAGTACATACTTTTAGGGCGAAGTATAATTAGGTGAATTGGGATGCAGTAATT
This sequence comes from Squalius cephalus, assembly GCF_949319135.1. NCBI lineage: Eukaryota > Metazoa > Chordata > Actinopteri > Cypriniformes > Leuciscidae > Squalius > Squalius cephalus. Next base: position 12,730,878 of record NC_137126.1, read on the forward strand.
GTCTTGATTATGTTCACGTGTCTTGTTTAGTCATGAGTCCTTCTGTATTTAAGCCCTCATGTTTGCCAGGTTACTTTGTCTAGTATTGTTTCCGGTAACCTCTGTTGGTGAGTTTTCTGTTCATTTTTAAGTTCATAGTTCCAAGTCTTGTATAATTTGATTTTGTTCACGTTTGTCTTCTATGAAATACTGCACATGGGTTCTTCAAACTTGCCACCAGTGGATTAGCTTACATTATCTGAGCACCAAATTAGTGTATTAGAACAATGTCTGAAGGATCTGGAGCAATGACTGCTGAAAATTCAGCTTTACTATCGCAGGAAAAAATGACATTTTAAAATATATTCAAATAGAAAACGGTTCTTTTAATTTTGCTAATATTTTGCAATATTACCATTTTTACTGTATTTTTTGATTAAATAAATGCAGCCTTGGCATAAGAGACCACTCTTTAGTATAATAAAGCTGATTTCTTGGCCACAAGGATATTTCAACATGGAATGTGCAGAAAAGTGCAGACTAAGGCTACGTTCACACTGCAGGCTGAAACGACCCAATTCCGATTTTTTTGCCCCTATGCGACCTGTATCTGATCTTTTCATGACAGTCTGAACGACACAGATCCGATCTTTTGAAATGCGACCCAGGCCACTTGGGTATGTGGTCCCAAATCCGATACATATCCGATCTTTTGAAATGCGACTTCAGTCTGAACGGCCAGGTCGCATGTATCCGACCCGCACGTCATTGATACGCGAAAAACGTCATAATTCTGTAGTCGTCGGTTTGAAAACGGACTGCATATTCGTCGAGCTGAGGTAAATCTGCCGAACGGGTCGACCTCGACGAGCCCGTTAATTAAAAATAAATAAATAAAAGCCCACGGCCATTATATATACACGTTATGTTAACTTATTTGTGCTGAATCTGATATTAGGTCAGCGGCTGCTGTCTGGCTCGTGTGTAACGGTCGCTGCGCGCGCTCGTGTGTGTGTGTGTGTGTGTGTGTGAGGGAATCACAGTTAGTTCAAGTTTAGCTACTTCCGCAAATAACAAGTGACGTCGTTGACCGTTGAGTACTCTTCTGCGCATGCGGGTCACTTCTGGGTCATTTCACGTTCACACAGGAGATCACAAAAGGTCGCATTTAATTGGAAATGTGAACGGCCTTGCAAAAAAAATCGAATTTTTTCAAAAAATCGGAATTGAGCATTAAGCCCTGCAGTGTGAACGTAGCCTAAGTGCAGACCAACGATGCTCGGGTCAAAGACCATGTATATCATCTCGGTTACTAACGTAACCTCGGTTCCCTGAGATGAGGGAACGAGTATTGCGTAAGCTAGCTTACGCTATTGGAAAACTCCTTTTCTCGAGAATATTGAAGCAAATCTTTCAAACGCAGTGCAGCTGCACAGCATACACGAATGAACGGACAGAGCGGTCATTGGCTGTGCTGCGGCAACTGCACGAACCTATGGCGAGGCGGCTCAGACGCGCGAACCAATGAGGACACTTCGCGCCTTAGCACGTCAGAGCGCGCCAGAAAAGGGCGTGGCCAAGGCTATAAAGCGCCCATCTCGAGCCATGTAACTCCAGATGTTTAAACGACTGAAGCAATCCCCAGATAAAGCACAAAGCACGGCGGGTTACACAATACTTGTTCCCTCATCTCAGGGAACAGAGGTTACGTTAGTAACCGAGACTTTCCCTTTCGAGAGGTCTTTCGTATTGCGTAAGCTAGCTTGGGAACCCCATTTGAAACGCCGTGCGTGCTTAACTTCGCTCATGTAGTGGCCCGAAGCAAAAGCCTGGGGCTGTAAGAGTAAAGTATGAACCCAAGCCAGTCAGTGATGGGCTTTAATAGGGTAAACAAAGGTGGGCCTAAGGAGGGCCACACTGTATGATGTAATATATATATATATATATATATATATATATATATATATAATATATATATATATACAGTGTTGGGAAGGATACTTTCAAAATGTATTCCGTTACAGAATACAGAATACATGCCCAAAAATGTAATTTGTAACGTATTCCGTTACGTTACTCAATCTGAGTAACGTATTCTGAATACTTGGATTACTTCCACATTGAATTGCATTTTATAAGTGTCGGACATCAAATCCTGCTTAATAAACAGGCCTATTCTTGTGGGGTGGGGGTGCGGTGATGCAGTGGTGACGCGTATGCCAATAAAGCACCTAAAAGCTGTCACAAACAACCGGCAAAAGTAATAATTATGAATATGTCAAATATAGAAAGGAGATATTTTAATTGTTTATTAATAAACAAGTGTTTTCTTTGTCAGTGTCGGCTACAAAGATGAAGTTGACGATGCTGACTCGCGATCTTCGCAGTAGCCTAGTGAACGCGCCAGAGAGAAATGCACATTTCATACGGATTACATATGCAGAGAGCAGTTCTTTCATGTTGAATTGTTCTGTTTAAAAGTAGACATGTCTGTGAGGCAAGTAGGGCCTACTACCTTATACGCTGAGCGCCCGTTTCACACATACTCCGTGTGCAGTGCGTATGCGCTGCGTGTTGCGGTGCGTATGTGGTACAGGAGAGCAGCACGCGCTATAGTGCTTTCACATATGATGCGTTTGCAGTGCGTAACTGATCCACTGATACCACAAACACATACACAATATTTGTATTTCAAATCCAGAAGGTTTCAGCAACTTTTATTTAAAAAAAGTTTTGTCACCGGTGCAATTTTCTTTGTAGCCTACACATAGGCCTATACACTCTTTAAGGGTGTACTCACACTAGCCAGTTTGAACCGTGCCCGAGTGCGTTTGACCACCAAAGCGCGGTTCGTTTGACTAGTGTGAGTGCTCCGAACCGTGCCCGGGCGCGGCTCGATTAGCCGGCCCTGGCCCGGTTGGAAGAGGTGGGCCAGAGCACGGTTCAGTTGGACTCGGGCGCGGTTCGCATGCAGTGTGAGCGCTAACCGTGCTGGAGCACGGAACAGGACGCGTGACGCAAACCTCCTCATACGAGCAGCACGATTACGTGAAAATTTTCGTGCCACAAAGGCGATAGATATGTTTAACAACAGGCTGTGAGAGGGCTGTGGACCAAACGACTCAAAATTATCCACAAAGTAAACAGAGCGATGGACTCAGAGCGATGCGCCGCTCTTCCTGTTTATCCCGAAACCGTCACACCATAATGACGTAAGCGTGCTCCGGCACGAATGCTGAAACCCTATGTGAGTGCAGGCCAGTGGGGGAGTGGGGAGGGGGGACAATCGTACTCGGGCCCGGTTCATGGCAACCGTACCTAGTGTGAGTACACCCTAATAGACTATTCAAGCTTAAACAATTTAAACAACGTATTAATCAATGCATTACTTCTATATAGATTAAGTTGTTCAAGCAAGTGATAACATATTTAATATGTAGGCTATTCAAATCGCAAACATTTTAAATTTAAACTTAAAATTGACAAAAACAGCTGACTCTCATGCCTTTTTTTTTGCATTTAAATTTTAATACAATAGGCTAAATCTTGCATGCCACAAATAACTTGTTTTTCAACCTCCACGAATCAGACGAGTGTTGTTCATTATTTCGCCTTGTTAAAGTAAACTGTAGGCCTAGTTTTCATTGTTTTACCCCAGTCTTAAAGTAAAAAGATGACTGTGAAAAAAAAGCAGTAGGCCTATTTAATTAAAGCTACACTGTGTAACTTTTTTAGTTGATTCTTAGCAAAAAACACTTAGTTCTTTCAAAAAAATATGTGCTCATTAATGTATATTTACTTCTTTCAAGTACTAAAGTATTCTCTTAAGTTTATAATCTGCCATTGAAAGTACATACGGGTGAGGGGTTCGAATGCCGGTCGCCATGTTGCCCCTCCATCTTGAAACTACATTAGCCAAATAGGGACATACCAGTAAATTCAAGCTTCGCCTTTTGCGTTTTTCACTCAGTGACACCGTGACGAATGCGAGGGGGAGATTACTCGCGAGCTCGCGAGTGCCGGCAGATTTGAAAGATAGTGTGGTGTGTGTGTGTGTGTGTGTGTGTGCATACTCACATTTGAAAGAGAGAATTAAAACGTCAACGCGACAGACAAATCAGCAAGACCATAGTCAATATTGGAGTAACTTTTCCCAGATGGAAAGAGCTCATGAGGAGCAAAGATTTTAAAACGGACGCCGAGGTTGCCTGCTTTCTTCTCGACAGGTAATTCAGCCTGTTGTAATTCATTTGTGTAAATTCGAAGTTTTATAGTTGCTTGTCTAACCATAGCATGGTTGTGCATAACGCCAGATCGACCTCTAGTATAACTTCATCCTCGCGTCAATGGTGAAAAAGTATTGTTTACCTTGTAACATAAATCTGTGCTGCGACGGATCACAGGTGATGAATAGTTTTAAAGGCGCAATTTTTTAAGCTATATATAAAAAAGGACACTGTAAATTTTAGTTATTTTTAATTGCTTTTACTTTGTACACATTGTAACGTTAGCCTAATCTGATTATGCTGGGATAGCCGATTCCAAGGGTGACGTTTACCTCCTGACATCTGTCCTGTACTTTTATTCATTTTAGACGTATTGTTTATTATTGTCATGGACGAAGTCGATAACTGGAAGCCATGTTAATCTTGGAATAATACGGCCACCGTAGGAGTGAAAACGCCCTCGGAATTGAGAGGAACAGAAACTAATATTCACTGGGTAGTCATATACAATTTCACCGCTAGATGGGGGTAAAAATCACACAGTGTAGCTTTAAATACATTTATGATTGTATTACTACATTTTATTTAATTAAATGCATTTATGATGAAATTACTACATTTTCAGCTCAATCTGTGTTCATTTTGACCACGAACCATGCGCTGTCACTTTAATTCAGCGTTTGCGGCACAGCAGAAATAGACTCGGTGCGGAAACGATTGCTGCACTGCTGTATACGCACCGCAACTATACTGGGACGGATAAATGGACCGCAGTGTGAAAGCTCTAACCTGTTAACATGGGTACGGAAAAAAATATGCACCGCATACGCACTGCAAACAGAGTATGTGTGAAACGGGCGTTCATTTATGAGACCAGCTCCAGTTCACGCGCTGTATTGCGCACTGGCGCCTCCGTGTCCTGATTATTGTCTGCTATATTTACTTAAATCCAGGCAATTGGTTGATGAAACATTGATTAAAATTAAGATACAATTAATACAAAACGAAATTCACTTTAAAGAAAGGCTTTGTCCTTTCTGTTTGAGGTCTCTGTGAAAGTTTTAAAGCAGTCTTTTAGAGCCGCTTTCAGAGCGTTCACGTCCGTAAAGGAGAACTGTCACGACCGTAACATTGTTTTTTTTTCTCATAAATGCGAATGCGAAAAATAAAATAAAATAAATATTTTATGTTCTGTGGAGAGCCAACCCTTCTTCATCCGGTGAGTAGTATTACTTTTGGTTTGCGCAGTGTAATTCACAGATTGGCACCTAAAAGTTTTACGTTTTATTTCCCTTATATTAAATATAAAACGCATGTAGACCGATATTTTTCTAATGTCTGGACTCCTTTATTAAGGGAGTATGGATATATACAGACATTTCACTATTGGTATTGATGAATTTTCTGAGAATTTATATTTCAAGTTTTGACTGCACGTATTTGGGAAAACAAAACAAAAAACGTAGGCCTACTTTAAGATGCTTCTTCAGGTTGAAGGTAGAGTTGGACGCTGATAGGAGGTTGGCAAGCAGAGGTTGCACTGCACAGTTATATTTCGTGTTCCCTTCTCTTTCTTTAATGTGAAATGCTGTTTGAATTTCCAAGATAGAAATGCATTCTTGCCCTGCTCTGTTGTTCCGGCTCCATCTCTACCTCTAGCTTCCGCTGCTCCTCTTCCGACTCCATTGTGACTGGTCACGCAAACCGCGCATTTTTTTGTTTTCATATTGGGGCTTTCATTTGTATATATATATATATATATATATATATGTATATGTATGAAGGGGTTTTGTGCTTACACATTTTATATTGAAAGAACCCTAGTATGTAAATTGGGAACTTCCAAGTTATAATACCTGATAAATGTGGACGGCGAGGCCCAGCCGGCCGCCGCACAAATATCTTCAATGGGTATTCCACTCGACCAAGCCCATGACGAGGCCATGCCTCTAGTGGAATGAGCTCTGATGCCTAAGGGGCAAAGAAGGCCCTTAGAATCATAAGCCAGCGCGATAGCGTCAACTATCCAGCGCGATAATCTCTGCTTTGAGACGGCGAGCCCCTTGGTGCGGCCGCCAAAGCACACAAAAAGCTGTTCTGACTGTCTGAAATGAGGCAGAACGCTCTAAATAAACTCTGAGAGCCCTGACCGGACAGAGTAAATTCGCGTCTCTTTCGTCCTCTGGTGAGGAGAGAGCTGTTAGGGAAATAACCTGTGCTCTGACGGGGGTAGAGAGCACTTTAGGAATATACCCATGTCTTGGCCTAAGGACAGCTCTGCAGTCGTTAGGTCCAAACTCAAGCTCACTGACAGCGCGTGCAGATCGCCCACTCTCTTAACTGAAGCGAGCGCCAGTAAAAGAGAGGTTTTGAGCGAGAGATGCTTCAGGTCTGCAGACCGAAGCGGCTCGAACGGGGCGCCCTTCAGCGCTTCCAGGACCGTGGAGAGGTCCCAGATAGGCACAGAGGGGGGTCGCGAGGGATTCAGACTCCTTGCCCCTTTAAGGAAGCGCACAATGAGTTCATTCCTTCCCAGTGAATGTCCGGCCACAAGAGCGTGATATGCTGTTATGGCCGCCACATATACTTTGAGCGTGGAGGGGGTGCGACCCGCGTCCAGGAGCTCTTGTAAAAAAATAAGTACACTTGGTACCTCGCATGAGCATGGGTCCAGGTTCCGTGCTCCGCACCAGCTGGAGAACACTGCCCACTTTTGAGCATAGAGGCGCCTGGTTGAAGGCGCTCTAGCCTCAGTGATGGTTTTTAGCACCCTATCCAGGAGACACCCGGGTACCCGTTGAGGGGCCATACATGAAGGGCCCACAAGTCGGGACGGGGATGCCAAATTTTCCCGTTCGCCTGTGTGAGGAGGTCTCTCCTCAGAGGAATCGGCCAAGGGGCTGTTTCCAGCAGTTGTGCCAACTCGGAGAACCATAACTGGGTCTTCCAGAGAGGGGCTATTAGTAGCACTGCACACTTGCTTTCCCTGATCCTCTCGATGACCTGTGGCAGCATCGCGATGGGGGGAAAAGCATATAGCGGACGGCTCGGCCAGTCGTGGGCGAGCGCGTCCTTGCTCTTTGAGAAGTATGTTTGGCAACAAGCATTGTCTTCTGAAGCGAAGAGGTCGACCTCTGCCTCGCCGAAGATGCTCCAGATTAGCTGAACCATCTGAGGGTGAAGAGACCATTCCCCGGGGGAGCGCAGGTTGTGCTGAGCCCATATGATGAGACTCTTGGCCATGGTGTGCAGGTTGCTTGACCTGAGACCGCCCTGGCGATTTATGTAAGACACCACTGACAGGTTGTCTGTTCGGACCAGGACACGGTGGCCTTTTAGGTATGGGAGAAAAGCCTTGAGTTATAGAGTGACCGCTCTCATCTCTAGACAGTTTATATGTAGGCGCTTCTCTGGGCTTGACCAAAGGCCAGAGACCGGCCTGCCCTCGTAAAGGGCTCCCCAACCTAGGTTGGAGGCGTCTGTCGAGATCACTTTTCTCTTTGAAACCACACCCATACTCACGCCTGACTGCAACCAGTCGGTCGCTTTCCAGGGAATCAGGGCTTTTATACAGCCATGACTCGCTCTGATCAGTAAGTGGCCCGATCGCCACGCATGAGCTGGTACGAGGGGTTTTAGCCAGCGCTGAAGAGGACGCATGTGCAGTAGTCCTAGCTGGAGTACTGATGATGCTGAGGCCATGAGACCTAACATCCTCTGAAATCTTTTGAGAGGCGCGAGAGCGCCCGTTCTGAAAGATACCGCTATGCGTTGAATGGTGAGCGCGCGCTCCCGTGTGAGGCACGCTTTCATTTGTATAGAGTCTATCACCATACCCAGGAAAGAAATACTCTGGCTGGGGGACAGTGTGCTCTTGGAAGTGTTGATCCTGAGCCCCAGGCATTCTAGATGGCTGAGGAGCCAGGATCTGTGAGTTATCAGTTGTGCCTCCGATTGAGCTATAATCAGCCAATCGTCGAGGTAGTTCAACACTCGCACTCCCCGCTGTCTCAGGGGGGTAAGTGCTGCGTCTATACACTTCGTAAATGTACGAGGTGCTAGCGATAGGCCGAAGGGAAGTACCGTGTACTGTAGCGAGTAACCTCGTTTTATTATGTTCAACACCCACTCTGATATACTGGGGATAGCCTCCCAGGCTCTGGCCCGCATAGCTAGGGGTTGAATGAAAACTGGAGACGGCCCGCCGTGAGACAGGGACCCGGCCGTCCAGTCGCATTGTGTGTTTGCTGCTGTGTGAACAGCGCTCATGTATAGGGGTGCGCGCTTTACTGCGGGCGCACCCTTTAATACAGTTCCCAGCGTGAGCCGGATGAGAAACTGATCGGGGAACAGTTTTTGTGTGTAGAGGTGCGTTCTGTACAGTGGGCACACAATCTACGTTTACTATCTCTCCCGCGCTGGTTGGGGGGAGAGTTAATATTTTGTTGGCAGTGTTTATATGTAGGGATGCACACTTCATAGTGGGCACGCGCGCTACATTTACTACACTTCCAGCATGAGCTGGGGGAAAACTTGGGACTGTGGGAACAGTGCTTGTGTGTAGTTGTGCGCACTTTACAGTGGACACATGATCTACATATGACACAGACAGAAAAGTGCTCTTTTCGTGTTTTATTTGTGTCGCCGTGAAAACGGCGTTTGTTTGCAGGTGTGCGTGTTTTACAACAGACCCGTTGACTGCAGTACTGACATTTCCAGTCGCCTGAAAGGAGGGAACTGGGAAATGTATGCGAGGGTTTCGGGAGATTGGTCCGGCCTCGGCGAGACTCAATTTCCCCCTTTTTCTTCCCACAGCTAGGAAGACTTGGGGGCCTCGCAGGGTCCAATCCTGGGTCGGGGTCCCCGCCTCTCAGGGAACTGCCGGCGCTTAGCAGAGCGAGAGCGGTTACAGACTTCAGCCGCTGGGCGTGGCTGGGAGACCGCCGGCGCTGCTCTCACATGCTGAGAGGGCGGCGGCGCCTTCCTCTGGTGACTCGAGGAAGAGCTGGAGCGTTTGGGGAGAAAGTGCCTGCGACGCCTTCTGAGCCTCGGTGTAACGCTCCGCAAACCCTTTGACCGCTGGGCCGAACAGACCGGCGTTGGAAATAGGGGAGTCGAGGAAAGCTACCTTGTCTGCGTCCTTCATCTCCGTTAAGTTTAGCCAGAGATGCCACTCAAGCACCGTCAAGTTAGCCATGCTTCGGCCAATTGACTGAGCTGTAGCTTTAGTGGCTCGCAGGGCCAGATCTGTGGCTCTGCGGAGGTCCTTAAAAGCTTCCGGTTCAGGTCCAGACTCGTCCAATGTGCGGAGAAGTTTGGCCTGAAAAACCTGGAGGATGGCCATAGTGTGTAGTGCCGAGGCAGCTTGGCCGGCGGCGGCGTATGCGCGACCGGCGAGAGCTGACGTGGTGCGGCAGGGCTTCGATGGATGCGAAGCTTTGGCCTTCCATCCCGCATCGGTGGGCGGGCAGAGGTGAGCGGCCACCGCCTCTTTGAGGGGGGGGATCGCCTCGTAGCCTTTCTCCTTAGCACCGTCCACAGAGGAGAGCGTCGGGGAGAAGGAAGGTTTTAGGCGAGCTGAGTGCGGTGCATTCCATGACTTAGTCAGCTCGTCATGTACCTCAGGGAAGAAGGGGGCGGGTCTCTGCTGAGGGGCCAGCCGGCGCCCCTGCAGGAACCACTCATCCAACCTGCTTCGTGTGGGCTCCTCAGGCGAAGAGCAGTCGAGCCCGAGGTCTTCAATGGCCCTGGTCAGCACGCGAACAATTTCCGTGTCGACGGAAATCCTCGCGCTAGCTTGTGTTGACGGCGCGGGGTCGGAAACGGAGCCCGCCCACTCAACGTCGGATGTAGCGAGAGAAAGGCTGTCATCCTTATCCTCTTCCTCGTCCGAACCCCCGAAAGAGACGAGTCCCGCCGCTCGGAGAGAGGGGCGCTGATCCGCCCGTGTGAACAGGACCGGCGAGGGGGTTTCCTCCGGAGAGAGCGAGACGCGCGGGGAGTGAGCCGGCGTGTGTTCGCTTGTCTGCGCTGCTTTTTGCGCGGCTCAGTCAAAGGGAGAGAGAGAGCGGGAAGTGTGGGGTCGTCCGTGAAGACGGCCAGTCGAGCCCGCAGGGTGGAGAGATCCAGGGCATCGCACTCAGGGCAGCCGCCCTTGGCGAGCGCAGCTTCTGCGTGGTCGCGTCCCAGGCAGGAGATGCAGAGGATGTGCAGGTCTCCACCGAAGAGAGGACCTCTGCATGAGGCGCAAGAGATGCGAGGCATTTGAAACAACGCCTCAGAAATTTCTCTTTTAGAGTGTGACGCAGCTGCGAGCAAACAATTGCGTTTATAAAGGATATAGCGCGCCGGATGGCACAGCAGAACAGCGGGTTGAAGGCGGCGACGGTAGAGCCGGCGTCCTCAAACTGCGAAGCAGGTGCTGATCCGCTGAAGGTTTTTCGACGGCGGCGTGTAGCTTTATTCCGGAGGTCAGCGAAGTGGAGATTTGCTGAAGGAGTAAAAATCTGGTGTTACATGGCTCGAGATGGGCGCTTTATAGCCTTCGGCCGCGCCCTTTTCTGGCGCGCTCTGACGTGCGAAGTGTCTTCATTGGTTCGCGCATCTGAACCGCCTCACCATAGGTTCGTGCAGTTGCCGCAGCACAGCCAATGACCGCTCTGTCCGTTTATTCGTGTATGCTGTGCAGCTGCACTGCGTTTTAAAGATTTGCTTCAATATTCTCGAGAAAAGGAGTTTTCCCATAGCGTAAGCTAGCTTACGCAATACGAGAGACCTCTCGAAAGGGAACTTTATATATCACGTGATCACATTTATATATCACAAGATCACATTATATATCACATTTATTAAACAGATTTGTCAAAAGTACTATCCAGTTACAGTTTTTTTTAATTATTTATCCAGTGAAGTGCTTCATATCACCCTCTTTACCCTTGTCTCCCCTACAGGTAATGTATGGATCTACTCTATTTACCAGCCTAATTACGACATTAGCAGTTGGACCGATTATTGCAATAAGACACTGTACCTATTTGCTTTCTGGACCACCACATTGGTCTACATATTGCTGGGCATTGTCTTCTTAGGAGGTTGCTGTATGTTATTATGCCTGTGTATGTGTGGAAGGAGTGGAAATGTGGATGATGTATGATGGACAGGGCCAACAACAGTCAACAGTAATATTCCTTATAATAATACACTTGTGGACTTTAGCAGTTTCTAAATTTTTATTTTTTTGGCCTTTATTTGATGTTGTGCCACTTACTCTCTATAATTCTTGTGTATTGTTGGGCACCAGAAGCTTTTTGACAAGGAATATTGCAGGTTTACTAACTGGACTGGTTTACTGTCTTTTATAATGGCATGTGTCAGATTGTGCATTTGAGAATATTGTGGAATACTGAATAAAAACAAAAAAGATTAATACATTGATATAAAATATCATATTACCTATTATCACTTTTTCATTTATGTATTGTTAATTATACACTGTTCTTTGGAATACTTGCTTTTGATTAGTTTACTGTGGCATTTTGCACAAATATTTTTGTACACTGACACTAAACTGTATAATTGACGTTGGCCCTGGCACCCTGTTTCCTTCATAACTGTGCTGCTTTCATGTTTTTTCTCACATAATAATAAAAAAAATCAATTCAAATCGATATTTCATGTCCTTTCTGTGGTAAATACTTGTGTATAAAAACAGGATAACTCACAGTCAGCTGGTTAATTGCAGAATAAACCTCAACATGGTGATCGGGACTCTAACAATAAGCGAATGTACATACCTACTCATAAAATGAATTGTGGTTCCTTTAGAGCTTGGGGCTGGGCGATATGGCTTAAAAATATTATCACAATATTTTATTTTCCATATCATAAGGTATCAATATCTATCATTTCACATATTACTGAGAGTACACTAAAAGAAAACTTGCAAGTATACTTGCAGTATAAAACTACTAAACTAGTAGTTTACTGAGAGTACACTAAAAGAGCAAAAATAATATATAAATAGTAAACTATAAGTATGATGTTAAGTTCACTTAAAGAAAACTTGTAGAATAAAACTACTAAACTAGTACTTTACTGAGAGTATACTTCAAAGTTGCTACAAGTATTAAAATAGTAAACTACTAGTATACCCATAAGTTCACTTGCAGTACAAATGAGAAACGTAATTATGAACTAGTTGTGCACTTAAAGTTTACTACTGTTACGCTTATAGTACACTTAAACATATACTTTTATTTACTAAAAGTTGGCCAATTTAGTCCCAAGCGGTATTAAAATAGTACACTTACAAGTTTACTACTAGTACATATTGACATTAGTATACTTACTTCATAATGTATACTTAAAAATATACTATTACTATATAACATTACTTAAGTATACTTCATAAAATGAACTTGTAGTATACTTTTTCGTAAGGGTGATCTCAAATTTAATGTCATAGCATTGACTTTGCTGATTTGTGTCTGCCTTTGACATTGCTGGATAAAAATCTGATGAGCTTTCTTGTAAGCTGCCACTGTTTGGACCTTGATCTTGGATATCTGTGTCGATTTTGCATAGCTCAAGGATTTGCCATATATTGTGCCTCTTTGTCTTCACAGTAGTATAAAGGTTCTTTGGTGAAACTTTGTTATTTAGTTGTTTGCTTAAATCTGCCCACACCTTTTCTGTGGGAACTGCTATGTTTGTCCCTGTAATAATCTGTTCCTTTGTAGCACTGATGACTTTGATGATGTCATCATGTCCACAGGCTGGTTTCCTAGGCTTCTGATCAAAACAGGAATTATTTTTAATGTAGTTTTTAATAAAGTAGTGGGGCCAAATGAACTAACAATTTTTTTTAGAGAATCGATTTTTTGACATTTGTGAATCGATTCAGAATCGTCCACGTCCGCATCGCGATGTATCTAAGAATCGATTTTTTCTCCCACCCCTAGCGTCGTGTGGGTAAGCGGTTTGCTGATGTCAACGTTGTGGATCGAGTGGCCCATGGTGGCAATGGGTTATGGTATGGGCAGGCGTATGTTATGGACAACGAACACAGGTTTATTGATGGCATTTTGAATGCACAGAGATACCGTGCAAGAACTGGGAACTGTACACAATTCCTGGAAACTGAAAACATCCCAGTTCTTGCATGGCCAGCATACTCACTGGACATGTTTGGGATGGGATTTGGGATACCCATTGAGCATGTTTGGGATGCTCTGGATCAGCGTATACAACAGCGTGTTCCAGGTCCTGCCAATATCCAGCAACTTCGCACAGCCATTGAGGAGGAGTGGACCAACATTTCACAGGCCACAATCAACAACCTGATCAACTCTATGCGAAGGAGATGTGTTGCACTGCGTGAGGCAAATGGTGGTCACACCAGATACTGACTGGTTTTGTTCAGTGTATAATATATATATTACCGTGGTTTGAATAAGCATGTAACCTGTTGGTAACAAGTGTGTATATATATATATATATATATATATATTTCTTCCATGGAATCGAGATGTTGGGCAAAATGACGGGGAGTGATATACTTACTCACCATTCACTTAAACTGCATCTTTTTTTCCAAATCAGTTCAAGTAAATGATGGCTGAAATAAAAGCATGTGGGCTATACAACTTATATGCACTATAGTTGTTACAGAGGAGGCTCCCGTAGATATAACAGAAAAATAACAGAAAATAGACTCAGGAGCAGTGGGGAACTTCATCTCTCACAAATTTGCTGTACAGTGTAAACCACAATTGAATCCCTGTCATTCCTCTCTGACAGTGGAGGCGCTAGACGGACGACCCCTCGGTGAGGGCAAAATTCATCGAATAACAGAAGAAGTCAAGATGCACATTGGATCCCTACACTCAAATCCAGTGCACACAGTCCATCAAATTCTACGTCATCCATGCTCCACATCACTCCATCATTCTCGGGTTTCCTTGGCTACAAACTCACAATCCTCACATCTCTTGGAGAGAAGGTCAGATTATTCAATGGGAAAACACTTGTCACAGTCAATGTCTATCCAAAGTCACGCGTATATCCTGTCCAGTCCCAGATTCCACAGCACCAGAGCCAGAACTAGAAAATTTACCATCCGAGTATGCCGATCTCTCTTAAGCCTTCAGCAAGGAAAAAGCCTTACAACTTCCTGAACATCGCTCGACTGACTGTGCCATTGATCTAATACCCGGTACCACACCCCCAAAGGGAAGAATATTTCCTCTATCCCAACCTGAATCCGAGGCCATGAAGCACTACATAGAAGACGAGCTAACTAAAGGTTTCATCAGACCCTCCACATCACCAGCAGCCGCTGGCTTCTTCTTCGTGAAAAAAAAATGGACGGAGGGCTTCAACCATGCATCGATTACCAGGGGTTGAATGAAAACACGGTCAAGTTCAGATACCCTCTACCACTTGTTCCAGCCGCCTTAGAACAACTCCGTCAAGCCAAGTATTACACCAAACTAGATTTACGCAACACTTACAACCTGATCCGCATCCGCGAAGTTGACGAGTGGAAAACTGCGTTCTCAACCACTAGTGGGCACTATGAATACCAGGTTATGCCCTTCGGCCTGGCTAACAGTCCTTCATGAATGACATCTTTCGGGATATGCTGGATAAATGGGTGATTGTATACATCAACGACATCTTGATCTACTCAAACTCTATGGAGGAGCACATCCGTCAGGTCAGATTGGTCTTACAACGTCTCATACAATATCAACTTTATGCCAAAGTCGAGAAATGTGAGTTTCATCAGGCGAGCATATCATTTCTGGGGTACGTCATCAGCCAAGAGGGGGTAGCTATGGATGAGAAGAAAGTCAAGGAGTTTTGGACTGGCCATTACCTCAAACCATTAAGGAGCTACAACGTTTCCTGGGGTTTGCGAACTTCTACAGATGGTTTATAAGAAACTTCAGTCTCATAGTCGCTCCTTTGACTGCCATGACCAAACGTCACACAGCTCGTCTGCACTGGACCACAGAAGCACATCAAGCGTTTCAGGAATTAAAGACTCGATTCACATCAGCACCCATTTTGATCCTGAACGACAATTTATTGTAGAAGTAGATGCCTCCAATACGGGAGTAGGAGCCATCTTATCGCAACGGCAAGGCAATCCAGCCAAGATGTACCCTTGTGCTTTCTTTTCCCGCAAACTTTCTCCAGCCGAATGTAACTACGACGTGGGCAATCGCAAATTGCTAGCCATGAAGCTAGCCTTGGAAGAATGGCGCCATTGGCTGGAGGGAGCAAGTCAACCGTTCATCATTCTCACTGACCACAAGAACCTCAAGTATCTACGATCCGCCAAACGTCTTAATCCCCATCAGGCCAGATGGGCTTTGTTCTTCACCAGATTTAATTTCACTGTCACATATCGATCAGGCACCAAGAACACCAAAGCTGACACTCTCTCTCGTCAAACTGAGGAAACAGCCCAAAATCCAACTCCTGAAAACATCCTTCACGAACATCTGCTAGTAGCTCCCGTTCAATGGGATATCATCACTGAGATTCAACAAGCTAACCTCCAAGTACCACCTCCCACCGAATGCCCAGCGAACCTCCTCTTCGTCCCAGATCCACTACGATCTGGTCACCCTGGAATCACTGCCACCACACAATTACTCCAAAATCGCTTCTGGTGGCCAACTCTTCTGTCAGATACCATCAAGCACGTTCAGAACTGCACCAATTGTCACACCTCCAAATCACTCCGAAAATTACCTGCTGGTCTCTTAAACCCACTTCCGATACCTCAACGTCCCTGGTCTCACATCGCCATCGACTTCATCACCAACCTACCCATTTCCCAAGGATACACCACCATACTCACCATCGTGGATCAAATTTCCAAGGCTTGCCGATTAATCCCTCTAACCAAACTTCCCACTGCATTCGAAACAGCAGAGCTCCTTTGCAACTAAGTGTTCAGATTCTATGGCTTACCTGAAGATATAGTATCAGACTGGGGACCTCAATTCACCTCCAGAGTTTGGACAGCATTCTTCAAGCATCTAAATGTAAACATCAGCCTTACCTCAGGTTACCATCCTCAGTCAAACGGCCAAACTGAACGCCTTAATCAAGACGTCATCCGCTTCCTCCAATCTTACTGTCAACAACATCAAGCTGATGTTGAAATTCACTGGTCAAACCCGCCACTGGCATAACTCCCTTCAAATGTATACTTGGTTTCCAACCTCCTCTCTTCCCCTGGTCCGACGAGCCCACAGAACTTCCATCCATCCCTGAATGGCTACACAAGAGCGAGGAGGTCTGGGATAAAGCACACACTCACTTACTTCATGCTGTCAGACGACAAGAGCAACAAGCCAACCTCCAGCGCCGCCCAGCTCCAGAGTACCACATCGGCCAATGGGTATGGCTTTCCACCAGAGATCTACAACTCCGACTTCCATGTCGCAAACTCAGTTCCAGGTATGTTGATCCGTTCCAAATTGTTAAGCAAATATCTCCTGTATCATTTCGATTAGACCTGCTCGCTAATTATCGTATTTCTCCTACTTTTCATGTTTCCCTGCTAAAACCTGCCGGTGGTCCGAGGGGAGAGCCGGAGGAGGGAGCCGCCTCTCAGACTCCCCCACCTATTCTGGTCGACGGTGAGGAGGCGTATCGTGTGCACAAGTTGCTTGACTCCAGACATCGGGGTAATATTCTCCAGTATCTGGTTGACTGGGAGGGGTTCGGTCCGGAGGAGCAATCCTGGGTCAATTCAGGGGATATCCTGGACCCCACACTCACTGAGGAATTTCACTGGATGCACCCGGAGAAACCGGCCCCTCGACCTTGTGGAAGGCCCCGGCGTCGTTTGCCTCCTCGCGTCAGGAGCCGCTCACAGGGGGAGGGCTCTGTTACAGAGGAGGCTCCCATACCGCCTCCTCCGCACCACCGGAGGGATCCGTCTCCTGAATATTAACCATTTCGTTTTGAACTCAAATTCCCATAATACCTCTCACCTGGGACTGATTGCGCAACACACCTGCACCCCATTTACACACACACATATAAGCCACTTCCACACACCACATCTCTGCGAAGTCTTGATTTGCCCTGGCTGTCACTACTGAGCGCTATTACCCGTGTTTGCTTCTTGTATTTCTGACCTTGGACTGTTTCACCATTTCCTGATTGTTTCTCTGCCTGGCCTGACTTGGATTGTTTATTGGACTCTGATTATTGCTGCCCGCCCTGACCTCTGCCTGTTACTCGGATGTTCTCTGTGTTTTCTCCAATGCTCTGTCTGCTGTTGTTGACCCTGCCTGTACGACTATTCTTAATAAAGCTGCAAATGGATCCTACTGAGTCTGGTGCTTCGTTACAATAGTCCAATTGTTCTGAGGTCATTCAATTAGATTTACCTCAGAAAATCTTGTCATCCATCCTATATTGGCCGTGTTTAGATATTGCTACTTTTTTATGACTAGAGAACCCATCATTTGGTGGCTTTAAATAATAACAGACTGAATTTTCAATATTTCAGTAAAAATCTCATCTCAAAGTCATTGTTTTCTGTTAATCTTTCATTCCAGTGATATGGATCACCAAGTCAATGAGTTCAGAAAAAAAAAAAAAAAAAAAATATATATATATATATCGGTCAGATTAAAGGGATAGTTCACCCAAAAATGAAAATTCTGTCATCATTTACTCACCCTCAAGTTGTTTCAAACCTGTAAGAATTTCTTTTTTCTGCTGAACACAAAAGAAGATATTTTGAAAAATGTCTGTAATCAAACAGTTGATGGACCCCATTGACTTCCATAGTATTTTTTTTCCTACTATGGAAGTCAATGGGGTCCATCAACTGTTTGGTTACAGACATTTTTCAAAATATCTTTTGTGTTCAGCAGAAAAAATAAATTCTTACAGGTTTGAAACAACTTGAGGGTGAGTAAATGATGACAGAATTTTCATTTTTGGGTGAACTATCCCTTTAAGATTTACTAAGAATCCTTTTGTGAACTAAATTCATTACAAAAGAGCTAGAAAAGACAACACATTCTCCAGTTATAAGAAAAGTAGCAACAACTGAAATTGGCCAGTACAGGATGGGTGGCAATCTTTTCTGTGAATTAGTTACATTTTAGTCTGTTCACAATGTAAAGTTACA